>NC_064579.1:23511041-23813750 GCF_937001465.1 Orcinus orca | reverse complement strand
TGACAGAAATGGACGTCGTGGAAGAAAGCTCAGAATTGGTGTTCAGATATTTACAGACAGCTCGCTCTCCCTCTGAAGTCCTCCCAAAACACAGTGAAGAGGTTTTTTAAAGGCACAAATTCACGACTTACAGTGATGGGGATGGCAGACCTGGAAAATCTAGTCCTGGTCTATTGGTACAAAAAACAAGAAGCAACACAGTTTACTCAGAAGAATAGCCCATGTTATGAGCTGATTGTCCCCGCTGCCACCCCAAATTCATCTATGGTGTTTTATTACAGCAACTTGCTATGGTCTGAATGTTTATGTCCCTCGAACATTCATATATTGAATCCTAGCCCCCATGTGATGGTTTTGGGGGGGACATTTTGGGAGGTCATGAGGGTAGAGCCCCCATGAATGGAATTAGTGTCCTTCTAACAGAGACCCCACAGGGCCCCCAGCCCTTCCTCCACGTGAGGACACAGGGAGAAGACGCCATCTATGAACGAGGAAGCTCTCACCACTACACCTTGCTGACACCTTGATCTTGGATGTCCAGCCTCCAGGACTGAGAAGCAGACATTTGTTTATAAGCCCCCAGTCTGTGGTACGTTGTTACAGCAGCCTGAACAGACTAAGACACAGCCCAAGCTGACTAAGCCCAGACGCTCAAGATTTGGCAACATCAGGTTCTGTAGAGAAGGTGAAGGTCACCACTGAAATAAGGAGGATCCTTTAATGGTCAGTTAAGAGGTTCTGACCCCTGAGGCCCCTCCGCAGCTCTGTGCCGCCCAGTGACTGCACCTTTCTTATCCCTGCAAAGACGGAGCTTGAGTCTCTGGAGGAGAAAAAGCAGAGGTTCCCTGGATGGAACCAGGTGCAGCTAAGAGCAAGGCTCCCATCCTGACAACATGGCATCAGGGTGTCTCCCTTGTTCTCTGCTTGCAGCGCATCCCTCAGGCCACTTCCTCATCACACCCCAGGGCTCCCAGCTAGTCCCCAGCTCTGCCAGCCCCCAAACTTGTCCTTCACGGCTCTTACCACGTCTAACTGTGTGTGTGTCTGTGTGATGTCCCACTATGCCCGCCTGCAGATGCCAGGGCCCTCCAGGAGGTCTGCTGTTTACATTCTGTCCTCAGTACTGTGGTCGGGGGGTTGGCGCACAGCAAGACTCGATGAACCTTACTGAGTGGATGAGTGGTTGGAGGCCGGGGACTCAGTGCAGGTCGTGTGGAGGGAGGGCAGGGCTCGAGGGGCTGTGGACCAGAAGAGAGAGACAGGAACCAGGAGCTGAGAGTAACAAAAACAGGACGGGCAGTCAAACCCGGGAGGACCATCCGTTCCAAAGCACTGGAAGCAAACTGCACAGAAATCCCAGAGCTGAGCACACAGAACTTGTAAGTCTCATGGGAGAAAAAACAAAAGCAACCAGGAGAGTTTAGACAGCTGGGTCGGGCCAGGTGTTGGAGAGGGTGTTGGGCTGTGCACAGCTGCAGGACGGGTGGGCAGGACAGGACAGCCTGGAGAGGGTCCAAGCACTACTTTAAACAAGCACAGGCCTCGCTTATGACTCTGCCGCTCTGCCTTCGGGCGCGTCACTCAAGGAGGTTCACGTGGGTCCTTGAGCTCATGCACGAAGATCCTCGCATTGGCGCTGCTGGTGGTGGCTGCAAGCAGGAGGCTGCTTGGTGTCCACCTACGGACCAGGCCATAGTGTGCGTGTTGAAAGTGACAAATCAGATGGACATGTAGCCTCACAGGTGGAGTGCTAAGAGGAAAAGTAAGAAACGTTTTCATAAAAATGCATGCTCGTAAAACAATAGCAGAAATTTTGCAAGAATGTGTTCAAGTAAAAAGACACATGGTAGAGAGGGGAGAGGGAGTGGGGAAAAAAGGATGAATGACAATAGCCAGAGAGCTCGCACACAGCAGGAGTGGTCGTGTGGGGTAAAGTGAGCAGCATGATTAATTCAGCAGCTGGGGTCCTAGAGACAAAGGAGCAACCAACCAACCACACAACCAACTAAACCAACCAACAACACAGCCACTCAACTAGCCAATCAATCACTCAATCAGCCAGTCACACAACCAATCAACCACACAACCAACTAAACCAACCAACAACATGGCCACTCAACCAGCCAATCACACAACCAATCAACCACACAACCAACTAAACCAACCAACAACACAGCCACTCAACTAGCCAATCAATCAGCCAGTCACACAACCAATCAACCACACAACCAACTAAACCAACCAACAACATGGCCACTCAACCAGCCAATCACACAACCAATCAACCACACAACCAACTAAACCAGTTAACAACACAGCCACTCAACCAGCCAGTCACACAACCAACCAACCACACAGCCAACTAAACCAACCAACAATACAGCCACTCAACCAGCCAATCACACAACCAACCAGCCAACCACACAAGCAAATATGCAACCAACCACACAACACAACCACACAACAAACGGCACAACCAGACAACCCACCTCAACGAAGAAAAGAGTGAGCTACTCGATGTAGGTGGCTATTTGGTGCACCAGAGCCTCATAATTTGAAATGTGAAATCCGCACTTTGTAAAAATTGAAGTCCATGTGAGTGAAGGGCAAAAGAAAACTAACGAAATTCATATTAGATTTTTTAAATGTCAAAAGATTCTGAGACTCCTGGCTATGCTAATACACACATAAATTTCTCTGCAGGGTTAATTATTATTTGCTGTGTTTGATTCACTTACAGCATGCCTGCAGCTTTGGGGTGTGTGAATGTGAGAATAAAATAGAATTTATTACAGTAAGTCACAGAGTGCAGTCTCCTGTCTAGAGACACAGAGGCCTAATCTGTTAGAAAATCTAGGCCAAGACGAATAGCAGAGCCTGTGCTGCTTCTCTTGCTGAGAACGTGCACGTGTGCCTCAGACCAGGGCTCACGCCGAGGCCCAGCTGCAGCCCAGGCTCTGCAGGGACAGCCTGGGAGCACGGAGAGCAGATGGTGTCTGGTTTCCTGGTTTGCAGCCTTCTCAGCGGCCTGATGTGACCGTGCCTGAAGGGAATCTGTAACTAACGGGAATTAAAACACCACATCGGCCAAGTTGGCAAATTGTTGACTCTTTAAAATATGTTCCATCAGATGCCACTCATGTTTTCAATATGCATTCTCTTTTTTTTTATAAGATGTATGTTAGCTATGCATGTACCGTTTTGAATGAGGAAAAAATCAACCTTTATTCATAAAATTACTAATCGGCATTGAAAAGGGAACTCAGGGACCCACACTTCAGTACATGAACAAGAGGGAAGAAGTCAGACATTGCAGAGACATCTTGGTGAGACGCTCCGGAGACCCCACACGAGCTGGGTGGCTGCAGCCGAGCTGCATTCTGGGGCAGGCGGTGTCGTTCCTGAGTTTTCTCAGCAGTTTGTCTTCTGCTTTCCCCTCTCTCCCAACTTGCAGAGGTTTGCTTTGTGCCCCAGAGATTTTTCCTGCCCTTGCTCTGTGGTAACCCTGTGGTAGAGCCTGGGAGGGGCCTTGTCGGAGGGGAGGGGACGCAGGGGACATGGGTGGGTGTGGGTGGCCGAGAGAGCCAGGAAGAGCTGGAGGCGTGTCTGGAGACCCAGCAGCCAGCGTGCCCTGCGGCCCGGCTCCTCCGTGGGCAGAGGGGCGGCACCGGGGCTGCAGGTGCAGCCTGAGCCTGGTCTCTGGAGGACGCTCGGTCATACACATTCATGCCCCGCAGGCCTTCACGAGGATCCCCAGTGCACAGGAAGTGCTTGTTGAGGATACAGGGGAGGGAAAACGCTTTTCTTCTCGGCTCCCGGGTTCTGCGCTGGGGCCTGGAAGCTAAACCTGCAAAAGACAGATTGACAAGAGGAAACAAACAGTCTCCTAAGAGGTGATCACACACACACACACGCACATACACACACGTGCATGCACGCACAAACACGCACACACACGCACATGCACACAGACACCCACGTGCACACGCACACAGACATGCACACACAGACACAAACATGCACACAGATACATGCACGCTGACACACACGCAGATGCACAGAGAGACACTCAGATGCGTGCACACACGCACATACGCAGACACACACACACTCGGGAAAATCCAGTGGTGAGGAGCTCAGAGGGGTGGTTAGAACTCGACTCATTTGAGCAAAGCACAGGGGATTTGCAGAGAAGTGACAAGACAAGGAAAGGGCAGCAACCTGCGACGGAGAGCCTATGGGGAAACAAGTGCAGATAAGGAGGGCGTATGTTTGCCGTATAGATTCCTCTGTGCCTCCCTGGGCTGGAGAGAGTCTGGATGTGTCTCCAGGGATGAAGAGTCTAGGAGGCGTCCTCTTCCTGCTATGGGGGTGGAAGACACATTACAAGTGGACATTTCTGTCCTGCTTCTAGGAAAGTGGGGGCAGGGAGCCGCTGCTCCCCAGTCGCCTTCAGCTCACAATGGCCCTCGTGCCAAAGAAACCAGTGCTGGGGGGTGGGGGGAGGCGTGTTCTGCCCCTGGGTCTCCTGGCTCCTCCTGGGCTCTCCTGGGGTGGGGGGGCAGGCTGGCCGTGGGGTCCTGGGCAGTAGGTCTGCACCGCCCAGCATTCCCTGAAGGCCTTTCAAGAAGCCCAGAGGACTTTGGGCAAAAGACAGAAACTTAAGATAAAAGTAATATATCTTCTGGGAAAACCAAACTACAAGGGGAGCCTCTTGGAAAAGCAGGAGTCTGCGCTGTCAGAGAGACGAGTGAGGCTTTGTGCAGATCGTTCTGACTGGATGTAGGCAGGACCAGGGGAGCCTTGCAGGAGGAGGCGTGGGGATCAGAAACAGGAGGGAAGGCCTCCCCCATGAGAGGATAGGAATTAGGTCAGCAAAGGCGATGAGGTGAGAGGCTGCGGCTCCCTTGATGGAATTAAAACAAGTGCAGAGGGCTTCCTTGGTGGCACAGTGGTTAAGAATCCACCTGCCAACGCAGGGGACACGGGTTCAAGCCCTGGTCCGGGAAGATCCCACATGCCGCGGAGGAACTAAACCCGTGCACCACAACTACTGAGCCTGTGCTGTAGAGCCAGCGGGCCAACACTACTGAAGCCCGTGTGCCTAGAGCCCGTGCTCCGCAGGAAGAGAAGCCACTGCAATGAGAAGCCCGCGCACCGCAAGGAAGAGTAGCCCCGCTCGCTGCAACTGGAGAAAGCCCGCGCACAGCAACAAAGACCCAACGCAGCCAAAAAGTAAATAAATAAATTTATTTTTTTTTAAAGTGCAGACACGACACCCTCCCCGTACAATTAATCAGACAATATTATTAAATTATCGTTTGAATAATCTTTGAAAAAGGTCTTGAGATGTAGGATGCTTTAAGGGTCAAACTATTAACCTTTTACCAAGTAATTAAGGCCATCAAGTTATAACTGTATGTAAATGTAATGGTGCTTTGCATCCATTTCCTCCAAGATTAGACTTGGGGGTTTCTTCTTTTTTTTTTAATTTTAAATTTTGAAAGTGATGCCTGTCAACCCTGTTATATTTACCCAAGGGATGTACTGAACAGCCCATCCTTTTTGTCCTTGTTAACTACAAACACATTTAGACCATGCTGAGGCCTCTTTCCTTCACAAGAATTAATTCCAGGAAACTTGAAACTGAACTCTTGGTCAGGCTCCAGCAGATGGCCCACCAGCGTCCAGCGGTGTATCTGTTTTAATGTAAAACCACAGAGTGGAGCAGATGTTCGTCCCCTGCCTCCCCTGTCAGGGGTTGAGGAAACGTCAGCCACACCCAGAAACGAGGAGCTGGGGCGGCCTCGGGGGAGTGACAAGGGTGACAGGGGCAGACGTCAGGCCAGACCCTGAGCACGGCGGAAGACGTGAATGGACTGTCCTGCAGGGCCTTGTCCGGTTTCACATTTCCCTCAAACGCTCACTCCTGACCCTGGAAGCACTTGCTTTGAAGTCTTGGTTGAAACAAAACTGGGATTTTTAAGAAAAGTAAAAATAACACAATTTCCAGTACTTTAAAATGTGAACTGTATTTAAGCTTTTATAGGCTTTTGTCAAGATCAGATTGCAAGGATTTCAGTCCCAGCCACACCCAAAGTGAAAGAAAAGATCCTGTCCTGTTTCCAAGGAACCAGTGGCCGGATGGGGTGAGGGTTCTGTCCTGGGTGCCTCGCCCTCTTCCCTGGGGCCTCCTCTTCCCTGGAGGCCTTCCTCACCCTTCATTGTCACCACAAACAAAATGAAACGAAATACCGGAAATAGAGGCCTGGATGGAACGAAGGCTGCAGAGCACCAATTCCGTGGAGCTCAGAAATCACGTGCTCTGTTTACACTCACAAGAGGAGAGCGAATCTCTTCTATCGAGAAACCTCGTTCACGCTCGTTTCTTGGGTTGGGTTTGGTAGTTTTTCAGGATCACAAGCAAGAAAACATTACGTAGAGAGAACCAGTCACATATCTAGGATGTTTGCACACATTACTTCAAAGGTGGGGGGCTTACATGGAAGGAGGCAAGTCACCCGGACCAGGACGTCTGGCTGGTACTTGGGAGCAGGGAGGGGCGGGGAGGGGGCAGAGTGGGGCAGGGAGGGGGCAGAGTGGGGCAGGGAGGGGCAGTCTGGGTGCCGACCAGGGCGGGATGTTCCTTAGAGCCTGCGTCCAAGGGGCTGCAGTTGGCCAGGGGGGTTTGCATGTCAGTGGCTCCCGGGAGGAACTGGGAATGAAAAGTTCAGCTGAAATACAAAGAATTCACATTTTTGGTATTAAAAGATAGCATCTGCTCCCATTTCATGGCACTCACCCTATACAGGCTCTTCGTTTACGTGGAGCATCGTTCAAGAATCTGTGACTAAACGCCCAGCTCTGCACCTACTCCTCTGTGTCCAGGACGGCCACTGGGGCTCGTCCTACAAAGGTGCTCAGAGGGCTTCCCGGCCAAGGCACAGAGGACGTGCCCCTCAGGTGTTAGTTATCATCGTTCTTCTAAGCGTCTTGGAACCTCAGCCGGAGACATAGGGTCAAGAAATAGGACATGTCATTAGGGGCAGACAGCCAAGGAATTCAGAGCCGGGGTTATTTATTTATTTATTTTGCGGTACGTGGGCCTCTCACTGTCGTGGCCTCTCCCGCTGCGGATCACAGGCTCCGGACCCGCAGGCTTAGCGGCCGTGGCTCACGGGCCCAGCCGCTCCGCGGCATGTGGGATCTTCCTGGACCGGGGCATGAACCCACGTCCCCTGCATCGGCAGGAGGACCGTCAACCACTGCGCCACCAGGGAAGCCCCAGAGCTAGGGTTATTTCTAAGCCCAGCGCCTGGGTCGGTCACTTTCGCGGTAGCCCCTTCAGCTCATGCGATGACCCCCCCACCACGCCCATGACAGGCGGGTTATTTGATATTTCGTGTGTGCTGAGCTGTATGTAGCCCAGAGGCTCTGAATTAAATTCTTAGTGCAAAGTGCTTTTCAAACCGTCGCTTCCTGTGTCTCTGTTTCAGTTCTTCTAGGAAGCTGTTTTATCCAATAAGATAGATTGGAGTTTTCAGCCTGGAAGAGGGAGCAAGGTGACCACGCCACAGAGACGCCAGGGTGGAAACGGCAGGGGTGGAGCCCCGGCCGGCCCTAGATGGAGCCGGGTTCCAGGAGGAGAGAGAATTTATGAACCTGTGAGATGCCCGCGAGCGCCTGGGCCCAGAGGTGAGTCCCTGGGAGAGCTCGGCCTGTGTCACGCCTTTCACCCGGAACAAGACAGGCAGAGAAGTGACAGCAGGGGGACAGCGTGTAGCTTCCGAGGGTGGGAACGGTGGTGGGTGAGTGGGTGAGGGGCTCCGGCGCAGGCTCTGGGCTGAGTCTCGGGTGGAGGTGAGCGTGCAGCCCTCTGGGAGGGGGACACGGGGTGGGGGGCTGGGAGAGAAGAGAGCTTTCCCTGCCTTTGCTGCTGCTTAATCAGCTTCAGCTCAAAGTGAAGTTATGTCCCAGAGGCCCTTCGGTGGGACACGTGCTGGTTTCCTTCGCTTCGTGCCTGATGGGTGATTCTGCGTGGGGGGGGGGGGGGGTGGCAGGAGGACCCAGGCCGTGGGTATGCCCACCGTGCCGGGGCTCCGGGGGGCCTCAGAAGGGTGCGGCCAGCCCGGCGGCTCCGCTGGCGTCAGCGCCTGGGGAGGGAGGGAGGCTGGAGCCCCTGAGGACCACAGTGACTGGGCTGCAGAAGCAGGAGTGTGGATTCAAAGTCGCCTCATCGCCGAGCGCTGCGTGCGGGCCGGTCGGTCGGAGCCCCGGTGTGCAGAGTTCACACGGACGCCTGTGGGACTGAGCCCAGGGCTCCGTCCTCGGGCCGGATGAAGGGGACAGAATCTGTGCGGTGTCCTGGACGCGAGTCAGTGCCGGGAGGGCCACGTCCTGGGGACCAGGTGACTTTTCTGCGGGAGGAAAGGTTAACAAAGCGTCGGGGCCGCGCGGGCGCCTCTGACCCAGGTGTGTTGCTGCGTGTTCCCTCTCGGGCGGTGGCCAAGCGCCCCGGGTGTTCGCCAAGCGTGTTGCTGGGACCGGACACGGCCCCGTGGGTGGGGCCCACGCGGGAGCGCGCGCTCTCTCTGTCTCTGCTCTGGAGGCCGGGGTCCGGGGGTCACGGTGCCGGCAGGGGGCCTCCCTGGGGGCTGTCGGCCGCAGACCCCTCCCTGCCCCCGCTCCCTGTGTCGCTGTCCGCCTGTCACTGGATTAGGACCCGCCACCAGGACCCCCTCTAACTCGAGCGCAGGTATAAAGACCCCTCCCCGCATAGGGTCACGTTCACGGTGCGGGGGCAGGACCCCCACGGCTCTGGGGGACACAATTCAACCCCCAACAGTAATAAGACAGTTCCTGAGCTTGGAGGACGTGCGCAGGACGGGGTCAGCGGCCGAGCCCCTCGCGGGTCATGACAGCCCCGCTGGGAGGTGGGCCCCACTCTGCCCTCCTTTCTCGGAAAGGGGTTTGGGAGCGGGGGCTCTGGGACCGCAGGCCAGAGTCAAAGCCCGTCCCCCTTGGCCTCTGGGCCCCGGGGTCCCGTGAGTAAATTGTGTCCGAGATGGAGTCTTAGTTCATTTCCAGGCCTACCACCTAGGAGACTGTTGTTTATCATTTTGCCTCTGAAGATACTGGCCATCCACCAGCTCTGTGGCTTGAGGAGGAGGGGCCCGGGGCCCCAGAGTTGTGAGGCCGCCCTCACAGTCAGGACTCAGAAATCGACCTCAGTTGGGCTCAGGCTTTGTGCATCTGAAACGTCGCCTTTTGAGAATTGCTTCGTGAGCAGGCAACTCGAAACGTTGGGTTTTCAACATGTAAACGCAGTTTGGTTTTGAATCCATTTGTGATCTTATGAGAAGAGGCCTTACGATTACAAAGCCCTTTCTTGTAACTTCAGGTCCAGCCTGTGAAGTGAATTTCTCTTTCTTGGTAGCAGCCTTTGGGGTTAAGAGAATCCGCTAATCAGAAGTGAGACATTTAGTAGAACTAGCTGTCCTTTTTATTTATTTATTTTTGGCTGCGTTGGGTCTTTGGTGCTGCACGCGAGCTTTCTCTAGTTGAGGTGAGCAGGGGCTACTCTTCATTGCAGAGCACAGGCTCTAGGCACGCAGGCTTCAGTAGTTGTGGCTTGCAGGCTCTAGAGTGCAGGCTCAGTAGTTGTGGCACACGGGTTTCGTTGCTCCACGGCATGTGGGATCTTCTCGGACCAGGACTCGAACCCGTGTCCCCTGCATTGGCAGGCAGATTCTTAACCACTGCGCCACCAGGGAAGCCTTGGACTAGCTATTCTAAGAAGCCATCCCGGTCGTGTGAGAACTTTGGAAGCTGGTTTCCAGGAGGTGGTGGGTAAGCCAGCTGGGGGTTGGTTGGTTGGTTGGTTTTGGGGGTGGGGACCTGGGTCATCAGGGAAGAGTTCTTTGGAGAAGGTGATTCCCATCTTCCCGTGCGTCCTGGCCTCTGCTCTGGACCAGACTGCACCCCAGTCACTGGACCAGCCCCCTGACCTTCTGTGATGTTATGATAAAAAGTACATGCTTGCTCTTCATGCCCAGCTCCTGGCCAGAGCTCCCAAACCTCTCTGATTTCCTAAGCAATGAAAGTGCCAGGAGCATCTTTTGCTCTGGTATTTGGTCTTTTTCCCCACTTCCTGACACAGAGCCCCTAACCCCCCTGGGGTTTCCTGGGTGATGGGAGCATGTTTGTCCAAACGAGGCAGCTCTGGGTGGTCCTGGACAGGGCTGGTCACCAGGAGGACCAAGCCATGGTCAGAGGCTTGGGACTTCCAGCCCCACCCTCGTTCTCCTTGGAGAAGAGAGGGCTGGAGATTGAGTTAATGACGGATCGCGCCCTCGTAACATGATGGAGCCTCCGTCAAACTCCCAGTAACGGGAGACTTGGGAGCTCCCAGGCCGGGGCGCATGTCCCTGTGCTGGGGGCTCAGAACCCAGGGAAGCACGCCCATCGGCTCCTTACATGATAAGAATTTGATAAAGGACACAGATGAACAGCCAGAAAATAGGGCACAGAGCACGAGATCTCGGGGTCCCTGGGAGCTCCTGTCCCCATGGAGTTGGGGTGCATCACCCCCAGCCTACAAACTCGGGGTCAACCTGTGACTTTACCAGGTGCTTACTTGTAACAACTGCTGAGGTCTGAATGTGTGTGTCCCCCCAAATCCATGAATCTGAGACCCTAACCCCCATGTGTTTTGGGGGGCTCTTGGGGGCAGTGAGGTCTTGAGTGTGGGGCCCAGGTGAACGGGGTCTGTGCTCTGATGGCAGACACGGGTGAGCTGTGTCTCCTCCATCCCCGCGTGGGGACATCCACGACCTGGACAAGGCCCCACCTACACGCCGACGCCCTGATCTCGGACCTGCGCCTCTAGGACTGAGAGGGGGCGTGTCGTGGGGTTTCTGCCGCAGCCCCCCCACCCTCTCTCTCCTGCAGCAGATGGGCTGCTCCTTGGGGCTCCTCCACCCTCCGCTCTCTGCCACCTCCCACCTCACAGGCCAGGACCTTCAGGGGGCTCCCCAGCACCCCCCGGCCTCCTGCTGACCCTGCCCCCGCCCTGTCTGCTCTTCCTGGGGGCCCGGCTCCCTCTGCTGAGGCGCTGGTGCACGTGAGGCCTGACTCACAAGCACGCACCTCAGGAATGGAGAAAGCTTTCATCCCGGCAAAGGGACCTGGGAGACACTTCTTGCCGTGGGTGTTCTGTCATCCTGCCTGTTTCCACCCGTCCCGCCCGACCCAGCTCTTAGGTCCCCTGCATCTACTGGAAGTGGCAGTTTCTAGACCCCATGGAGTAAATCTGTTTTGAGGGGGTATTTTTTCTTTTCAGCTTTATTGACATACAACACGCGCATTTAAGGTGTACAGTGTGATGGTTTAATACACACATGTATACTGTGGACTGAGTACTGCACTAGGGTTAGTTAGTTCCCCCAGCCCTCACATCATCACCCTTTTCCTGTGGTGAGAACGTTTTAAGATCTGCTGTCTTAGCGACTTTCAAGTGTACAATACAGTATTAGTCATACAATCACCACGCTGGACATTAGATCCCAGAACTTACTCGCCTTCTAACTGGAAGCTTGTGCCCTTTGACCAAGGTCTCCCCATCGCCTCACCCCCAGCCCCTGGCAACCGCCATGCTACTCTCTGCTTCCATGAGTTTGACTTTTTTAGATGCCACGTATAAGTGAGATCATATGGTATTTCTCTTTCTGTGTCTGACTTGTTTTACTTAGCATAATGTCCTCAAGGTCCATTTATATTGTTGCAGATGGCAGGATTTCCTTGTTTTTTATGAGTAAACAATGTTCCTCTATCTATCTATCTATTTATCTATCATCTATCATCTATCTACCATCTAGCTATCTCTATCTATCGTCTATCTAATCTATCATCTAATCTATCTATCATCTATCTATTATCTATCTGTCTCTCATATTTTCTTTATCCGTGCATCTGTCAGTGGACACCTAGGTTGTTTCCATGTCTTGGCTATTGTAAATAGTGCTGCTATGAACATGGAGGTGCAGATATCTTTTCAAGTTAGTGTTTGCATTTTCTTTGGATAAGTACCCAGGAGGAGATTTGCTGGATCACACAGTAGTGGAGGGCAGCATAGAGGTCGTGTAGAAATGTGTCGACTGCAGCCATGTGGGCTCTTCTGGTCTCACCGAGCAGTTGAGGAGCAGGTGGTGGCTTGTGTTGGTTCGTCTCCTCAACAGCATCACTGGAAACGCAAACTCTTGGTGGATTTCTACTCCTGCATCTTTCATATGTTGGCTCTTGCTTGGGGCTTCATGGTCACAGGGGCTAAAGGGTTCGTTTCAGGGAAGAAGGGGGGCTTAGATATTGAGTAAGGCGGTGAGGAGCATCCAGGTCACAGGACGTGATGCCCATAAACTCACACGTGGCCTCGCCCCATCACACGTGAAGAGCCAAAGGGCCACCTCACAGCTCACAGGCTCTCAGCCTGCCCTTCTCCCAGCCCTACTTAGCTCGGAGGAAGACCACTCATTTCTGTCAGCGGTTTCCAGCCCACGGTGCACGTGGTTTGGACAAAGACAATGGCCAAGCGTTTTGAGAACCTTCTGGTACAAGATCCCGTGCAGTCACTTCTCTGCCGTTTCAACTATAAGGATCCTTATCGTCTCTGCTTTACTCCCATTGACTCCGTATTGTGAAAGAGCTTATCTACCAAACTGATTTTTAAAAATTGTAATGGCATTGTGGGGTTGCGGGGTGTACCATCTGTTTCTTCATGAGATAGCAGCAAACTGGCCTCTACACAAGTTATCCCCGTTTACATTCCCACCAGCAACATCCAGAAGTCCTGGTTGACCTACGTCCCCTCAGTATGTCTCAGCCTTTCCTAGCTCAACACCATTAACGTTTGGAGCTGGATAATCCTTTGGGGGGATGCTGTCCTGTGCACTGCAGGGTGTTAAGCCCCATCCCTGGCCTCTACCCACCAAATGCCAGCAGCACCCCTAGTTCTGACAACCAAAAATGACCCCAGACACTGCCAAATATCCCCCCTGGGGTAAAAATCACCCCACTTGAGAACCACTGATGTACTTAATCTTTGTCAATTTCATGTAAATAACATCCTTATCTTAATTTGCATCTCTCAATTTACCAGGGAGGTTGAGCCTCCTTTCTGACTTTTGGCCATTGTGTTCCTCTTTTGTGAATTTTCTGTTCATAACTTTTGCCCATTTTTCTATTGGGTTGTTTGGTTTATTCTTACCGATATATATATTCTTTAAGTATTTTGGATACTTATCTTTTGTTAGTTATTCCAGTGATCTTTCTGCACCAAAATGATGTTCATACATTTATCCTTATAACGATAGGAAATATAAAGCCTCTTGAATAAACCTCCATATATTTTTAAGTAGATGGGCTTTAAGAATCTTTGGATGATTTGATCTTTCACTTTCTTTTAGTCTTAAGTAAGATGAGTGAACTTTTAAAAATTTCTTTGTGGGGGACTTCCCTGGTGGCACAGTGGTTAAGAATCCGCCTGCCAATGCAGGGGACACGAGTTCAATCCCTGGTCCGGGAAGATCCCACATGCTGCAGAGCAACTAAGCCTGTGTGCCACAACTACTGAGCCCTCGCACCCTAGAACCCGTGCTCCACAACAAGAGAAGCCACTGGAGTGAGAAGCCCGCGCACCACAACCCGCGCACCCCAACGAAGAGTAGCCCCCGCTTGCCGCAACTAGAGAAAGCCCGCGTGCAGCAATGAAGACCCAACGCAGCCAAAAAGAAATTAACTTTTAAAATATTTTCTTTCTGGCTTTGGCATTTTAAAATTTTTTACTCAAGCTGTGCTGCTAATCAGGAATTGTTGTCAAAACTTTGCATGAAATCAGTCACAGGTTTGAGAAAAATTATCTTGAGACTTTTTCTCTGAAAACATTAACTAATGAAAGGTATTAACTCTGAACTGTTTAGTATTTTTCTCTCTGTAAGGATTGGTGGGTTTTTTAAATGAATTTCTTTTATTCCTTTCAACAAAGGTTGATTGAGGATGAGGCAGGACACCATAGATACTATCACGTTGAACAAAACAGTCTCCACTTGAGCAGTTTGTGATTAGTTGGGAAAATAAGACACTGGTGCAAATCACCAGACCATCAGAATTTAACACCTAAAAAACAAAAACAAAACAGAAAAAACCTCGCAGCCGGATGGGTTTATCCGGCAGCCGGCTTTCTGCCGGTGCACTAGGTGGCGGTTAGAGTCTCCGTCCCAAAGAGCACCCTGGTCGTGGAGGAAACCAGAGCGTGTGTCCAGGGAAGCAGGACTTAACTCTTCTGGCTTGATGCTGCAGAGAGTTTAAAGAAGCAGAGAACCCCGATCTAGCCCTTAAAGAACAGGCAGAATTTCTTTGGTGATAAGAGAGGGGTGGGCTTTCTGGAGCTTAGCGCACAGCTTTGAACATCTGCCTCAGAAATCAGCGCGACCCTGAGCTGGGCGAAGGCCCCCTGGCAGGACGTGCCCTCGAGCAGCGCCTGCTGTGGCGCCCCAGCTCCCTCGAGCACCCCTACATCACCTCCCACGAGGCCATCGCAAACAATTAGTACCTATAAAACCCAAAATTCTTGGGTGATTTTTAAGAGAACTGCAAAAAATGCATTAGTCATCCCCCCCGTGAAAACTCGTTTGCCAGTTTTTATCCGGTGGAGGAAGCTGCAGCCTTTGGGGTGTTGCTGGCGGGGGGTCCCCTAGGCAGTGAGGGAGGGTGGTCTAGGCTCTCTCGCTCTCTCCCACCCTCTCTTTTTCTTTCGCTCTTCCTCAGTCTTTTATTTAGAACCTGCAGACCAAAAAAAAAAAAAAAAGTGCGTGCCCGGCTGGCTCTATTTCAGCGTGCTGGGTACAGCATCATGGGGTCAGTCCCGCCCTGGGCTGCGTGGGGGGCGGGAGGGGGGACCTGAGACGGTGCCACCTCTGTGCCGAAAGGGGAGAGGGGTTGAGCCCCCCGCCGGTGTGACCCGGGCCGGCAGACGTGTTAAGTCCACCTCGGAGATGAGAACGACCCAGGAGCAGAAACTAAAAGGAATCAGGGGAGTTTGCGGGGGGAGTGAGTTATTATTTCGGTTTTGTTTTTCTTTTCGAGGAGCAATACCAGATGAGAGTCCCTTTATTTCACACGTTGGCCTGATCCTGAAACGGATGAAAGGCGTGGGCGTTTCTGGTACTTTTCCAGGCACTTCCCTTTCGCTGCACCGTCTTCCCACCTCTTCAGTGCGTTTGTCACAAACGTAATTACCAGGGTGGAGATTTTGGAGCTTTGAAAGAACTTCCAGAACTTTGGAACTGTAGAGCTGCTCAAGCCATTTTGTGACACCCCCATGGCTGCAGAGTGGGAGTCGGCTCGGGGCGCTCTGCAAGCTGCGGGGGCGGGGGGGAGGAGGCAGCTTTAACGCTCTGCTTGCCCCCCACGTGACCGGCCCTCAGCGCCCCAGAACCCGCCCTGGTGAAGCACACCGTCTGCCCTGACCGCGGCTGGATAAACAAGCTGTGCTCCTTCCGTACAACGAACGGAATGTCATTCAGCTTTAGAAAGAGAGGAAACGCCGGCACCTGCTGCGACATGGATGAGCCCTGAGGACGGTCCACTTAGTGAAAGAAGCCAGAACGAAGGACAGACACTGTGTGGCCCCACTTACGGGAGGCAGCCAGAGGAATCAAGCTGAGAGACACAGAGTGGATGGGGTCCAGGGACTGGGGTGGGGGTTGTGTTCGGTGGGGCAGAGTCAGTTTGGGAAGATGAGAAAGTTCTGGAGATGACGATGGGGATGCCACCAAGCCATGCACCGAGCAGTGGTTAAGCTGGTGGATTTTCTGTGATGCGTGTTTTCCCACAATTAAGAAACAGCCCCTTCCCAGATGTCTCCTCCACTGGCAGGCAACGTGTGCCTGTGTGTGTGTGTGTGTGTGTGTGCACATCTGTGTAGTGTGTGTGTGTTGTATGTGGTGTGTGTGTTGTGTGGTATGCGATGAGGTCGGAGGGCTAGAATCATGCGTATAGGACCAGCCTTGGCGGCTGCCCCCCCAATCCCTCCCAGCTGTAGGGGGAGCTTGGACGGCTAAAGCCCCTGCACATCCCTCCCGGTCACGGTCAGGGTCAGTGTCTGCCGTGCCCCCGCCATCCCCCCATCCCCTACCCCAGGCCAAGCCCAGCTGTCCAGGCTCTGGTCCCGTCCCCCGGCCTCTGTCTGCCCCCCCGACCACCTGAGTGGTCCCAACAACCCCGTGGGGTCCAGACATTTGGAGGTCACCTAGGACCTGCAGGGGCAGAGGTGACGGGGAGGCGGGGGAGGCACGGTCCGGCAGGGATCGGGCCTGTCTGTGTCCGTCAGCAGCAGGTCTGTGCGCAGCGCTGCTTCCGCCACGGCTCCTGGCCCCACAGGCTGTTCGCAGAGCAGTCAGTTGGCGTCCACACACCTCCCTACCGTCCTGACAAAGCCCGAGCGCAGCTGAGGGGACGGACCAGCGGGCATTACAGCCGCCATGCGGACAGAGGCACGCTGGCTGGTGGAGGCTGGTCCGTGGCTCCGGGTGTCTTCCTGTCGTCCTGTCTGTCCCCGCCCACCTGTCTCTGCCCAGCGAGAGCGTGAGGCTCTGGAGTCCCCGTCCCACCTGGGCTGTCCCCTCAGTACTGCCCAACAGATCATCACCTCGCCCAGAGGGCTCGCTGCTCGCTGACTGTCTCGGAAGCAAATCTGGGCTTGGGGTCAAGTAACCCGAGTCTTGATCCCCACGTGAACGGACTTTGTGTGGCGTCGAGTCCTCCTGAGGGATGGGCAGCTGCCTGGATGGAGCTCCGCATCCACCTAGTCTGTCTCATTGGATCCTCCCATCCACCCTGCAGGAACGGGGCCTGGCTTTGCCCCCTGAGGCTCGGCCAAGGGCAGAACCAGGTCCTGTCAGCACTAGGGAGTGTCCAGGGCGCCATGGGGTCTCGGTCTGCCCTGCTGCACTGCCCACTGCCCCACCCCCAGCCGCTGGGACAGGGTTGCTGCCCCTTCCTTTCTCCGATGAGGGGCCAGCAGTCGGCTGGTGTAGAGGCTGGCAAGGAGGCTGGCAGGGGTGAGGACCACGTTCCCAGGCCTGATGGGCAGTAGGGCTCCAGAAAGGCGGCTGAGGGTCTTTCCCTCGATCTGCGCTGAAATCCTCAATATTTGGCTCTGGGGAGAATCTCAGAAAGTGGGCTTTTCTAAAATGTCACAATTTCTAAGCAGACTCAGACCTCCAGGTGTTTGAACCCTGCAGACAACGCTGTGCAGGCCACCCTCATTCTTCATTAAAACAACTTTAAGACAGGCGGGCCACTTTCCTGGAGGACACTGCTGTCGGAACAGGGCCACAGTGGACGCAGGAACAACCACACATTTGACCCGTGTGTGAAAGGGGCAACGAGGCAAGAGGTGCGTCCCCACGTAGAAGGGACGCAAGTGGAATAAACACAACTTTCCTCACTAGGTGGACGTGAACTTTTTTAAACCAACATGACTGTGATTTTATGGGACAGAAAAGTCTGGACCACTTTTTTGAAATGGCATTTGTGCCACAAACCTTGGAAGACCATGGCTTCTTAGCCCAAGTGAAAATGACATTTTGTAAGAGAAATCACACCTGGGGACACATGCACCCCAAGGTGAAGAGAACACGTAAGGCGCGGATCCTGGAGACCTTGGAATCAGGCTTAACGTCCCGCGCCACACAGAAGTGGGCTGTACACACGCCTGCCAAGTGAGGGAGTCCCTGTCTAAAGGCCTGGTCTGTATTACTTTTAACACGTTTGTTGGAGACACAATTCAGAGGCTTTTTGTGCCGCCGTCACTATGGTGAACTTCAGAGCATTTTCACTTCCCCCAAGAGAAACCCCACACCTCTCAGCCCTCGCCGTCCACCACCCTGCGCTCTCAGCCCTCGTTCACTGTCTGTCTTTGGACACTTCACGTAAACGTGCTCACACATGTGTGGTCCTTTGTGACTGGCTGCTTTCACTCAGTGTGCTTTCGAGGTCCATCGTGCTGGGGCCTGTGTCAGTGCGTCATTCCTTCTACGGCTGAATCCTATTCCATTGTACGAATACCTGACGTTTCAGTTTGTAAAGCATTGGTATTAATACTTCTTTAAATGATTGATAGAATCCATTCATCAGATGATAGCAATTTGGGTGTTTCCACTTTTGGCTGTTATGAATATTGCTGCCGTGAACATTCGTGCACAAGTTGCGTGATCGTGTGCTTTCAGTTCTCTTGGGTGTACACCGGGAGTAGAACGGCTGAGTCTAAAGTAACTCTGTGTTTAACTTTTGGGGGACCTGCTGCACTTTTCCAAAGTGGCTGCAGCATTTTATGTTCACATCAACAACATGTGTGATTTCTTTGAATTTTCGTCTCAGTGGCTTCTGCCAGCACTTGATGTTATGTCTCTTTGCTCATAGCCACTTAGTGTATCTGGAGTGATACCCCATTGTGGTTTTGATTTGCATTTCCTGATGGCTAATGAAGTTGGACATCTTTTCATGTGCTTGTTGGCCCTTTGTGTGTCTTCTTTGGAGACTCATCCATTCAAATCCCTCCCTGATTTTTAATTGGGTTATTTGTCTTATTGTTGAGTTGTCAGAGTTCTTTATATATTTTGGATACCAGTCCCTCATCAGATACATGATTTGCAAATATCTTCTCCAATTCTGTAAGTCGTCTTCTTTCTTTGTTGATGGTGTCATTCACAACAACAAAGGTTTTCATTTTAATGTCATCTAATTTATCTATTTTTTGGTTGCTTGTGCTTTTGGCGTCATATCTAAGAAACAATTGCCACATCCAAGGTCATGTGAATTTACTCCTATGTTTTCTTCTGAGAGTTTTGGCCCTTACAGTTAGGTATGTGGTCCCTTTTTACTCGATTTTGGGTATAATGTGAGGAAGGGATCCAACTTAATTTTTTATATGTGAATATCCACTTGTGCTGGTACCATTTGTTTAAAAGACCATTCTTTCCCCTTTGAATTGTCTTGGCACCCTTGTCAAAAATCAGTAGACCAGGGCTTCCCTGGTGGCGCAGTGGTTGAGAGTCCGCCTGCCAATGCAGGGGACACGGGCTCGTGCCCCGGTCTGGGAGGATCCCACGTGCCGCGGAGCGGCTGGGCCCGTGAGCCATGGCCGCTGAGCCTGTGCTCCGTAACGGGAGAGGCCACAGGAGTGAGAGGCCCGTGTACCGCAAAAAATAAAGAATAAAAAAAAAAAAAAAATCAGTAGACCATAAATATAAGGGTCAGGCTGAGGAAGTCTTCTTCTACTCCTGGTTTGGTAAGTGTTCTCTAATTGTCAAAGGATGTTGGATTTTGTCAAATGTTTTTTCTGCATCTATTGAAATGCTCACGTGGTTTTGTCCTTAGTCTATGAATTATATGGTGTATTACATTGATCGCTATTAAAACAATCTTGCATTCCTGGGGTAAATCCCATTTAGTCATATTGCATAATCCTCTTTATATGTTGCTTTAATCTGTTAACTAGTGTTTGGTTAAGGACTTCTGCATCTATACTAATAAGGGACATTAGTCTGTAGTTTTCTTTTCTTGTGGTGTCTTTGCCTGGGTTTGGTATCAGGATAAAACTGTCCTATGGAATGAGTTGGGAAGTGTTCACTCCTCTCCTATGTTTTGGTAGAGTTTGTAAAGCAATTGGTATTAATACTTCTTTAAATGATTGATAGAATTTTCCAGTGAAGCTCTCTGGTCTAGACTTTGGTAGAAAGTTTGTACATTGTTAATTTAATCATTTTACTTACTTTAAATCTATTCAGATTTTCTATTTCTATTTGAGTCAGTTTTGGTAGTTTGTGTTTTTCTGGGAATTTGACATTTTATTAAATTTTATTTAATAAATTTTATTTAATGACATTTTATTAAATTGACATATAATTGTTGATAATGTTCACTTATTCTTTTCTATTTTTATAGTATCATTATTTTTATAAGATGTTACCTCTTTCATTTCTGGTTTTGGTAATTTAGTCTTTCTTTTTTATTCCATTAGTTAGGCTAGCTAAAGGACTGAATTTTTTTTTAATCTTTTCAAAGCAGCAACTTCTAGTTTTGTTGATTTCCCTAATGTTTTTCTACTCTACTATTTCATTTATTTCTGCTCTAATCTAACTTATTTCCTTCCTTCTGCTGTATCTGGGCTTAGTTTGCTCTTCTTTTTCTGTTTTTTTAAGGTGAAAATGTTAGGTTATTAATTTGAGATCTTTTTTAATATAGGCATTTATAGCTATAAAATTTCCCCTGAGCACTGCTTTAGCTACATCCCATAAATTTTGTGTTTTCATTTTCATTCATTGCAAGGCTTTTTAAATTTCCCTTGTGATTTATTCTTTGTCCCATTGGTTATTTTGGATCATGTTGTTTAATTTCCACACATTTATGAATTTCCCAAATTTCCTTCTATTATTGATATCTAATTTAATTCCATTGTGCTCAGACAACATATTATGTATTTCAATCCCTTCAAATGTACTGAAGTTTATTTTATGGTGCATCATATGGTCAATCCTGGAGAATGTTTCGTGTATACTTGAGAAGAATGTATATTCTGCCATTTTGGGTGGAGTTCTGTAGGTATCAGTTAAGTCTAGTTGGTTTAAAGTGTTATTCAAGTCTTCCATTTCCTTCTTGACCTTCTGCATATTTGTTCTATTAATTATTGAATGTGGAGTTCTGGATTCTCTAACAATTATTGTTGAATTGTCTGTTTCTCCCTTCAATTCTGTCCGTTTGTTTCATGTATTTTGAGGTTCCACTGTTAAGTGTATATAGGTTGATAATTGTTTTATCTTCCTTATGAATTGACCCTTTTATCATTACAAAATGTCCCTCCTTATCTCTAGTAACATTTCTGTT
The DNA here is from genome assembly GCF_937001465.1 of Orcinus orca. Lineage (NCBI taxonomy): Eukaryota > Metazoa > Chordata > Mammalia > Artiodactyla > Delphinidae > Orcinus > Orcinus orca. The sequence continues at coordinate 23,792,810 of NC_064579.1, read as the reverse complement.
TTAAAGTCTATTTTTTCCCTGATGTTAATATAGTCTCTCCAGCTCTCTCATGGTTTGTTTCCATGGTACATCTTTTTCCACTCTGTTACTTTCAGGCAATTTGTACTTTTGAATCTATACTGGATCTCCTATAGATATAGTATATATTTATGTAACCCAGCATACAGTGTAGATTCATATAAATATATGTAAATATGTCTTTATCATATTTTTTGTTTCCCATCAGATAATATCTGAAAATAAATCTTTTATTATTTTCCAATTGTATTGAGATATTATTGACACTCTGACTCTTGATTGAATTATCCAGTTGATTCACATTTAATGTTATTATTGGTATAAGTGGATTTACATCTGCCATTATGCTCATCGTTTTCTATATGTCTTTTTTGTTCCTTCATTTCTCCTTTACTGCCTTCTTTTGTATTAAGTAGATATTTCACGGTACAACAGGTTTTTTGTCTGTTTGTTTTGTTTTGTTTTGTTTTACTATATTTTGGAGTTATTTTCTTGGTGGTTGTTCTACAGCTTATAATACACATCTTAACGTCAAAATCTGCTTCATATTTATACTAACCTAATACCACTGAAATACAGAAATGTTACCCCAATAACATTATAGCTCCATTCCATAGACTTCTTTTTTCTGCTATTATTACTTCTATGTCACAAGCCCAACAATATAGTATTAAAATTATTATTTTATATAAACTTAATTTCTTAAAGAAGCCGAGAGAAGAAAAGAAAGCATATATAAATAAATGGAGTGTGTTATATTAAACTTCTTACTCACCATTTCTGATTCTCTTTATTTCCTCCCGTGGTTGTGGGCATGGGTTACCACCTCTGTCACGCCCTTTCTCTGATACAGCTTTGTCCCTACCCACCTGCCGTGTCCTGCTGTTTCCAAATATGTTACATTTCTATATGTTAAAATCCAAATAATACAATTCTTCACATACTGTTTTATGCAGTTATTTTCTAAATTAGTTACAATATGAAAGGGGGAGAACTATGCCATTATACCATCCTTTATAATTACCTCTACTGGCCTCTTTGTTTCATCGTGTGGATTTGAACCACTGTCTGGTGTCACCTGCTCTCAGCTTGAAGAACTTCCTCGTACACCTTGGAACCTGATTCTGCCAGCAACAAGTTCTCTTACTTTTGTTTATCTGGGAGCGTCTCCACTTCGCCTTCATTTTGCTTGCCGCAAAATCCTTGACTGACAGCTTCTGCTCTCTGCACGTTTCATGGGTCATCCCACTGCCTCTGGCCTCCGTTGTTTTTGTAGCTCTGCCATTAATCTTACTGGGGCTCCCTTGTGCGTGATGTCATTGTTCCCTTGCTGCTTTCAGGAGTTTTCTCTTCTTTGGCTTTCAACATTTTAACTGTGATGTGTCTGGCTCTCAGTCTCTTTGCTTTTATCCTGCTTAGCTTCTTGGATGTGTAGATTAATCTTTTGAATAACATTTGGGAAGTTTTCAGCCATTATTTTTTCAAATGTTTTTTCTGCCCCTTTTCTCTCTTCTATCCAGGTAGTACAATTATGTGTTTCTTGGGGGGCTTAAATGGTGTCCCACATTTCTCTGAGGCTCTGTTCATTTTCCTCCGTCTTTTCTCTCTGCTTCAGCTTGGATGATCTCTCTTGCTCTGTCTTCCACCATCCCACATCTACTGTTGAGCCCATCTAGTGAATTTCCACTTCAATTAATGTAACTTTTAACCCTATAATTTACGTGTTTATGATTTTTATCTCTTGATTGATATTCTCTATTTGATGAGGTGCTTCCTTTAATTCTTTACACATGGTATCCTTCAGTTCATTGAACATACTTATGGCAGCTTCTGTGAAGTCTTTGTGTGCAAAGTCCAACACCTCAGCCCCTTCCAAAGCTTTTTCTGTGGCCTGCTTTCCTGTGTATGGACCACACTTTTCTGCTTCATCAGATCTTGCCATTTTCTTGTTGAAAGCTGGACATTTACATACTATATTGTAGCAACTCTCAATACTAAACCCCGCCCCCTCACCTGCCCTAGTGGTTGTTGTCGGTGTGTTTGTTGATTTATTTGTCTAATGACTTGGCTGGACTAACTCTATGAATTCTATTCCCCTGTGGTGAGCAGCCTCCGATGTCCCTGCTCAGTCTTCTTTTCTTGTTTTCACCTTTTAGACTGGCTACCTAGGGGTCACCCTGGGTCAGGATAAGTGACTTATCTGTCAGAGGTTATGCTTAAGGCCCTGTGGCCAGTGAGATTTTTGTTCTTTACCTTTAGATGTCTGTGCGACATGAAGGCTGCTGTCCCAGTTTACATTTTTTTGCCCCACATGAGGGAGACCAGTAATGTGAATTCCCTGTCGACCCCCTAGTCTGAACCTTTAGGGAAACAACCGTCAAGTCGTCTGGAAAACCTTAGCTTGGTCATTTGAGAGGATCATTTTCATGAAGGCGCACGTGGAGCCCTGCACCTGCCCACACAGATGCACACGGGTTGCAGTAAGTCTGTGGTCGCGAGAATGGGATGTGCATGTCGACGGATCCCCGACTGAAGAGAGAAATACCCGCAAACAGGAAACCCCACCGGGCGGCGATGCTTAGGGAAGATGGGCGTCCGTGCTCCACTTTTCACTTCTGAGAGGCCTGGGCCCGAGTCCCAGCGGACAGCGGACCCTTGAACAACACGGGTTTGAGCTGCCGGGTCCACTTAAATGCGGGTTTTCCTCCAGAGTAAATTCTGCAGGACTGCACGCTCTGCGGATGTGGAACCGCGGATACTGAGGGCCGACTGTAAAGTCACTCGTGGACTTTTCGACTGCAGTGGGGAGGGGTGGTAGGTGCCCCAACCCCGTGTTGTCCAAGGGTCACTGGTATCCAGATCCCAGAGTCTGAGCCTCAGGCGTCCCCCCTCGTCCCTCTGGTCAACCAGGAGGCCGTGTGCAGGTCAGGGCATCCGGTCACCACAGGGAAACACAGGATCCCGTCCTCGGGTTTCCAAGTAAACAGCCTGTTGTTTTCAGGTGACTTGGATGCAGGGATGAACTGGTTTTCACAATTGACTGCGCAGCCTGGAGAGGTTGTGGTGCTGTCACTTCAGTTACTGTCGTGCTCATTCGGTTCCCTGTGTTAGGGTAACACCGGTGCCACCTGGAAACCCGCTTGTGTCTGTTGGGCTTGATGGTTCTGGAGGGGATGCGCTTCCTCCGAGGATACACCTGCTACCCCCTCATTAGCCTGAACTTCTGCCTTTGACTTAGGCCTGCAGCCCGCAGCTGACCCAAAACTAACACCGCAGGGAACCAGGAGCCAGTGAAGGAGACCCAAAATTCTCCTCTGTGATGCGACCCAGAGTAAAAGTTCTAAGTTTAACACCTCTAGGTGTTTGAGAACTTGGAGGAGAGATGGCCTCTCTGGGCCTTGTTTCCATCTGCAAATGGAAATGACAATTCAGTTGTTCTAGATTCCTGGGGAACATAGGAGAAAAATAAACATGGTTTGGCCTGTAGGATCGGGCTTTAGTGCATTGGTCATTTAGCCCCCACCATGAGTAACAAGGCTTTGAAAGGGAGCCCTGATTGACTGCCTTATCATCAGAGGAAAAGAAGTGAACAAATAAGTGGATTTGAGCATCGGAAAATCAAATACCATAAGCATCTTTATAACTAACATTGTGTATGCAGTAATATACTTGATAACTATTTCCCAAAAGAACGAATAATGAATAAATCAACTCAATATAAATTAAAAATTTTTTAAAACAGCTGGGGCTTTAGTCCGCTTTGATGGCCTCTCACAGTTAAAGAAACAAAGGCCCAGAGAAATGAAGGCATTTGAGGATTTTGGAGATATTACTGGCCAAATACTTTATGATTTTTTTATTCATCAGTTTTAACTAGGATTTTATCATTTAACTTTGTATATTTTTTCCTTTTTATGCATTTCCTAGGTTGAGTCTCATGAATGTTTAATTTCTGTTTAAAAAATTTGTTGTATCTACATATATAAAATGCCACAAATTAGGCCTTCTTGCAACTTAAACAGATTTTCTCACATAAGAAGACTAATACATTTAAACTCTACCTTTGGTGCAACATTTTGGCTTTACCTAATGAAAAATGCTCTATTTCACATTTGGAGTATTTTCAGTTTCCTGGATATTTTATCTGTATAATGAAATTCGTAATTCATTCTTTTATAATTAACAGTTTCATTTTGTGCATTCTATAGATTTTATGCACGCAAACATACAAACCTTTATTGGTTCACAGATTCCATTCACTGTCATCTCATTTTAAATAAAAATTGGAAAGTATATGAATATAAATCTTTTGACTTAGGTGAGTGAACATTAATAAAAGATACAACAAACTTGCAAAGATTTTAATCATCCATGGAACTAGGCCCTGAATAGCTGGGTAACATCTTTCAAACTCTGCAGTTATTTTGTTAGACAAACAGCTGATTCCAGTTCAAGTACCTTGTACTCTCAGTGCCTCCACCCACACGTCTTAGGGGTGAGCATTGGACTGTGCTGCTTTGTGTTGTTAAGTCTATATTAAAAGTACCTTTGAAAGTACCTTGGAGCCCTTTTGTTTAGAACAAAAAGCTTGTACTTAACACTGACTGGAAAGATCAAACCTGGCTTATCCACATGATCTCCATTGATTTTAATGTTTTCATTCTTCCCTCTTCTGATTGTAAGAAACTGAGTTGAAAGAGAAGAAGTAATGATAAAACAAAAGCATTTTCTTCTGTTTTTTGAGAGTGAATGTCTTTGTGCTGCAGATAAAATTATTCATTTTGTACACCTATTGGGATTAACTATTTAAATGGAGCAGGAAAGTTTCATTCCCGTGACTTTCAGTCACAGAATGGAAGTTTATGGGTGTAGACGGCCTTACTCCTGACCATCCCTGCGGTCAGCTGGAACCCTTCATGCCCTCAACGGCAAACTTCACCCAGGCTGCTTAGAGGAAAAATCTTCCCCCAACTTCTCACCCAGCAAGTGAGTGCCTACCCTACACTCAGCCCCTCGGAGTTCTGTGGGACCACTTGGGTTTTATGGCTGTATCTTAGTCCCTTCTGGCTGCTATGACAAGAATGCCGTGGCCTGGGTGCCTATAAACCACAGGCATCTATGTCCCACAGCTCTGGAGCCTGGATGTCCAGGATCAAGGCACCGGCAGATTCAGTGTCGGGTGAGGCCCCTTCCTGGTTCACAGACGGTGTCTTCTCCCTGTGTCCGCAGTCGGGGAAGGGCTAGGGACACTCTGGGTCTCTGTTTTAAGGGCACTAATTCCATCACAGGAGCCCCACACTCATGACCTACTCACTTCCCAAAGGCCATTGGGGTTAGGTTTTGTCAACTGAAAAAAAAATTGCACAACCTAAAAGTTGAGAGTTATGTTTTATTTGGTGGACATACTGAGGACTTCAAGCCTAGAAGGCAGCACCTCAAGTGGCCCTGAGAAACTGCTCCAAGGAGGCCAGGGTATATAGGAGTTTTTGCAACAAAAGGCAGGTAGTCGGAAAGTCAAAAGATTATTGTTAATTAAAGAAAACCAGGTATTCAAGTTAAGGAATTTAGTGCTTTTCTATGTATGAGAAGAGGCAAGAGTCTGGCTGGGCTCACTGAAGTCATTCCTTTGATGTGCACCTCAGCTGTCTGGGGCCAGTGTCCTGTGCTTCTCATCTGGAGTCTCCTCAGGGCTCGCTGTCGGGGTGCCTGCAGTCTGATGGCTGCTAGATGGCGGGCATTCCTTGTTTCCATCCTGAGTTCCCTCAGGACTCACCGTCGGGGTGGGAGGGGCTGCATTCGCTGATGACTGCGACATCCTTCATTTTCTGAAAGGGCAGCAACATTCTTAGTTCACAGTTTCAACCTATGGATTTGGGGGGGACACACACATTCAGTCCCTGGTCCAGGACTGTGGCATGAGGAGGCCGGACGGGGGTCCCTGGTGTGGTGGCCTCGCGGTTACTCTGTCCGTTCAGGAGGAGCAGTGGCCGGGAGCCCCCGGTCTGTGGCTCCAGAGGTTGAGGTCAGTCAGGCAGGAGCTGGACTGCTGTCACCTTCAAAGTTGCCCTATGGGCTGTGGCTGATTTTCCACACTCTGCAGATGAGAAAATTTATCAGCTGATTTGAATCATCATCATCTTCTTTTCCTTCTTCTTCCTTTTTTAACAAACTGGAAGGAATAAGTAAAGAAGGAAGCTGGTGGGAAATGTGAAAATCTAGAGGCAAAACCACACATTTCCTGGTCTCCCCCTGGGTCATGACTCTCAGGTCATCCAGGGCTGGTGACGGGGTTTTGCTCAAGGCAGCCGTTACTTGGGATCCTTGTGCTGAAAAAATAGAGTCCCTAGAAAAACATTTGTGCAGAAAATCTGAGACTCTCCCCACAGGCTGTCTCCCCCGGGCCCTGCAGTAATTGCCTATGTTTCTCTGGCAATGTGCTTGTCTACCAGAAACTGCATTTTAGAATAAAGGAGGTAGGGTAAGTCGTAGCATTATTCTAGTCTCCAAATGGTCGTTCTTAGGTCTGAGTTATATAAAAAGAAATTCAAATAAAATGTATAGCAATTGAAACGTAGTCTAGCTGGCCCACAGAAAACAAACAAATCATTTGTCCCTCAGGTTAATGTAAGTCTGTGTCACCCTAGCAGAACTCTATTTTTCTCACTTTCTCTATGTCCTCAACTTAAGATTCATTTTCTTGTGACTTTTTGATTCAAACCAAAATGTCTTTTGTAACATTTGTACACAGTGTCTAGAATTTTGCGGTTAGCTGGGATCAATCTTCATAAATGAGAGAGTCAAACACAGAGACATCCCTCAGTCAGAAGAGAGAATGCCAGTGGCTTTTCAAATTAGGAACAAAAGGGCAGAAAGATAGTATCCAGAGGTTAATGCGTGGAATATAATGACACATTGTTCCCAGGTGAATTAGCATATTAACCTTCTTTTCAAAATTCATTTGAAGGTAAAATAAATGGAATTGGTTTTCAGAACAGTTAATCAACTCCAATCTATTTGTCTGGACTCTCAACATGAAAATCTAATCGCAATAGTTGAATATATACTTAATTGCAAGGCCTTTTATTTTAGGAAGTGAAAGCCATGCTTAGCTCCTTTCTATTGGGAAAAAAAGAGACGTTATGATATTTTGGTAGTTGGATAATTTTTGGAGAAAGGTTTTACATTATTTTTAAAGCATTTTCCAAAAAGATGCTAATTTTACCCAAAGACAAATGAACCAGGAAGTTAAATAAATTAGATGATCAACTTCTGTTTTGTTGACAGGAACTGACCTCTTAATTTGCCATCTACAGACAGATGTGATTCTGAGTATTTGTTACATCCCATTAGATATCAGATCATTAGTTAAGCTAAGATGGCACAAATAAATTTCAATACGATTATCTCCTACTCATGGATTTACGTGTTCTGGAAACCAGGCCGCTCTACAGTCAAGGAATTCAAAAAACATAACTTGAAAGACAGGCCTTCCCCCTTGACCTCCCACCACGCTGGACTCTTGGCTCTGTTTAAGGGGCTACAGTGAATCTCCACGAGCACCTGGTGGAGGAGCAGCGCCGTCCCCGACAGGCACATGGGTGCTGAACGCACGGGTCCGCGTGACATCGAGAGCAGAGGGCGGGTGCACGGCCCAGCCTCTAACCACAGCTCAGGGCTCTGGCCAAACCCACCAGCCTTTGAAGCCCACCCGCTTTGGATGCTCAAGTCCCTCCCCTGAGATTTTACCTGAACCACCAGTTTCCGTATCTCTAAGGACAGATGATGATGAATCTTTACACGAGCCATTCACACAGCCTCTCCGTGTGCCTTTGTGCTGCGGGTTTTCCCCAGCGAGGTGACCCGTATTAATATTTTACTGACTTTACAAAGAGCTTGGTTTCCTGCTGCTGTTTCATTGGACAAGCAACAGAAGCCCCTTCTGGCTGATATAAGCGAAATAAGGACTTAGTGGAAAGATACTGGGAGGGTGTGTGCAGCGGCCAGAACCCAAACCGCACCGAGGGGGCCACAGGAGGCACTGGTGAGCACTGGAGCCCTGGACGCTGGGCGACAGCCAGGGCAGGAGTGTCGCCGTGCCCTCTGCCTCACTGGCCGGGACACCCCCAGGCCCTCCATGTTACTCACTGCAGATCAAGTCCCAGAGGGGCCCAGTCACGCCTAAGCCACCTGCACACGCCCCACTGGGGGTCAGTGCTGTCGCAGGTGCAGATGTGCTGGATGTGGTGATTCTGCTGCTCTGAGTTAAAGCACAAGTGAGTGTCGGTGCTCTGTGCCCAAGAGAACCAGGCAACCAGGATGTCTGCAGTCAGTGATGATTTTTATATTGAAAGCCACCAGAAAAAGTGAAGGCTCTGGTACTTATTTTGTATTTGCCGTGTACCAGACGTGATAAACAAGCCACTTCAGAAAATCCTCAGAACAACCACGTAAACAGACCACAGGGAAAGTTGTACAGCCAGGTCTCTGGGCCCCCAGGACTTGTGTCCCCATCGGCAAATTTATGGGAATTTGCTCACGTGTGGGAGCTGGAACATGTGTGTTTACGTCCACGTCTTCAGAAACTCCACTAAAACCAGTCACAGAATTGTCTGCACAGAGGTGTGACGGGGGGAGGGGGTGGGGGAGGACTTGCAGTTTCTGGTCCAGCCTGTAAGGAGCTCGAAAGTCATTACTCCTGTCCTGAAAACAACACAAGAGCTGAAAATCCACAGCTCTTCTGAGATCCATCAGAAAATTGAGGGCAAACTGCTGCCCCGAAATTGGAGAGACAGCAGCGGATAGACTTAAAACGTGATTGAGAACTGTTGGAAACTCAGCGTGGATAAGTTTGAGAGTTTAAAACTCCAGGGGGGACCAGTCTAGGGGCCCCCATACTCTTTTTCATGAGCTCTACCACCAGGAACCCTACCAGGTTCTCACAGTAAAGATCAGAGAAAAATCCCCTCCTGCTTCCAGCAGAGGGAAGAGAAAGTAGCCCTGTTGAAATATACCCAGAACATTGTTTCATTTGGGTTTTTTTGTGTTTTGTTTTTAAAGAGAAATTATTTTACCAGAGCCTAACCAACCTAACCCACACCAGCCGCTTCTAGCCTTCCACCAAATTCCAACCCCTCTAGCCATTCTGTCTTACCTGAATTGGAGAGGGAACTGAATGCATTCATCACAGTCCAGGGCACAGGCTCACTGAAAGACAGACCTAATCACAGGACTAGAGAAGATTCCCATCCCCCCCACACACACCTTACCTCCACATCAGTAGGGCTCCTGTGTAATAACAGGAATAAAACTGAAATAATTAAATATCTCAGCACTTACGTAAGAAGTGTCTAGGGAAACCCAAAGACGACGGGGAGATGAAGACAAGGACACACAGATGAAAACAGGACACAAGGACACAAACAGCTACAGCAAACGGTAAACACAGCCCAGCCCCTGGCAGATAAAAAGAAAACCTCGCATGAAAGAACTATTTACTTCAGTTCCTTTGCCCAGTGCATCATGTCTGATGTGCAACAAGAAATTACAAGGCGCACTAAAAGTCGGAACAAAACGCAGTTTGAAGAGACAGAGCCAGACTCAGATATGGCAGAGATGTTGGAATTATCAGACCAGGAATTTAAGGCTATGATGGACATGCTCAGAGCCTGAATGAAGAAAGAGGACAACATGCACACACATGGTAATGTAAGCAGAGAAGGAAACACTAAGAAAGAATGAAAAAGAAATCAAAAACGCCATAGCAAGAATGAAGAGTGCCCTTGATGGGCTCAGCAAGAGACTGGACACAGCTGAGGAAAGAATCAGTGAGCTTGAAGAAATGTCAGTAGAAACTTCCAAAACCAAAATGCAAAAAACTTACCAAAAAAAGCCCTGAAAACTGAAAATCAGTTACTGTAATCCATCACATCAACAGGCTAAAGAAGAAAAAGCATATGATCATATCAATAGATGCAGAAAGAGCGTCAACAAAACCCAACATTCATGCTAAAACCCCTCAGCAAACTAGGAATAGAGGGGAACTTTCTCTACCTACAAAATGTCTACAGCTGCCATCACACTTTTTTTTTTAAATAAATTTATTTCTTTTTTATTTAATTATTTTTGTCTGCATTGGGTCTTCGTTGCTGTGCATGGGCTTTCTCTAGTTGCTGCGAGCTGGGGCTTCTCTTCGTTGCAGTGCTCAGCCTTCTCACTGCGGTGGCTTCTCTTGTTGCAGAGCACAGGCTCTAGGCACGTGGGCTTCAGTAGTTGTGGCATGCGGGCTCAGTAGTTGTGGCTCGTGGGCTCTAGAGCACAGGCTCAGTAGTGGTGGCACACGGGCTTAGTTGCTCTGTGGCATGTGGGATCTTCACGGACCAGGGCTTGAACCTGTGTCCCCTGCATTGGCACGTGGATTCTTAACCACTGAGCCACCAGGGAAGTCCCTGCCATCACACTTAATGGTGAGAAACTGGATGTCTTTCAGCTAAGATCAAGAGCAAGGCAAGGATGCCCCATCTTGCCACTGCTTTTCAACATCATGCTGGAAGTCCTAGCCAATGCAATAAGAAAAGAAAAGGAAATAAGCCATATGCAGATAGGGAGGGAAGACATAACACTGTCTGTTCACAGATGAAATGATCGTCTATGTAGAAAAATCCCAAAGAATAATTTTTAAAAACTCATGGAACTAATAAGTGATTATAGCAAGGTTGCAGGATGCAAAGTTAACATAAAAAACTAAATTGTTTTCCATATATCAGCAATGATATCAGCAAGTAGAATTTGAAATTAAATACACAATACGATTCATGTACATTTTCACCCCCAAAATGAAATGCTTAAGGAATAAATCTAACTAAATATGTGCAAGATGTATATGAGGAAAAGTACAAAATTCTAATGAAAGAAATCAAAGAAAAAATAAATGGAGAGATAATTTATGTACATGGATAGGAAGATTCAATAGTGTCAAGATGTCAATTCTTCAGAACTTGATCTATAGATTCAATGCAATCCCAACCAAAATCCTGTTATTTTGAGGATATTGATGGACTGGTTCTAAAGTTTATAGAGAGAAGCAAACAAACAAAAACCCAGCCAAACAAACAAAAAATAGACAGAATCCAGAACAGCCAACACAACATTGAAGGAGAAGAACAAAATTAAACGACTAACACTCCCTGAATTCAAGACTTCCTATAGCACTACAGTAATCACGACAGTGTGGTATTGACAAAAGAGTAGGCGAATAGATCAATGGGACAGAATAATATCCCAGAAATGGAACCACACAAATATAGTCAACAGATTTTTGACAAAGAAGAAAAACAATTCAATGGAGAAAGAATAGTCATTTCAACAAATGGTGCTGACACAACTGGACTTCCACATGCAAAAAAAGTAATCTGGACACAGACTTTACACCCTTTACAAAAATTTAATCAAAATAGATCAGAGATCTAAGTGTAAAGAGCAAAACTATAAAACTCCTAGAAGATAACATAGGAGATAATCCAGGTGACCTTGGGTTTGGTGGTGACTATTTAGATATACCAAAAGCATGATCCATGAAAGAAAAATTTGACAAGTTTAATTTCATTAAAATTAAAAACTGCTCTATGAAATATACTGTTAAGGGAATGAAAAGACAAGCCACAGACTGGAAGAATATCTTTGCAAAACACATATCTGATAAAGGGCTTGTATCTAAGATGTACAAAGAACTCTTAAAACTCTACAATAAGAAAACAAGCAAGCCAATTAAAAAAATGAACAAAAGATCTGAACAGACACCTCATCAAAGAAGATATTCAGATGGAAAATGAGCATATGAAAAGATGTTTACCCATCCTAAGTCATTAGGGAATGGCAAATTGAAAAAAAAAGAGCTACCATTACACACCTATCAGCCTGGCTAAAATTGAAAACACTGACAACACCAAATGCTGGTGAGGATGTGGAGCAACAGGAACTCTCATCATCGCTGGTGGGGATGCAAATGGTGCAGCCACTTTAGGAGATAGTTTTGTTTTTTACAAAACTAAACATACTCTTACCCTATCATTCAGTAATCACATTTCCTGATTTTTACTCAAAAGAATTGAAAACTTATGTCCAACACAAAACCCTGCACACAGATGTTTAAAGCAGCTTTATCCATAATTGCCAAAACTTGGAAGCAACCAAGATGTCCTTCAGTAGATGAATGAATAAATAAACTGTGGTGCAGCCAGACAATGGACTATTATTCGGCTAAAAAGAAATGAGCCTTCAAGCCATGAAAAGACACGGAAGATCCTTAAATGCATATTACTAAGGGAAAGAAGCCAATCTGAAAAGCCTACAGACTGTGTGATTCCAACTATAAGACATTCTGGAAAACGCCAAAAGTATGGAGACAGGAAAAAGATCAGTGGTTTCCAGGGGCTGGGGAGAAGGAGGGATGAATAAGTGGAGCACAGAGGACTCTTAAGGCAGTGAAACGACTCTGTATGATATTGTAATTATGGATACATGTCATTATATGTCTGTCCAGACCCACATAATGTACAACACCAAGAGGGAGCCCTAATGTAAGCTATGCGCTTTAGTCAATAATGATGCATCAGTATTGGTTCACCAATAGCAACAGATAACCAACCATACTAATAACAGATGTAAATTATAGGGAAAACTGGAGGGAGAGAGGGAGTATGTGGGAACTTTCTGGCCCATTTTTCTGTGAACCTGATCTAAAAGATAAAGTCTATTAAAATTTAAACAAACTATTAAACACACTATTTAAACAAAAAACTATTGCATACATACAGTATGACTCCAATTATATGTATAAACATTGGAAAAATATACCAAAATGTTAATTATGGTCGCCTCTGAATAGTGGATTATGGACTGTTTTGATTTTCTTCTTTATTTATACTTTATTGAATTTTCTTATTTTTATGCAATGAGAATATGACTCTTTAATCATTAAAAAAACAATAAAAGTGGTTCATTATGTTTTATTTAAATAAGATACATAGTTTCATAAGTATAACTGTACTTTGGGGACAATAGAAAGGAATGTTTGAAGTTGTTACTGTCCCAGAAAATCAAGGGACCGTGTTTCCTGTTATTACACAGAACACCAAGACACGTGCCCCAAAGAGCTGACACTAAAATGAGAACAGATGTTGGACAGATTCATGTGTGTGTCTCTAGTTCAAGGAAGTCATTACACAGGTAACAGTGTGGTGTTACTTGAGAAAAGGACACAAGAAAGCACCCCGTTGTTTTGACTCCACTGCTGTGGAATAAGCTCCAGGGAACCAGCCACGAGGACGCGCTTGACTCTCTTGGATTCTGTGGACCACAGGGTGTGCTTCCAGGTAGAGAATCGCTGCTCGTCCACCTGCAAGTTCACAGATTCTCTTGTCTGCACGGAGCAGTGTTCTGTGCACTCACTTCTCCTCAGCACTTTGAGAGGGTTAAGTGGTTGTTTCTTTTCATTGTTTTGGGTGAGGTTGGAGGGTCTTAGGCAATAGTCGTCTTTTGTTTTTTGCTTTGGGGCTTATGTCCTTTGTTTTCCCAAGTCCGTCACATCTGCTTCAGAAGCCTCGGCGAGAGGGGCTGTTGCTCTGAGCCCCCAGGGCTCTGTAATTGCGTGACTGTCACTGCCGGGTGACCATGCTGCGTGGGTGGGGAGCTCTTGTCTTAGGATGGTTGGAGTTCAGGATGACATCGGGTAGCAAGCAGGCCCTCACAGCGATCCAGGTGGACTGATTTTAGGTGTACACTGTGTTAGGTGGAGTGAGTGATGGTGGAGCTGGGGTAGGGGGGAATCCACATGGCATCTAAGGTCTAATCATAGCGGGGGCACCGGTACAGGGACAGCTGTGGCACGAGGTTAACCACTTCATCAACTAGTCCTGGCCCCACCAGACCCCTCCCTCTGTGACCTTGAGTAAACCACTTCCCCTTTTGCATTCTCAAGCAAAATGAGGGGTTGGATTAGCTCAGTGGTTTTCAAACTATTTTTGGCCCACAGACCCCTATGTTTAAATGAAACTTAATTATACAGAAACCAGCCTAGAAAGGAGATAAAGGAGGAACAGCTCTGTTCTAAGCAGGAGTAGTGACGCCCCTCAAGGGCACACGGAGAACAGAGGTTAAGCTCGTGGGATCACATGATGTCTAATCTCCTTGAAGCCGTAACACACCATGTGGGAGGATGTCTTGTCATATGTCAGTCTGGGGTCTCCTGAATCTAGCCGACCACACACTACTCTTTTCAAACCCACCAGATACTAAGAGAAGCAGCTAGAACGGAGATGAAATGGTACCTAGGGTCAAAGCAGGTGGGTTAGTCCTAACGCACCCTGACTCGGTCCTGATGTGGGACAGAGCCCCAGCCCTCTGGCTCTGTGAAGAGCACACAGTGTCTTGCTGACCTTACAGAGGGTGGAGGGGTGCAAATCAACGGCCAAATTGGTGGTGTTTGCAAATCAACTGAGCATCAGTGGGGCATCGGTTATGAGAGGTGCAGAAGAGAATGCAGAAATAATTAAGAGATGGTCTGATCTGATGTCACCATTACAAAATCTATACAGATGTAAGGTACTGTCTTTATTTACAAATCAAAATGCACAATGAAAGAAACTTTTTTTTATTAACCACTCTTACCATAGTGTACATTACACCCCATGGTTTATTTATTTTATAACTGGAAGTTTGTACTTTTTGACCCCCTTCACCCATCCCCCCAACCCCCCAACTCCCACCTCTGGCAACTGCCAATCTGTTCTCTGTATACATGAGCTCAGGTTTTTTGTTTGTTTGTTTGTTTTGTTTGTTTGTTTGTTTTTGCAGTATGCAGGCCTCTCACTGTTGTGGCCTCTCCTGTTGCAGAGCACAGACTCCAGACATGCAGGCCCAGCGGCCATGGCTCACGGGCCCAGCCGCTCCGCAGCATGTGGGATCTTCCTGGACTGGGGCACGAACCCCTGTCCCCTGCATCGGCAGGCGGACTCTCAACCACTGCGCCACCAGGGAAGCCCTGTTTGTTTTTATTTTTGTTTTAACATCTTTATTGGGGTATGTTTTGTTTTTCATTTCACATATGAAATCCTACAGTATTTGTCTTTCTCTGTCTGACTTATTTAATTTAGCATGACACCCTCAAGGTCATCCATGTTGTTGCAAATGGCAAGATTTCCCTCTTTATTATGACTGAATAATATTCCATTGTGTATATATATATCACATCTTCTTTATCCATTCATCCTCAGTGGACGCTTTGGTTATTTCCATATCTTGGCTGTTGTAAAAATGCTGCAATGAACATGGGGGTACAGATATCTGAGTTAGTGTTTTCATTTTCTTTGGATAAAGGCCCAGAAGTGGAATTGATGGATTATATGATAGTTCTAGTTTTAATTTTTTGAGGATAAACCTCATTGTGTGAGTTTAAACTGAAATCTTACGGGACATAGAAGAAAAATTCAGGAACATTTGTAAAGCTGCTTCCTGGAAAGGATCTCATCCAAGATAAAGATTATAATGCAGGGCTTCCCTGGTGGCACAGTGGTTGAGAGTCCGCCTGCCGATGCAGGGGACATGGGTTCGTGCCCTGGTCCGGGAAGATCCCACATGCCGCGGAGCAGCTAGGCCCATGAGCCATGGCCGCTGAGCCTGCGCGTCCGGAGCCTGTGCTCCGCAACGGGAGAGGCCACAACAGTGAGAGGCCGCATACTGCAAAAAAAAAAAAGATTATAATGTAAAAAAACCAAAAATGAAATATTTACCATTCCTGAAAGATTTAACTGTCCTTTATCCTTATTTGTGAATAAGGGGACACAGCTCTAATTTCTTTCCTCAGAAATGATTTACTAGGACTTCTGCTTATGGGAATATGTACTTTTTCCTATTCCTCGCACTAAGTTCAACTAAAAACCCTACACTGTGTATAAAGGAAACAAAAGACAACTCTGAAAGACGGAGAGAAGAGACGGAATAGGGACTCCAGGAGCTGAGGAATGTCAACTGGGTTGTCTCATAGGTCCCAGAAAAAGCCAGAGGCCTGGAGACACCAAGAGTGCAGACTGTAAATGCCCAACAAAGGCTGTTCTCCTAACCAAAGATCCAGGGAGGGGGGCTAGAAAGACAGAGAACTTTAGGCAGTGACTCTCAAACACCACAGAAAAAACTGTGGCCACAGCCCCACCCATGCCCACACCCAGCAAGGCCTGGAAGAGCAGAGACGCCCACCCTTGGGAATCCGCTAGGTGGTGCCGTAACCTCTCCTCAGATGTGATAAAGCTGGTGACCTCTACCGAGACTGACAAAGAACCAGAGAAAAGACACAAGTGATGAACATTAGGAAGAAACAGGGACATCACTACAGACCCCACAGACATCAAAAGGACAGTAAGGGAACACTGTGAACAACTGCAGACACATGAATTTGACAACTTCGATGAAAGGGACCAATTCTTCTAAAAACGTAAACTACCACAATTCACCCAATATGAAATAAATAATTTGAGTAGCCCTATAACTATTAAGGAGATTGAATTCATAATTTTAAAGCTCCCCTAAAAGAAGTCTCCAGGCCAGATGGTTTCACTGGAGAATTCTACCAAATATTTATAAAAAAATTAACACAGATCCTACAAAATCTCTTTCAGAAAATAGAAGAGGGAATACTTCCTAATTCATTTTATGAAGCTAGTATTACCTGATGCAAAAATCAGACAGACAGTACACAGAAAGAAAACTACAGGCCAACATCCCTCATGAATATAGATGAAAAATTCTTAACAAAATATTAGCAAATAGAAGTCAGCAATATATTAAAAGAATTATAAACTAATGACCAAGTAAGGTTCATTTCAAGATAAACATACAAAAATCAATTGTAGGGAATTCCCTGGCGGTCTGGTGGTTAGGACTCAGCGCTTCCACTGCTGAGGGCCTGGGTTCGATCCCTGGTCAGGGAACTAAGATCCCACAAGCCGCACGGTGCAGGAAAAAAAAAAAATCAATTGTATTCCTGTATACTAGCAATGAACACCAAAATTAAAATACAATACCATTTATAATAATTTAAAAATTGTGTGTAAATGTAACACATCATCTATAGGACTTGTATGCTGAAAACTACACAACACTGATAAAAGAAATCAAAGAAGATCTAAATAAACAGAGATGTTATTAATGGATTGGAAGACTGAACATAGTTAAGATGTCAGTTCTCCCAAAATTGATATACAGTTTTAACAAAATTTCTATCAAAATCCCAACAAGATTTTTTTGAGATATAGACAAGATTATTCTCAAATTTATATGGAAAGGCAAACTAGAATAGCTAAGACAATTTTGAAAAGAAAAGAGAATAAAGTGAGAGGAATCATTCTATCCAGTCTCAAGAACTTACTTGGTAACTACAGTAATCAGGACTGTGTGATATTTGCTGAGGGACAGACCCATGGATCAAGGGACCAGGACAGAGAACCCAGAAATAAACCCACACAAATACACCCAATTGATTTTTGACAAGGATGCAAAGATGGCCTTTTCAACAAAAGCTACTGGAACAACTGGACATGTACAGGCAAGAAAATGAACTTCAACCCAAGTGTCCCACCTCATTCAACAATTAACTCAAAGTGGATCATGGACTAAAATGTAAAACATGAAACTATAAAAATTTTGGGAAAAAATACAGGACAAAATCTTTGGGACCTAGAGTTAGGCAAAGAGTTCTTACACTTGACACCAAAAGTATAGAGGAAACAATTTACAAATTGGATTTCATCAACATTTTAAAACTTTTGCTCTGTGAAAGCTCTTCCTAAGAAGATGGAAAAACAAGTTGCAGAATGAGAGAAAATATTCCCAAACCATAGATCCAACAGAAGACTGATACCTAGAATATATAAAAATGCTCAAAGTTCAACAGAAAAAAAAAAAAGTCCAATTCGAAAATGAGCAAAAGATCTGAAGAGACATTTCGCCACAGAGGATCTGCAGATGTCAAGTCAGCCTGTGGGAAGATGTTCACCCTCGTTAGCCAGGAGGGAAATGCGAGGTGGAACCAGAGCAAGAAAGCGCTGCACACCCATCAGAGGAGCTAAGTGAGCAGCGACAGCCCTGCACACGTGGGCCTGGGGCCCTGGCTCACACTCATGCTGGCGGGGGTGTGACATGCTGCAGACACTGTGGAATCATCCTGGCAGGTCCTTTAAAAACTAAACTTGTGATTACCCTAGATGCAGCGGCCACGGTCCTGGGCACTCATCCCAGAGAAATGGAGGCTGGCGACTTCACAGAGCCTGCACACAGCAGTTTATAGCAGCTTCACTCACAGGGGCCGGGCACTGGGGACAACCCAGGAGCCCTTCAGTGGCTGAAGGGCTAGCCAGAGTGTGCCACATCCTTCCACGGATTCCACGGGATTCCACGCACAGCAGAGGGGACGGACGTGGTACCCACGACAACCTGGCGCGTCTCCAGGGAGTCCTGCTGTTGGAAAGCGTTAGCCCAAAGGTTAGAGACGCAGGACTCCACTACGTCATGTTCTTGAGGTGACGAAACTGTGGAAATGGACGCCGGGGCGGGGGTGAGGGCAGCGCGGAGGTCTGCCCCTCCCGGGGTGGCCGCTCCAGGTCCATCGTGGATGGAGGCCCACGTCTGGGTGGACGGTGGGCTGTGGTTTCACGATGCTCCTGCTGGAAGAAGCCTCCCTGCATTCTTATGACCACCTGTGAATGTACTATTACCTCCAAAATCAAAAATTTAATTAAAAAGATAAATTGCTAAATTCCTGTCTACGTAGCCTTCGCTCATCTAATTTTGAAAGGTATTAGATACAATGAAAATATTACATATACTTCCTCTAAAGCACGTTA
This sequence comes from Orcinus orca, assembly GCF_937001465.1. NCBI lineage: Eukaryota > Metazoa > Chordata > Mammalia > Artiodactyla > Delphinidae > Orcinus > Orcinus orca. The sequence goes on along the minus strand of NC_064579.1, from coordinate 23,773,902 downwards.
AGTGTTTCTTTAATCTGGAGATTCTAAAGTGCTCTCAAGAGTCATCTCTGGAACATCCGCCGTGGTTGCACCAGAAAAAAAAGAACTCCTTTGAGTTTCGTGGAGCCTCAGCTGTGTGTAGGAGGTCCTGTTCCCATTTCCACAGAAGCCAGGAGAGACTGGTTTGTTTTTTCTGTGGTGTCATTTTTGCTGCCGTGAATCGTAATGCATTGAAGTCTCATTAAACCCATGATGCGTGGTGGCCTAGAATTTGGTGGAAGGCAGGTCCATCTCAGAAGGGGCGTGACTGTCGCAAGTTCCTGGGGGGCTGTCACAGGAAAGAGGGGTGCCTTCCTCGAGCCTCAGAGGGCAGAGCTGGCCTGGGGGTGGCTGTCTTCTTCCCCAAACAAGGAAATTTCCTGAGGCCAGAGCAGCAGGAAGGAGGTCAGCTCACAGGACGTTTGCGATGGGCCAGCCCTGGGGCTGGAAGCTGGGGGCTCTCTGCAGCCCTGACCTCCCTCCATCCTCTGACCTGCACTGAGCCGTCGGGTCTGGAGGCTGGGCTGCGTGCCCACTGCCCGCCTGGAGCTGTCACCAGAGCCGTGAAGGGGACAAGGCCCCGGCCCCCCAGCCCCACTGACATCTGAGTCGAGTTTCTCAGCTTCAGGACCCCGGTTTCCCAGTCCTCCCGCTGGGCCCTGGGTTCAAGGAATCCTGACTCCGGGGCCTGGGTGATACCTCAGGGCGGCGGGGACACTGCTCCCCTGATCCTAAGGGACACTTGTCAGAAACCACTGGTCTGTGTGCAGCCTTGAGAGGATGGGGGCGGGAGAGAGATAGGGAGACAGAGAGAGAGACAGAGGCGGAGAGACAGAGACAGACAGAGACAGAGGCAGAGAACAGTCAGCAAAAGCACTCCGGTCTCTCGTGTCCATCTGTCTCCCGTCTCCTCTCCCTCCTGCCCTCCCTGAAAGCCTCCTCTAGGATGCCCGTGACTATCTCTGAATCACTAATCGTGGGTTTGACTCTGTGTGGAGCTTCCCCTCAGCAAATATTGCAGTTGCTGCCCTAGAAAAACAGGATGAACGAAGGTGCAGGGACCCCTCCGGGGCTGGGGTTCATTCCCGGGGCACAGCTGGCTGGCCAGGCCCCTTCCCAGCCCTGTGCTGCGTGTCTGAGGCCTGGACGCCTGCGTGTGCTGCTCTGGCCGGGGGACAGGACAGCAGGGGAGAGGGGAGAGAGCCGGCTTAGGCCCGAGGTGGCGTCCACGTGGTTGCCCTGGAAGGAGTTCTGGGAGCTGGACGGTGTCTGCGGTCAGTGTGGGAAGGCCCAGGGCGTCTGATGATACTGGAGGGTTAGGGGCCATCAGAAGCCCCACTGGGGCCAGACTTGGGAAACGCGGGGCCCCTGTGAGGGACAACTTGGTGCCGGTTGATGCAGGCAGACCCTCCTCTCTGCCCACCCCCCTGCTTCTCCCCTGGCCCCCACCCCCACCCCTGGAACTCCCTGAGTCCCCTCCCCTCCCCATGTCCCCACGGGCTCCCTGAGTCCCCTCCCCCTCCTTTTGTCCCCAGGGGCTCCCTGAGTCCTCTCCCCTCCCTCTGTCCCCAGGGGCTCCCTGAGTCCCCTCCCCTCCCCCTGTCCCCAGGGGCTCCCTGAGTCCCCTCCCCCTCCTTTTGTCCCCAGGGGCTCCCTGAGTCCTCTCCCCTCCCTCTGTCCCCAGGGCCTCCCTGAGTCCCCTCCCCTCCCCCTGTCCCCAGGGGCTCCCTGAGTCCCCTCCCCCTCTTGTCCCCAGGGCCTCCCTGAGTCCTCTCCCCTCCCCCTGTCCCCAGGGGCTCCCTGAGTCCCCTCCCCTCCCCCTGTCCCCAGGGGCTCCCTGAGTCCCCTCCCCTCCCCCTGTCCCCAGGGCCTCCCTGAGTCCCCTCCCCTCCCCCTGTCCCCAGGGCCTCCCTGAGTCTGTCCATCCCCTCTGAGGCTTTGCGGGTCTTGTGCTGTGTGGTGACCTGTGTTCTGGGAAGAGTCTGGATCGGCAGAGGAGAGTTCGGTGTGGGGACCCACCGTGACCACAGTTTGCTGGGGGCCCAGAATTAATCTCTTTATTTATTTATTTATTTATTTTTGGCTGCATTGGGTCTTTGTTTCTGCACATGGACTTTCTCTAGTTGTGGCGAGCAGGGGCTGCTCTTCATTGCGGTGCGCGGGCTTCTCATCGTGGCGGCTTCTCTTGTTGCGGAGCATGGGCTCTAGGCACATGGGCTTCAGTAGTTGTGGCTCGTGGGCTCTAGAGCACAGGCTCAGTAGTTGTGGCCCGTGGGCTTAGTTGCTCCATGGCATGTGGGATCTTCCTGGACCAGGGCTCGAACCTGTGTCCCCTGCATTGGCAGGCAGATTGTTTTCCACTGTGCCACCAGGGAAGTCCCAGAATTAAAATTTTAGATGCCCTGAGATTCAGTCTCTTGACCCACAAGGTGGACAAATGCCCATCACATCATCATGTGAAGATAATATTTATGACAGTACTTTGTGAACTGTGAAAAGTACAAGCTTTAAAAAATTAATATTTAAAACCTTTTTACCCAATCCTCGTGAGTCTGTAGCGTCAACACACTTTTCTAAAGCTCTTGTGTATTTGGCATCTTTTATCACGTCTGTGTTTCCACAAGTTTCTCTGCACCACTAATATGGACGCAGGAAGTACCAGGGTGAAGAGTGAGCTCCTGGGAATAACGGATTTCATGCCCTGTCCACCCGACGTCGGACGACACCCTGGCACCCTTTGTGCTGGGTTTTCTGGCCGACGCTGGTTGGATGAGATGGAGGTGGTGAGAAGCTCCCCCCTGGCGGGTCCTGAGCTGGAAGAGACACAGTAATGCTCATCTCATGAGCTGCTGCTTCACCTGAGCACCAGCTTCTCACTCTGAACACAGAGGCTTCACTCTGTTCCTGGAGCACGGTGCTCAGAGCAGGACACAAACCACCCCTCAGCCCCCACAGCCCCTCCCTCCGCCGGATCGCACCTGTGCCCCCACTTCTTCCCCTCATCCCCGCTCCCGCCCCCTCCCCATTTCCCTGGATGAACAATGGGGCCTCATTCCCTCTGCTCCCCACCCTCCTGGGGCAGCAGTCACCAGCTCAGGTTATGCCAGGTTGGGCGTTCCGTGTCCACCTGGCCGTGGTCGTGGCCGTGGTCCTGCAGGGCTGCATCTGCTGAGCCAGAGAGCACCGTGGTCGCCCCTTCATGTGCATCCTGTTGCCCTTTGGAGCTCGTAACTGTTGCATTTTTGTTGTTATTTGCTCAGATTTCTATGAAGCCACCACCACGTTAGCCACACGCTTTCTGACTTGCTGTCAAGTCGAGAGCATCGGGTGACCCAGCGGTTCTGGCCCGCCCCCCCCCCCCCACCGTCTCCGCTGCGTGGCTGTCACCACCCGGTTCCACCCTTCCTTCCTTCGTCTCCTCCTTCCCTGGTGGGTATCCTGGTGTCCCAGCGCCATCTGATTACTACTCTTCTTTCCACATCAGATGTTCTGGCTCCCTAACGAAAATCCAGATATACAATTTTAGAGTCTGTAGATAATTTTATCTCCTCCTGCCTAATTTTTATACTGTGTTTTCTTTCCTTTATATCCAATTGCATGGACTGGTACCTCCAGTATAATGTTATACAATAGTGCTAGTACTGGGTATGTTTGCTTTTTCTTGATTTCAGTGGAAGTACTCTCCTATTAAGCATGAGAATGTATTTTATACTTGATATATTTCTTAATGGTAAGGAAATATTCATCTATTTCATTTTATTCGTTTTTTTTGTTTGTTTTTTTTTTGTTTGTTTTTTTGTGATACACAGGCCTCTCACTGTTGTGGCCTCTCCCGTTGCAGAGCATAGGCTCCAGACGCGCAGGCTCAGCGGCCATGGCTCACGGGCCCAGCCGCTCCGCGGCACGTGGGATCTTCCCGGACTGGGGCACGAAACCGTGTCCCCTGCATCGGCAGGCGGACTCTCAACCACTGTGCCACCAGGGAAGCCCTATTTGGTGTTATTTTAAAGAATGTTTTTAGAAATACTTTTTTAGCAATTCTGAAGATGACCATAGAATTTCTTCTTCGGATTATTAATACAATGGATTATATGAATAGATAACTGTTATAGACCCATCCTAGCATTCCTTGATCACCTTGCGTTATTACTAATGTGCTATTAACTTTGTTTCTATATTTTATTTACATTTTTATATTGATGTTTATAGGTGGGTTGTTGAGAACCTGTATTTTCATTTGGTGCAGTCTTTAGGTTTTAATCACTAATGTTATATGCACTTTGTAGAAAACGTTGGAAGTTTACTTCCCTTCCCAGCGCTCTGGAAACGATTTCAAGTTGTTGGAGACGGGTCTGTTCTGCCACGGGAACAGAGCCATGAAAAGACAGCTCGTCACCTGATTCCAGGATGAAACTTCTCTCTACATTTAAACTATAATCTGGGGGGAAATTTTACTGATAAGCCAAGGCTACACCAGGTGGGAATTTATGACTTTTTGATTCCCCGAAAAGATTGAAGCAAAAATGAAAATTCTTCTTGTCCAAACGGGAGTCAAGGTTAACGATACATGGGAAACACAGCTTATGACCCACAGTCATTACAAACGTGGTTCATTCTCATCCCCCTGCGTCCTGCGTCCTGCGTCCTGCGTCCACCTGTGGCAGCTGCTTCTGTTCGGGCCACCGGCCGGTGGTGCCTGTGGACTTGACAGGCTTCAAGGACCACAAGCAAGTTGTGTGTGAGCTGGGGCACACCTAGCGTGTATGGTTTACCCATCAGGTCAGTGGGTAACGTTGTGTGGACGCAGGCACCTGAGTCCATGGGCTGCGTACCGGGGTGTGTCCGCCCAAGGAGGGATTCGGGCTTCTGTGTCCTGAGATCCGGAAGGAGGGTGGTCATGGCTTGAAGCAGACACCAAGGCTGGTTGTCTGTGGGGACTGGGTCAGCCTGCAGGAGGCCGACGCCCATGCACGGTCTGCCATCAGGCCTGGGAAACGCCAGCAGTGCAGGGGCGGGAACCCCTGCTCAGACACCGCCGGAGGGTGGGGTTCCCTCGGGCTCCAGGCTGTGTATTTTCTACCCTCATTTGTTCGTCTAGTTTCCGGAGCAGAGGGCTGCGCACAGCGTTTCTGCCGCTGTCCCAGCTTCTCCCTCCCATGTTTCTGGATTCGTCCCCTTCACTCGAGGCCCCTGTCCATCTCCACTCATCACGGCTCTGCCTGCTGTGGGCTAGAAATCCGCCCTCAAACGTGTGTGTGGAGTGTGAGCTCCCAGGGGTGGGGATTTCCATCTGCCCCGTCGCTGGAGTTCTGAACACACTGTGCACCCCAGGAAATGTTTGCCGAGTGGCTCTGGGGCGCTCCGTGTGTATGTGTTAATTTCATGGATGGCCGGAATGGTTGACGCCGTTCTTCTTTGACTCCTTTTTTGTCACCACGTTTTAAACATCTGTCCATGTGCTGTGTGAACACCTGGGTTCCCTCCAGTGCGTCCGACCTGCAGGTGATATGTGTCCTTGGACGCGTCCCCTCTTGCACCTGGGCCGGCTGCCCTTGAGTTACTGCTGATGGCCATGCCAGAACTTCCTCCGCCCCTACTGGCGTCACCAGCATCCGACGGGGTCCAACTTTCCAAGCTTTTCAGAACCGATGGGTGTAGCATGGTGTCTGGTTGCTGGTTAGTGCTGCGTTTCTCTTACCTCCCGGGACTTAGAGGAATTCTGCCCACGGAGCATCCGTGTTCCCTCTTCTGTGCACCCGGTAGCAGTTTCCTGTGGCCGCCACGACAAGTTCCCACAGTCACAGCACTCTTATTCCGCTGCAGGTCTGAGGGTGGAGCCTAAAAATGGGTTTCCCCTGGGGGTTCCGGGGAGAATCGGCTTCTCTGGCTTTTCCAGCTTCTAGAGGCGCCCACATTCCTGCACAGTGGCCCTGAGCCTCTCTGCCTGTTCTGTCCTCACGGCTCCTTTCTGACGTCCACCCCCCTGTTAGAAGGACCCTCATGATTACACTGGACCCACCCAGACGATCCAGGGTGAATAACACCTGCAGCGTCCCTCTCATGTGATGACATAGTCGTAGATTCTGGGCCTTGGGACCTGAACTCCTGTGAGTGGGGAGCTGTGCTCATTACGCCCACCACAATTGCCATTCCAAATCACTTGCAAATTTTTCTGTTGAGTTTTTTGTCTTTTTCTGGATGATTTGCGGGAGCTCCTTGTATATTTTAATATAATATTATCCTGGTTGTGTGACATACGCATGGCATGAGTCTAGGGTAAACTTCACTGAATATAAGTTGCTGAGGTTGACATAAGTTCTGTCTTTCTTTCAACTTCATGGATGGTGTTTTGGGATTCTTGTTTAAAAGGCTTTCCCCACCTGTAAAGATCCTTGCTATGATTGTCCTACTTTCACTTTTCCCGTTTGAGAATTAGTCTGTCTGCAGCCTACCTTTGCATCAAGGTTGTAATGAGGCAGTAGTGCTACTCTTACCCATGCAGTCATTTTCTCCTCACACAGACTAAATGACCCACTATTCCCCACTTGCTTTGTGATGTCTCCTGGATCGTCTATCTGGGTCACTGTTTAAACTCTCCTCGTTCCATTCGTCTGTGAAAATGTTCCTGTGTCAGTACGATACTGAATTTTAAAAAAAGAGTTTCATCATTGAAAATTTAAAACAATTCCTAGAGAAGAGGGCAGTACAAATACCCCCATAGTCCCTGCCCAGCTTCCACAATGATGGGTCCTTGCTACTTGTATTGTGACTTATCTTCCCTCCTTTGTCCCCTTTTAATAGAAATCACATTTACTAACAGGCATTTCTGCTTTCATATTAGTTTAGAATAAATTGTTGAGGTCAACAGAAAATCCAGCCAGAAGAGGAAAATTCATAGCTTCAGACACTTGTAATAATAAAAAAGAATGACTGAGGATAGATTAATTAAGCATGTGACTCAAAAAGCTGGGGAAAGAACAAAAAGTAATCTGAAGGGATGCAGAGGGAAGGAATTACTACAGATAAAAGCAGAGTTTAGGGCTTCCCTGGTGGCGCAGTGGTTGAGAGTCCACCCGCTGATGCAGGGGACACGGGTTCGTGCCCTGGTCCAGGAAGATCCCACATGCCGCGGAGCGGCTAGGCCCGTGAGCCATGACCACTGAGCCTGCGCGTCCGGAGCCTGTGCTCCGCAACGGGAGAGGCCACAACAGTGAGAGGCCCACGTACCACCAAAAAAAAAAAAAAAAAAAAAAAAAAAAAAGCAGAGTTTAATGAGAGGGAAAGGGGGTGACAACATTTCCAACATTCTTTGGAAAACAGAGTAGATAAATCATTAGATGGCCTCATCCAGGCAACGTGGGGAGGCACAAATACACAAATGGCAAAGGCTGCGGTGAGAGTGACAACAGGAACACGAAATGTAAAGCATCCTAGCGGGTCAGGTGCTCCGTGTGGCTCAGATCTGCTTGGAACCCGCGTGGCTGCTCAGACACAGAGGCAGGGGCTGGGCTTCCGTTCCTGGTGAGGCCTCTTCCTGGCCCGAGGACGGCGCCTGACCTCCGCCTCTTCTTACAAGAGCACTGATCCCACCTCGGGCGCCCCCCTCCTCACTCCCACCCGGGGGTGCACTTGGGGGACATTATGTCCAGAGCACCAGGGTTCCTGCGCCCGCCACCTCCTCTCTGGGGCCCTGTCTGCGGAGGGGACGTGAGGGGCCAGCACTGCAGCCGGCAGCCCACTTGGGGACCCCAGAGCTAGGGGACCCGTGAGGGTTTCTGAGCTGCCCGCGGCCTCGGGGCAGGATGCTCCCGCACTGTGTGCAGCGAACGCCCCGTCGGGACACGCGGCACTTCTGTGATCATCTCTGGGCCAGGGGCTACAGCCCGTCCATCTCCCTGCTGACCCCGTTTTGTGGGAAAACGTCTGAGCTTGGGCCGTCTGCCCACCAGGCTGGGCGCCGAGGCCCTGCAGGGGCGGGGGCTGCGGCCCCTCAGCGTCTGTAGCCTCGCGGGGCTGGGTCCCTGCCGAGGTCTCATGTGGATAAATGCGCTGGCCTGAGGGAGGGCCCGCGTTCCAGCACTGAGGTCTGCACCACACAGCTTTCCCTCGAGAGGAGCGACAGGGAGGGGTGGAACGTTAGTAACCACAAGCCAGACAGTCGGGTTCATCAACTTTCGGGCTGCATGCCACTGTCTTAGCTGCTTGGGGGACACAGGTCCCAGCGGTGCCTGGAAAAGCCTCCTTCTGTGCCTGGACAAAGAAACACCGTTTGAGGAGCCCAGCAGGGACAGAGCATGGCGACAGCCACCTCCCTGTGCCCCGGGTCACCGTCTGTCCATCCGCGGGGTGTCCAGGATGGGCTCTGGGCTGGCTGGGCATTTTAGGTGACATTTGCTGCAGATTATTTTCTACAAACAAGTAAAAGGCTGTCTCTGGCTGGTCCTCAGGGGGAAGCAGGGACTGAATCAGGGCAGCGGTCTTTGACGATCCAGTCCTGGCTGCTTGGTCGACTGTCATGGGCTTGGTGTTGGGCTTCCTGGACTGTTTGCTGGAGACACAGCCTGACCTCAGCAGGGCCCTGGGCAGGTGAGTGCAGAGGGCGGGCTGGGCCCTGGGCAGGTGAGTGCAGAGGGCGGGCTGGTCTCAGGGCAGGTGAGTGCAGAGGATGGGCTGGGCCCTGGGCAGGTGAGTGCAGAGAGTGGGCTGGTCTCAGGGCAGGTGAGTGCAGAGGATGGGCTGGACCCTGGGCAGGTGAGTGCAGAGGGCGGGCTGGGCCCTGGGCAGGTGAGTGCAGAGGGCGGGCTGGTCTCAGGGCAGGTGAGTGCAGAGGATGGGCTGGGCCCTGGGCAGGTGAGTGCAGAGGGCGGGCTGGGCCCTGGGCAGGTGAGTGCAGAGGGCGGGCTGGTCTCAGGGCTGGTGAGTGCAGAGGGCGGGCTGGTCTCAGGGCAGGTGAGTGCAGAGGGCGGGCTGGTCTCAGGGCAGGTGAGTGCAGAGGGTGGGCTGGGCCCTGGGCAGGTGACCACAGGTGAGGGGCTGGGCCCTGGGCAGGTGAGTGCAGAGGGCGGGCTGGGCCCTGGGCAGGTGAGTGCAGAGGGCGGGCTGGTCTCAGGGCAGGTGAGTGCAGAGAGTGGGCTGGGCCCTGGGCAGGTGAGTGCAGAGGGCGGGCTGGGCCCTGGGCAGGTGAGTGCAGAGGGCGGGCTGGTCTCAGGGCAGGTGAGTGCAGAGGGCGGGCTGGGCCCTGGGCAGGTGACCACAGGTGAGGGGCTGGGCCCTGGGCAGGTGAGTGCGCAGAGGGCGGGCTGGGCCCTGGGCAGGTGAGTGCAGAGGGCGGGCTGGTCTCAGGGCAGGTGAGTGCAGAGAGCGGGCTGGGCCCTGGGCAGGTGACCACAGGTGAGGGGCTGGTTTCTGAACTGGTGAGTGCAGAGGGCGGGCTGGGCCCTGGGCAGGTGACCATAGGTGAGGGGCTGGTTTCTGAGCTGGTGAGTGCAGAGGGCGGGCTGGGCCCTGGGCAGGTGACCACAGGTGAGGGGCTGGTTTCTGAGCTGGTGAGTGCAGAGGGCGGGCTGGGCCCTGGGCAGGTGACCACAGGTGAGGGGCTGGGCCCTGGGCAGGTGAGTGCAGAGGGCAGGCTGGTCTCAGGGCAGGTGAGTGCAGAGGGAGGGCTGGGCCCTGGGCAGGTGACCACAGGTGAGGGGCTGGTTTCTGAACTGGTGAGTGCAGAGGGCAGGCTGGTTCCATGGGCTGGTTGCTACAGGCTATGGGCCAGGGTTCCACTTTTGCACCTGGTCTGGCCGTGTCCATGCGCACAGTCAGTCTCTCGTTCTGAAGTGACGAGGGCTCCCTGTCTCAGGCTTGGCTGGAGCACAGACCCCGGACCCACCCTCGGAGCCCAGCTTCGTTTCCGAGCACCCTTCCTGGGTGATGCACGGGGCTTAGCCCCGCCCAGGAGTGACCGCTGGCCTTTCTGGCTGTTTTGTTCTCCTCTGAGTGACCACTTTATCCGAGGGCTCGGCCCCACACGGCCAGCACTCTGACGTGGTCTTCATGGGGGGGGAGGGTGCTTCAAACCTGCAAAAGGAGGGCCGTGTGAGGAGAGGCCCTCTGGTTTCTCCCGCGAGGTTGGCCCCCATCCTCTAACCAGGGGGAACGGGCCTGAAAAGACGCCAGTGCCTTGGAGCTAAAACGCGGAAAGAGAGCAACAGTGTCCTTCCTTGAGAACACCTGCCTCCAGGCTTTGTGATAGGAGAGCAACACCCCTGCTCTTTGGGGCAAAGAGAGTCCGAAGGCTCTGCCCTACAGGGACTGCGTGGTCCTCTTCTCAGAAATGTCGGACGCTGGGTACTTACTGATGGGAATTTGTACCGAGTCCATCCTGGGGAAATGTTCAAGTCCAACGCTGGAGCGAAAGATGTTCCAGGGAAGCTTGCTGTCACCTCGTGGCAGCGCGTGGCCTGTGACAGCTGCACAGCTGGGGGGTGTGCGGGGGTATCAGGGCCCCAGGCGAGGCCCTGACGTTTCAGCCTTTGACTTCAGAGAGCTGAACGCTGGCTGTATTCCCACGTAACTACTGCACTTGGAGGAAAGTAAGAACAAGTGGGTTTGCAGTTTACAGTTGTTATTCTAAACATTCCCTTTGTGAGTAAAAAATCCACCCATAGGTTTGTAAAACAACGGCCGTCCTGCTACAGGGCAAACAGCCCTGCTTCCTGTAACCTGAAGGGAAAACACGCCAGGAATTCTCCTTGAGGAGCCGCCGGCGGGAAGGGCCGGGTGGGACCAGAGGGGACTCAGGGTCCCGAGCGCCTCCGCAGCGGAATGTCGCTCAGGAGTTGATGTTCTGTGTCCTCTGCCCAGAGAAACGTCTCATTCGTTTTGGTTGTAAAGCAGCCATTTGAAAACTTTTAAAAAGCACTAATGTTTCACACAAGGTCAGCAATTCAGATAATTGTTTAAAACTCTTCAAAATGATGCCCATAGATTTTACAGTCACTCTGAGGATACAGAAATGTTTTCCAAAGGCTCAGAGCTCACCGTGCTGTGGAGGCAGTTCACACAAGGCAACAAAAGGTCAGAGCAGCAGCAGGGGAGGCGCACGGGGCCTGGCCCGGAGGAGGGGCGCACAGGCCCTCCCGGGGGCCATCCCCAATGGGTGGACCGTCCATGCGGGAGCCTGAGGGGAGGGACAGGCAGGGCAGGGCCGCAGCCGCTCTGCCCAGTGTTCCCCCAGAGTACAAGAGGCGTGGGTCCTCCAAGACCCCTCAGAGGCACGTCCTAGGGAAAAGCTGTCCAAGACACAAAATAAAGGGAAGCTTGTATGCTGCCATTACAAGGACCTTTTTACCTGCGGGCACTCACCCCTAAGAGACTCTGCCATTTCTTCAAGCTGTCACATGTCACCGGGAGAGACGCGTGAAAGCATCAAATGACAGCAAACCTGTGACAACGTTTGAAATCTCCTGCCCTCAGAGGAGGGCAGGCAGCAGTTGGCGAGGTGATTTTGGCCCATCTATGCACAAAAGACCCCCTTCCTCATGTTTTGCTACATAATGTATAAAATATTGATTATTGCCACAGACTATCTTTTTTAAAGGAAAAGATAGCAGGTGTGTTTGTATTTGCGTGTTTAGGATTTGCAGTCTAATTAACCCTAAAATGGGTCTGTGAGTTCACACAATTAAAACAGCACACAGCAAAACCAAGTGAAGCGAGCAGAGCATCAGATTCCACCCCGGGGCACCTGCCACTGCGCACGATGATCTCCTTCTGAATTAGGTGTGGCTCTCCCCTTGGAAGCTGGGCAGGGACACCGAACGGCCGGCTTCTGGAACTGGGGCAAAGCACCTTAATTTCTGACGAAAATTATTAAAACCAAGTGTGTTTAGCTGTTTAACTCATTTACGTGAGAGGAACTGAAAGAAGGAGTTGTCAGGAAAAGGTAGAAACTTTCCACATTCACGGGATGCGCCAGGAGCTGCAGGAAGGAAGACGCCTCAGGAGCCTCCGTGTGTGACCAGGACGGAGTCTGGGGCTGGAAACGGCTCATGCTGCTCCCAAGCTGGCAACGTTGGAGGCCAAGTAGAAAAACAGAGGAATTCCAAGCATTTAGAGGCAAACCGGTAACTGGGGAGAGCGACAGGGACCCCAGGTGCTGGCTCTCCTGTGTCCGGGTGGGTCCTGGGTCTTCCTTCCTCAGGGAATTGGGACGATTCCATCTGGGGAAGGGGCCAGGTGGCAAGTTTCCAGTTGAAGGAAATGCAGTTATTACTAAACTCTTTGATGCCTAGAACCCCCGTCAAAATGCTCTAGAGGAAGGAGACGGAAGGAGAAGGAGAAGGAGAAGAGGAGGGAGAAGCAAAATGCTCTAGAGGAAGGAGACAGAAGGAGAAGGAGGAGGAGAAGAGGAGGGAGAAGACGGTCCACTCTCTGCACACAGAGAATCTTTGCCTAGGAACAGCAACATTCTGAGAGTCCTTGTACTGAGAACCAGAGGACAGGGGTCCTCTCAGGCCGTCTGTTTCCTCATCTGAGGGCAACTGGGTTCTCCTTACAGGGCTCCATCAGCTCCTACTTCCTGAATGAACACTCCTCTCAGCCCAGGCTGGGTCGCGGGGTCTGTGAAAAACAGCTGAACTCTAGCAACTTGTTTAAAGACGAGACAGATTTAGGGAAAATTCAGATACGGCTCAGTAGGCTCAGTAACCTATTCTCTGAAGGAAAAGGGTACTTTTACAGGACAGACAGCAAAGATGAATATGTTAAAGCTTGATAGTTCGTTGCCCACGTGGTATCCCTGCGAAGACTGATTTATTTTCAAATAGGAACGTCTACTGCATCACCCCCAGATGTTTCTCTTTTACCTCAATAGGTAACTTTTACCTCCAAAAGGTCAAATATTGTTTCTACTTCCTGTCCTCATGTAAAAATCAAGAACCCTTTCTAACACGTTTCTAATTGTACTCCAGGCTCATCTTCCTCTAATCACGTTCAGTGTACAATTGTGACAAAAGTGACATTTTTTCCCCTTTTTCTTGGGCCAAGGATGCTGCCACAGAAAAATAATTCCTGCCTATTTCGAACTCTGTGGCACCAATCTGAAATAATGGCTAATCACCGAGCTCATCATTTGGAACCGCTGGGTAATCCACCCAGCAGTGTGGGAGCAGGGCTACAGCTGCCCCGAGGAAGGTCCTGCAGGATGACCCAGGAAAATGGGGGCAGAAATGAGAGAGAGGGGAGAGGGAGACAGACAGAGCACAGGAGCTACTGCCTCTGATTAGAAATTGCTTTAAAATTACATATAAACGGTGACAGCCAAGTGGTCTGCCTGTTCCATGATGTACTCTCTGAGTCAATTGACTCATTTTCTCCCAGGACATTGATAAGACTTTCTCAAGGCTTTTTTTAAATCTAGGAGATATTAAGTACCTCTTAATGCTCTTTGTAGAACAGAACCCTTTCTACCAACTTATGTCTCTGTGATAGGAAGGGAAAAGTTATGTTCTCATCTTACCCACTAGAGCTGCCTATAGGTAAAGAAATCTCAGAATCTTGTCCCACTGGGGAGATGAGTATGAATATTATTTTGACAGAAATTGTACCCAAGTTAGACCCCGTGAATATGGGATTTAAAAGTGGGAATTCGTGTGGTCCCTACTGAAACATGAAGCATGCAAGTCTGCAGCGCCATCAATTCAAAAGCCAGTTTTTAAGGGTTCTTAACACATATAATCGTCCCCCGGATCCTCGGGGAAGTGTTCCAGGACCCCCCGTGGATGCCTGAGACCGCAGAGAGTACCGGACCCTACATACACGATGTGTTTCCTGTCCACACACCCCTGTGACAGAGTTGTAATTTATAAGCTAGGCACAGTGTGCCGAGTTCCCAGCATCACTCCTCCTGAGCTTTGGGGTTGTTACTAAGTAAAGTAAGGCGCTTGAAAACACGCTGTGACACCTCGGCAGTTGATCTGATAACCAAGACGGCTACTAAGTGACTGACAAGCAGGAGGTGCTGGTCGAAGGGGTGATTCATGCCCCGGGCAGGACGGAACAAGATTTCATCACGATGCTCAGACGGTGCACAATTTAAAATTTATGAAGTGCTTTTTACTTCTGGAATTTTCCATTTAATATTTTCAGATCACAGTTGACCACAGGTAATTGAAATTGCGGAAAGAGAAACCGTGGATGGGTGAGGGCTACCATATTTCAACGAACGACGGCCAGAACACAAAAAGTAGAGCCTGGCCCACACCTGCAGCAGGCAGCCCAGGGCCCAGCCCATCCTCTGCAGTCTCGGCCCAGGGCCCAGCCTGCGGAGGTCACACGTGTAGGGGGTCCTGCAGCCAGTCCAGGAAGCCCAACAACAACCCGGTGACAGTCGACCAAGCGGCCAGGACTGGATCGTCACTGACCGCTGCCCTGAGTCTGTCCCCGCTTCCCCCGAGGACCAGCCAGAGACACCAGTCCTGAGGAAGCCCTTCTAGTTGGGCGCACTGCACCTGCCCCACCTCAGCCTCCGTGAGGGCCCCCAAATACCCTCCCTTCTCCCCCTGGACAGCTGCCCCACGGCCCTGCCTGCCTTTCAGCCTCTCCCAAAGGCTCCTGACCAAGGCCAGCCCCCCTCCCCAGCAGGCTCTGTGTGAACGGCCTCTGCCCACTCTCATCTGGGCGGTTTTCATTTATTTCCACAAGATTGATTGGATTTTCTTGGTGTCCTGACATCAGCAGTCCTTAGGCACTGGTGTAGATCTGTTTGTTTTCCCTTCTCAAAGTACCGTATATTCTTGGTATCAGTAATCTGTAACATCTACGGATGAACTGATCTGACCAGCATATACTACGTGCAGCTTTGAGGAAAGCCCCTTAATCTGTCAACCCATGGAAACACTGTCTAGCTTGTAGCATTTCCATTATTTGAGGTGCAATTTCAAATCCTGCAGCAACATGCCATCAGATTACTCTGTGGGAAAGGATGGAAGGGGTACAATTCTGCCGTTGCGTTCTCCTTAACCTCCTCCCCATGTGCTGCGTTTCAGATGGGACGTATTTTTCTCTGCTCCTAGACCCCACTCATCTTCACCGAAGACGTTCATTCCCTTTGCAGAATGAATACACGTCTTTAGGACCTGTCTTCCCTAAAGCCCTTCTTATCAGCAAAATTACTGTCTATCTGTGTCAGCCATGCCTTTCTCCTGCAAGGGAACTCCACAGGTGGCACACCCGTGAATGCCACTTCCTTGATGAGTTCCAGACCCTGGATTTTCCAGGAGAATCTCATTTTTAATGAACAAGGATCCTTCAGAAAGGCTTAGGCAAGTGACAGGCAGAATTGCTTTGTGGGTTGATTCATTTAAATTTATTCAATCAACCAGTAGTGATTAAGTACCTATTCTGTGCGAGGCTCTGAACGCACGTGAGGCTCTGAACGCACGTGAGTAAGACGGCGCGCGCTGCCCCCAGGGGTTCTCGGTCCAGCTGGGCACACGGTCACGAGGCCACAGCCGTGGTGAGAGGTGTAATCAGGCTCTCCCAGCACAGATAAGCACTTACCTCTCTGGACATTTTATTTCTCGTGGCTCACGTACCGTATTTCATTCTTATGAAGACAGTGGAAACACTGCGCAAAGCTCACTCACTCCTATTTCTCACATCTCAGCATCTGGTACTTATGCCCAATACGTGTTTGTTGAATGAGTGAATGAAGGAATGAATGAAGGCTAGCTTGAGAAGTCCAACCGTGCCTCCAAGTCCCTCTCTGTCCCTGCGGGGCCAGGACTCAGGCCCAACAGTGGAGGCCGAGCAGACGTGGAGACTGACGCCTCACCGCTTGGCGCCCCGGACGCCCCTGCGCCGGCATGTCCGCGAGATGTTATGTTTATGCCGAAGCTACCAGGGCCGACTGGCGCCTTCAGTGGAGCTACTCCCGGTCCACGGGTAACCCGACCCCGCAGAATCCTATCTGGAGATTTTTATTGTGTTTAGAGATTTGGCTGGGAACATTCCCGCAGAGATAGACAGATTCACATTCTTGAGAATTTTTAATGTCATTGGAAAATTCTTAATACATGACATTTAACGAAAAAGGATGGATGAAGAATTTGAATTGAGGGTATAATTTTTTTAAGAGGTAGAGAAAAGATTGAACGGAAAAATGCTTACACGCTTAAACAGAAATTCGAAATGGGGCTTCCCCAAATGCAGTGAATGTTTTTTGTGTGTGTCAGTTTCCTATCGCCTCTGTGACAAATTACCACAGTGTCTTACAAGGACACGGTTATCTTACCGTCTGGAGTCAGGGGTCTGGAGTGGGTCTCCCTGGCCTAAAATCAAGGCGTTCGCAGGGCTGTGTTCCTTCAGGAGGCCAGGGTGGGGTCTGTTCCTGCCTTTTCCAGCTTCCAGAGCTGCTGCCCTGCCCGGCCCCAGCCCCTCTGTCTTCAGCCTGTGCTGCCCTCTCTCTGGTTTAAGGCCCCTTGTGATCACGCTGGGCCCACCCACATTATCCAGAATAATCTTCTCATTTTAAGGTCAGCTGTTAACAAGTGCAATTTTGGGGACTTCCCTGGTGGTCCAGTGGTAAAGAATCTGCCTTATAATGCAGGGGACGCGGGTTCGATCCCTTGTCAGGGAACGTACCGCGGGGCAACTAAGCCCCACGCCATAACTACTGAGCCTGTGTGCTGTGCCGCCAACTACAGAGCCCACGTGCTCTGGAACCTGCGCACCACAACTACAGAGCCCACACACCCTGGAGCCTGTGCACCACAACTAGAGAGAAGTCCGAGCGCTGCAATGAAAGATCCTGCATGCCTCAGCGAAGATCCTGCGTGCCGCAACTAAGAAGCAACGCAGCCAAAAGTAAATAAATTAAATAATAAATACATCTTAAAAAACAAACAAACAAAAAAAAACCCCGCAATTTCAACTGCAACCTGAATTCTCCTTTGACCTAACATATCCGTAGGTTCTGGGGATCAGAATGTGGACGTCTTTGGGGGCCATCGTTCTGCTGACACATGGCGACTGTTGGGACTCAATATTAGTTTTACTTTACTTTGGTTTTTCCCAGTGTTGTTTAGATTCTTCTTTTTTTTAATGAACTTATATAATTTTTAGAATAAAGATGTTTGTTTTACTTTTCTTATAATTTTTGGAAAAAAATCTTTGTATGAACTGGATTTAAATGTCTGCATCACGTTTCAGTGTACGGATGTCCATTTGAGGATTTTATGAATGGTATTCAGGTAGGAAGTGTTGCTGTGCGGGGTGTGTATGTGTGTGTGTGTGGTGTGTGTGTGTGTGTGGTGTGTCTGTATTTGGTGTGTATAGTGTGTGGTATGTGTAGTGTGTGTGTGTGGTGTGTGTGTATATGTGTGTGGTGTGTGTGTATGTGTAGTGTATAGTGTGTGGTGTGTGTAGTATGGTGTGTGTGTGGTGTGTGTGGTGTGTGTGTGGTGTGTGTAGTATGGTGTGGGTGTGTGTGGTGTGTGTGTGGTGTGTGTGTATGTGTAGTGTATAGTGTGTGGTGTGTGTAGTATGGTGTGTGTGTGGTGTGTGTGTGGTGTGTATGTGTAGTGTATAGTGTGTGGTGTGTGTAGTATGGTGTGTGTGTGGTGTGTGTGTGGTGTGTGTGTATGTGTAGTGTATAGTGTGTGGTGTGTGTAGTATGGTGTGTGTGTGTGGTGTGTGTGTGGTGTGTGTAGTATGGTGTGGGTGTGTGTGGTGTGTGTGTGGTGTGTGTGTATGTGTAGTGTATAGTGTGTGGTGTGTGTAGTATGGTGTGTGTGTGTGGGGTGTGTCTGTATGTGTGTGTGGTGTGTGTGTGGTGTGTGTGTGGTGTGTGTGTATGTGTAGTGTGTGGTGTGTGTAGTGTGTGGTGTGTGTAGTATGGTGTGTGTGGTGTGTGTGTGGTGTATGTGTATATGTGTGTGGTGTGTGTGGTGTGTGTGTATGTGTAGTGTATAGTGTGTGGTGTGTGTAGTATGGTGTGTGTGTGGGGTGTGTGGGGTGTGTGTGGGGTGTGTCTGTATGTGTGTGTGGTGTGTGTGTCGTGTGTGTGTATGTGTAGTGTATAGTGTGTGGTGTGTGTAGTATGGTGTGTGTGTGTGGTGTGTGGTGTGTGTGTATGTGTGTGTGGTGTGTGTATGTGTAGCATATAGTGTATGGTGTGTGTAGTATGGTGTGTGTGTGTGTGGTGTGTGTGTGTGTGTGGTGTGTGTGTATGTGTAGTATGGTGTGTGTGGTGTGTGTGTGGTGTATGTGTATATGTGTGTGGTGTGTGGTGTGTGTGTATGTGTAGTGTATAGTGTGTGGTGTGTGTAGTATGGTGTGTGTGTGGGGTGTGTGGGGTGTGTGTGGGGTGTGTCTGTACGTGTGTGTGGTGTGTGTGTCGTGTGTGTGTATGTGTAGTGTATAGTGTGTGGTGTGTGTAGTATGGTGTGTGGTGTGTATGTGTGGTGTGTGTGTGGTGTGTGTGGTGTGTGTGTGTGGTGTGTGTGTGGTGTGTGTGTATGTGTAGTATATAGTGTGTGGTGTGTGTAGTATGGTGTGTGTGTGTGTGTGGTGTGTGGTGTGTGTGTATGTGTGTGTGGTGTGTGTATGTGTAGTGTATAGTGTGTGGTGTGTGTAGTATGGTGTGTGTGTGTGTGTGGTGTGTGTGTGTGGTGTGTCTGTATGTGTATTCACGTGTGTAGTTCAGCCTTGTCCCTGCAGTGAAGTTCTGGAGAAGGACGCTGACGTCACTACTCAGCTCTGCACTGGCACACGAAGCGGCACAGTGGGTCACGGCCCCTTAAGGGCACCTTGTCACTTCCACACCTGCTGTTGTTAAGGGGGGGGAGGGGGTCTCGCTAAGTCCCAACTCTCAACTTTCTCATCAAGACACTGAACTGGGTGCCGTGCACCCCACAAACGTCTGGCCTCTGCCTTGGGTAGGCCCCAGGCTATGGCGCCCATCCTGGAGGGGGTCCCCGCTGGGGTTTTGACGTGGACTAGATTTAGGGGCTGGGGGTGAGCACGAGCTCGCTCCCCCAGTTGTCTGGCCTCTGGACCGTCCTCAGCCTCTTCAGGCTGCCCTTTGGCCCTCGGTGAGCACGGGGCTGGGCCACCATGTGACACGCCCTGCTCTCCGCTCACGTGCTGGTCTCTGTGGTACCTGGGTCTCCACGAAGGGTTCAGAACACGCTCCCCCCGCACCCCAAACACACCGCGTTGGCATCTTGATTGCTCTGGGCCAAGGCAGCTGAGAAGCAGCAGTCTGGCCTCTCTACCTGAAAGCAGGGCATGAACCTCCCCGTGAGGAAGGAGCCCCACCCTGCACCAGGGAGAGCAGAACATTCTTAGCACTGGAGAAGGGGTTCGATGCAGAAAGGGGTCTGGGCAAGCCCAGTAACATGACCCTGATCTCCTGTTGAGGCCTGTATGTTTCCTAGTCTCTGTGCCACAGTTTACCTCGTCACAGCGCCAGGACTTATCATGTCTTTGTTTAAGAAGTGTACGAGCTCTGGATCCTAACTGCTTCTTCAGTCTTCATTTTCCTTATGAAGACTCCTCTGTGTACACAAAAATATTAAATAAAATCTATATGTGCTTTTCTCCTGCTAATCTGTCTTATGTTGGTTTAATTCTCAGGCCCCATCACAGAGCCTAAGAGGGTGGAGGGAAGTTTTTCCTCCCTACAAAACCTTGAAACCTAATTTGTGCAATGGAAACTGTGATTGGCTTAGTTAGGGTGGGTTATCCGCCGGTCCACTGAGTAAAATCTGCCATGAGCAGGGGCCTGCGGTGGCAGGGACACCCCGTCATCAGCAGTGGAGGTGGATGGAGGGTTCTCGGGGGAGGGGCTGACCCGGAGAGGCCTCCTTGAGGGTGTCTGCCTGGCCTTTGCTGGGAACCCATATACACCAGGCCCTAGGGGGCAGCTGAGTATAAGCTGGGCCGATCCAGTTCACTTCTTGGGAAGGAAGACGGATGACAGTTCATCGCACCACAGCACGCTGCCAGCTCTGCCACGGTTCCTCCTGGTCTGTGGAGGGACGAGAAAGAAGGGAGTGGAAGGAGGCCGACATTTGGGAGGTGAGAGAGTTCCAGGACTACGAGGGTCTCGTCAGCTCAGCCTGGTCCAGGACGACTCCTGTGGCCGGTGAGCTGTGTAGCTGGGGGTCGGCCCCAGAGTCACGTTACAGCTTTAAACCCTAAAGCCCTGCGTGAGGACAGCACTGCATGTTCCGTGCGTTTGATGAAGAGGCCAGGCTGCTTGGATGATGAAGTTATTGCAAATTGGATAATTCCTAGTTCCTTTCTGCTCTTCAGTATTTACTGCGTGGCCTATTGTGAATGTGCGTTATCCTTGTAGCAGAAAAAAACACAGTGAACATTTTAAAAGATATTGACTATTTTAACACCAGTATAAGAAATATGTTGCTATTAAACAGAATGAAAACAGGCATATCGCATAAGCAAAAGCCTTTACACATCCAATTATTGAACAGAAAGGAGGAGGAGGAAAAAGGAGGGAAAGGTGGCTGCATCCCGGCGGAGCGGAGGGTGCCAACTCCGGGATCCCGTGCTGCCTAGGCACTGGGCTCACTGGGCTCACTGGGCCCGCTCCACTCCTCCAGGTCTGCAGCCCCTGCGTGTGAATGCTGTGCAGTCGTTGACGTGCTGTGTTGCTTTTTTTCCATTTGGCACCTTAAAAAAGGACTGATTCAATGGTGAGATGGAATTTACTGTGGGTCCGTGAAAGCCTGTGATTCTGCACAGCTGGCGGCCACTGACGGTCAGCGTGCTGGGCTCTCCCCCGCGGCGCCGGAGCCTGTGCGTGCGTGTGTGCGTGTGTGGTGTGTGTGTATAGGTGTGTTGTGTCATGTGTATATGTGTGTGGTGTGTGTGTGTATGTGGGGGTGAGGGGTATGTTGGGTGTGTGTGTGTATATGTGTGTGATGTGTGTCTGATGTGTGTGTGGTGTGTATGAATGTGTGGTGTATGCAGTGTGTATTTGTGGTATGTGTATGGTGTCTGTATGTGGTGTGTGTGTTCAATCCAGTGTGTATATGTGGTACGTGTGTTGTGTGTGGTGTGTGGTGTGTGTGTGTGTGTGGTGTGTGTATGTGTATTTCATATGTATAGTGTGTGGTGTGTGTAGTATGGTGTGTGTGGTGTGTGTGTGTATGTGTGTGTGCGCGTGGTGTGCAGGGTGTGTATTGTGTGTGTATGTCTATTTGGTGTGTATAGTGTGTGGTGTGTGTAGTGTGGTGTGTGTGGTGTGTGTGGTGTGTGCATGTGTGTGTGTGGTGTGTGTGTATGTGGTTTGTGTAGTGTGTGGTGTGTGTATGTGTGTGTGGTTTGTGTAGTGTGTGTAGTGTGTGGTGTGTGTGTGGTGTGCGTGTGTGTGGTGTGTGTAGTGTGTGTAGTGTGGTGTGTGTGGTGTGTGTGGTGTGTGTGTCTGTGCGTGGTGTGTGTATGTGTGTGTGGTTTGTGTGTGGTGTGTGTGGTTTGTGTAGTGTGTGTGGTGTGTGTGTGCGTGGTGTGTGTGGGGTGTGTGTGGGTGTGTGTGGGTGTGGTTGTGTAGTGTGTGGTGTGTGTGTAGTGTGTGTAGTGTGGTGTGTGTGGTATGTGTGTGGTTTGTATAATGTGTGGTGTGTGTAGTGTGTGTGTGGTGTGTGTGTATGTGGTGTGTATAGTGTGTGGTGTGTGTGGTGTGTGTAGTGTGTGTGGTGTGTGTAGTGTGTGTAGTGTGTGTGGTGTGTGTGTGTGGTGTATGCAGTGTGTATAGGCGGTATGTGTGTGGCGCATGTGCTGAATGCAGGGCGGGGGTGGGAGGTGTATATGGACACGGGCAGACGGCTCCCCCCTCCCCCGCTCCCCCTCCCCCGTAAGTGCAGAGGCCGCGCATCCCGGGGTGCGGGGCACCCTGCAGGACCAAGGCCCACCAAATCCCTGTACACACCCCCCACAGCGCCTCCCACACATGACCCGGATGGACAGGCTCGCCCAGGGCCTGCCCCATGCGCAGACCCCAGAGTTGGAACGAAAGTCAAATGGGGAAGCCACGGGGCTCCCCTCCCTCTGGCGGACCCCCCCATCTCCACGCTCCTGGGAAGGAGGGGCCGCCCGCAGAGAAGGCAGGCGGCGCCGCTGTGAGGCTCCTGGCTGCGGGGAGGGTCAGATGCCGAGCGGGTTCTGGCTGGGCTGGGACAAGGGGGCACCTCCGGCGCGCCGCCCGGCCCCATTTAGTCCAACCTGGCTGTCGGGTTGCCCAGCAGATCCACTGGGCTCGGGTCCCCTGACCCTCCAACTCTCGGGCAAACACCACAGGAGGGGAGGAGCGGGGGAGAAGTCACAGAGCTCGCAGCTGTAGGGGCCTGCGTCCCGGAGGGTGGGGGGCCTCAGGTCTGCTGAGCGGCCTGTGATCACGGCTTACAGGTTTTAAAAATGCACGTTTGTTACTTTGCGTTTCCACATTTCTTAAGCATGTAAAATAACTATTTAAATACAGTACAACCTTTTAACATGATTATAATTTTAAAAAGAAATACACAAACTTGTATACAGAAAATAGATAAGCTACAAGGATTTACCGTAGAGCACAGGGAATTATACCCAATGTCTTGTAATAACCTCTAGTGGAACATAATCTGCAGAAAACCGAATCACTATGATGTACACCTGCCTGAAACTAACAGTGTTGTAAATCTGCTACACTTCAATAAAAAACAAACAAAAAAAGGGAATAAATATTATGCTTGTTTATTAAGACGTTGGGAATGATTCAGACGCGACAGCAGATACAAAAGTGCTTTAAAAATAAAGGTGCTGGGGGTGGGCAGCAAGTGTATTCATTGTTCCTCTCAGTATTTTATCGTATTACTTACCCTATTATTTTCTTGGAGAAAACAGGTTTAATTAAAAGGCACAGGCCTTTGGTTTGGTGACAAAGAGGATGTCTAGTAACTGGTGGCCACCGGCCCTCAGAAACTGAGTGTCCTGGATGGAGATGGCTGAGGGGGGCTCCGGTGGGAGGGTTTTGATTCTTCTGTGCTTTCATCGTTTCAGAGTGTGAGGGGGACGAAGGCTGAGTCCTGATCCCTGGGCGGCCACAGCACCTCTAAGAAAGGTATCGGGACAGTCGCTAAAGATGGTCCGGCTTTACTCCAGCGGGGCTCTCCCTGGGGCGCTGCAGCTGGGCCTGGGTGGGCGGGGCTTCCAGCCCAGGAGCGGGGCGGGGTCATGATGGAAAACATCCGGGGCCAGGGGATTCTCTCTGGAGGCAGGCTACGGGGTCAGACTCCCCTGGGTGGTCAGCACGAGCTCTGAGCTCCGGCTAAGCCGACCCATCAGGGGTCTTGCTGAGACTGGGCGACGCAGGCCAGGTGGACCGATGCTGACGGTCAGACACTGGAGGTCGAGCCTGGTGGGGCTGAGTTTGGGCCCGGAGGGTTTGTGCGCCTCACAGAGGGCTTGTTGTGGAAGGGGGAAGGGAGCTCGGACCCAGGTCACGGAAGCAGGTGCTTCACACACCGCGTTTATCCAGAGATGCGGTCTGGCTGTGGTTAGAAGCCGTGCTGGTCCGGCTCTACAAGTGCAAGAGGAATCCCACTCAGGTTAAAGACCTGGAACACCGAGGCTCAGAGAGGGCAAGGAACTCCTGCAAAGCTTCACAGTGAACGCACATTGCGTCTTTACGCTGAAGACGAGTCCTACCATCCTCACCTCATTGTGAAGCCTTCCCATCACTAGCTGACCAGAGAATAATAGCTCAAGACGCTAAAATGACTTTCCAGAGTCACAGAGTTAGTAAGTCAAAGAGCTGAATTATTTATATTCCCCAAGGAACCTTTTTTTTTGTTTTGATTTGTTTTTTGTTTGTTTTTTGTGGTACGCGGGCCTCTCACTGCTGTGGCCTCTCCCGCTGCGGAGCACAGGCTCCGGACGCGCAGGCTCAGCGGCCATGGTTCACGGGCCCAGCCGTTCCGCGGCATGTGGGATCCTCCCGGACCGGGGCACAAACCCATGTCCCCTGCATCGGCAGGCGGACTCTCAACCACTACGCCACCAGGGAAGCCCCCCAACGAACCTTTTAATTAGAAAAATATAGAAGAGTACAAAAACAGAAAACAAAGTTCCCATAAACAGACATGTGATTGTTAGTAACATGCTGTATATTATGTTTAATTGCAGGAATGTGAGCTTTTATGTTTTCACCATCATTATGTATACATTTGGATATAGTCACTGAGGTTATCATAGGGTTTTAACATGCAAAATAAGATAAATTAGAACAAATCAATCATTTAAGTTTGTTGTAAATTCCCTATCAGTTGCAATGTGTAGATTGTTTATATTTTATAGAGTAGCAAATTTCTTAAAAATTCAAAACAGCAAATACTTTTTGATCACCATGCTTACATACTAGATACATAATATATATGACCTATACATAATTTGTTGTCTATATGTGTCAAAATTCATATATATAACTACGTAAACCAAAGTGGAGTTTTCTTACTCTGATTCTCAAGCTTACTTCCCATAGGTAACCAGTACTGAAGTTTGGTATAAATCCTTTCAGGCTCTATTTTTTTTTTTTTTAAGTAGAGCTAAAATTGTAATCCAGGTCAATGTGCTCCAAATTCTGTGTTCTTTCCATTAAGTGAGATAATGTGTGTAAAGTACCAGCAAATGCCTAGTGTGTAGTAAGCACTCAGTAAGCTGTAGTTTTGTTTCACTTCTATCAACACCGCTGAATGGAATTAGTGATCAAATCAGTGAATTCTTGGTGCAAGTTTTGTTCTCAGTACCACCACACTGGGTATAGGATGTACTTGAGAAGGTGTGAAGGGTACAGCATGTCATTTTAATAATACCTACAGGTAAGGGAGTCCAGACAGAAGCCTGGTCGGGAGGATACTAGGTAACCTGGTAACAGAGCAGGGCGTGAAGGCTGACCTTCAAGGCCACAGTGATCTTACCCTTTAATCCTTCAGGTGTTGTCAATGACAGTTCCCTCGCTTTTGATAAAAACGCATTGCAGGCATATGGCAGTTTCCACGTGGGCCTTCAATGTGGCGAATGGAACTGCAAGCAGATAGGTTGGGGGTCCCCAGAGAGAGAGAACTAGGAATGGCTTTCTTGACATAAGAGAACCCATTTTGTGATCTAAGCCTGGCCACAGTGCTTGCCCTTGAACGGGTCTCAGTCATTAATCTTAAGGGAACAAAGGAATGCAGGAACAGAGAAGAGGCAGTCAAAAGTAGTACAGTGATGTGCTCCGGTCTGGGAAGATCCCACATGCCGCGGAGCGGCTGGGCCCGTGAGCCATGGCCGCTGAGCCTGCGCGTCCGGAGCCTGTGCTCCGCAACGGGAGAGGCCACGACAGTGAGAGGCCCGCGTACCGCAAAAACAATAAAAAATAAAAAAGTAGTGCAGTGATAAGCAGAGTCCTTGCTCCTCTTCAAGGGATAGGCCTAATAATACATCCTTGAGCTCTGAGGGAACTAAGGCCCCCTCCCCAGTGGAGGTTGGAACAATGAAGGTGACCCTCCTGACTTCAATCAACTAGAGCTTGGACTCTGTCGACCTTTGCCCCAATTCTATGCTGAGTTCTCCTCTGCTCAAGCCCCTCATGAATAGGCGTGTAGCCTAGCTTAAAACTTCCTCAAGAGGCGAGCCCAGTTTTTGGGTAACAGAACCACCAGCCTGTGGAGGCTCGAACTCCGTCGGATATGCCTGGCTTCATGGCCAACGTAACTGGAATAACAGGACTTCAAATCCAGCTGCCTTTGCTGCTCAGATCCGCCTCTGCACCATCCCCTCCCGGGGTGTGGACCCATCTCTGGAGGCCATCTCTGGAGTAAAATCTCACTAAGTTGAGCCTTCAAACAGGGATGGCACACTTGATCTTTGTTAACAGAGTTCCTACACCAGTGAATTTTCAGGACTCTATTAGCCAATAAGAGCAATTCAGGCTAAAATTAGTATCTTCCTCCAAGGAGAGCTCAGTAAATGAAATGTTCTGTAACCATGTCTTTCTAGATCTAGAAATGGATTCTTATGTGTAAGCGTTGTATTTTTAAAAAATTAATTAATTTTTGGCTGCGTTAGGTCTTTGTTGCTGCATGCGGGCTTTCTCTAGTTGCAGCGAGCAGGGGTTACTCTTCATTGCGGTGCACGGGCTTCTCGTTGCAGTGGCTTCTCTTATTGCGGGGCACGGGCTCTACGCACGCGGGCTTTGGTAGTTGTGGCATGTGGGCTCAGTAGTTGTGGCGCATGGGCTTAGTTGCTCCATAGCATGTGGGATCTTCGCGGACCAGGGCTTGAACCCGTGTCCCCTGCATTGGCAGGTGGATTCTCAACCACTGCGCCACCAGGGAAGCCCCGTAAGTGTTGTATTTTTGTGACACTGAATAGTGTCAAGCACACCTCTTACAGAACTTTAACAATAGCATGACTTAATTTTATAAAACTCGTAAATGAGTAAATGAATGACTAGGGCCAAATTCCTAGAACTCCCGAGAAGTGCTCAGAATTCCAGGATGCCTGAAGCTCAGTCACCAGCCCCCTCCTGCTTGCCTCAGGCGCTGTGCTTTGGGTTGCAGGTCTTCCCTCCTGAGCTCTCCTAGAAATAATGCAAAACGTTGTTTAAATATACTGGAATTTAGCTTTTTAATTTAGTTAGCCTGGCCTTCTTATTCCAGATCGGACTGGATTTGCAGGAGGTTACAGATTAATTTATAAAGAAAAATTTCAAAGCAGAGAAATGCGGATATGCCAGACAAAGGAAGCCAGTGGTCTGGCCCAGGCCCCGTGCTCTCTTGGTGAGAATAAAGGCATCCGTGTTATTTGTTGAAGTGTTCTGAGTTAGTGTTCTGTTTTGTTTGTAGTGACCTTGAAGGGGCTGTGTTTAGATCCTGGCTTTGTTTTGTAACCTCTACTTTATTGTTTCTGATTTTTATCAATGTTTGTGCTTGCAGTATGTTTATTTTGACAGAACCCTGTGGGCCCCAGGTACAAATTCATCTTGTGTAGGTAGCACATCTTAGAACCATCACCATGTCTACGTTCAGTATTTCCATCCTGAAGTCTTTCCAGTCCAGAAGACCAAGCTTATTTGACCTGGTTTGAAAAGGTGTATAGATATATAATTTTATCATTCTTATATATTCCCATGAAGAAGGAGTTCTTTAATTTCTACTGGGTAGATTATACTTCAGTGGGTGTTCTGGGGTTTCACATCAGTTTGTAATATTTGTGCCTGGTGGGCCCGGAGATATTTGTGTGCCTGTGTGTTTATCTCCTGACCCTTGCGACTCACTGAGAAGGGAAGGTGGGGACCACTGGGCTCTTGCCACGGCCTTGCTTTCCAGGTAGCTGGTTGGTATGTAAAATTCGGCTTTCCCCCTCCATGCCCTAACCACTAACCCTGACAGGGCCCCTGTGCCCTGGGTCTGTTCTCGGGGCTCCTGCAGGCCTCTTCCAAAGACAGACTCAGAGCCTCTTTTCATTTTAAAAATTTTGCTGCTAATCATTTCTGGAAAAACCCAACAGGTACAGTTGATTTTTTTTTTTCTTTCAGAGTAGTAAAGATACAAAGCTTAAGAAAATGTTTATAGAAGCCTAGAGTTCTGGATTCTTTTTATAAAATGTACTTTTAAATCCCGCAAGTAATACACGTTTGGTGTGAAAACATAAGCAATACTGACGTATACCGAGTAAAAAGTTTCTCTGTGGATGGTAATTTGCTGGGCAGAGCGTTTGCACATTAAAATCGTGATAGATACTAACAAATGGATGCCTTCCAAAAGCGTTGTACTGTTTACACGCCACCAGCAGCTTATTTCCCTGCACAGCTACCAGCTTCCCTAGGTGCTTCCCAACACTGGGTACAGCTTTGCAAATGTTTACCACTTTGGTAGGCAGGAAAAGGGCATTTCATGTTTATTTGCATTTCCCTCATTACAATGGAGTTGAATATCTTTTTATATTTTATTGTTTGGCTCTTTTGTGAGATATGAAATCAAAGTCATCTTGTACTTGGGAATGTGTGAGGTACTTCTCCTGCTTCAGAGTTTTGGTGAGAGGCCAGAGAACACTTCGGGCCGGTCCTCTTCTGCCCCAGGCTGCGGTTCGGGCGGGGGCCCTGCCACGTTCGCCGTGACTGTGGCTGTAACCTATCTTACCTAGAAAAAGTAACAATTTTCGGCTGTCATAATTAGCTGTCAAAGTCCCTTCAACTGCCTGTGAACTACACCAGGTGTGCCACATCTTACTTGCTCGTCAACGTCAGGCTCCCCGAATGCGAGGGACCAGCGAGCACCACGGCGGGTTCCAAGGCGGCCTGGCCAGCGCAGCTGCCCACTTTTCCCTCGGACCCTGGGCTCCTAACGTGGAGACGTTGGAAGCTCGCGTCCCTCCCCCTGCCTATGGCTGAACACGGTTCCTGCACCCGCCCCGGCCGAGCCCACCTCCTGCTGCCCATCCCGGGGCTCGGCCGCACCCTCCCCCCGGCAGGTCCACGTGCCCAGCGCCTCCGCCCTCGGGGTTCCCGGCCACCATTCGCGCAGTTTCCCACCCGAACGGCTGGGCTGCTGCGCAGCCCCGAGACCACCAGGCGCGGGGGCGGAGCGCCCTGGCGGGAACTGGAACCGCTTCCAGTCCCGCCCACCGCGCCCTCGAGCCGCGGACCCAGGGGTGTGCGCATGCGTACTAT
This sequence comes from Orcinus orca, assembly GCF_937001465.1. Taxonomy (NCBI): domain Eukaryota; kingdom Metazoa; phylum Chordata; class Mammalia; order Artiodactyla; family Delphinidae; genus Orcinus; species Orcinus orca. The sequence continues at coordinate 23,745,179 of NC_064579.1, read as the reverse complement.
GCCCGCTCCGCGTCCGGCGGCTGTAGCCATGGTGACCGGAGCCCCGGCCGCCCCGCCCCCAGCGCCGCTGCCCCGCAGACCTGGCCGCGCCCCCCCGCAGGGTGAGCGGGTTGGGGGTGGATCCCGGGCTGAGGGGTGAGGAGGTCCGCCCGGGTTGCGGGGGCCTCGGACTGAGGAGTGAGCGGGGGCGGTCCGAGATGAGTGGGGGCCAGGTTAAGGGGGCCCGGGTGAGAGGTGATCCCTGGTGGAGGGTGAGGGGGTCGGCCGGGGGGTTCGGGGATCATCCCGAGGTGTTGAGGGGCCCGTGGTGGGGGGTGAGGTGTGAGGGCGTCAGCTTGGGGTGGGGACCCGAGGTAAGGACCTCGTGGAGTGATGTGGGGGGCGGGGACCTCGCTGAGCGGAGGAGGAGGAGCCTCGTTGGAGGTGTGGGAGGGTCGGTCGGGGTCAGGGCCTGGCCGGAGGGGCGGTGACTTGGGGTGGGGGGACCGCGAGCAGGGGAAATGGGGGCCCGGGGGGTGTGGCCCGCCTGGAGGTGGGCCCGGCCCCGGACGTACGGTGGGTCTCGCTGGGTGCGGGGACCGGGTCCGGTCCGGGAGGGGCCGGGGCGGGGTGGGGGTGGGGAGGGCCCGGTCCTGGAGGTGGGCCCGCCCCACAGCCCGGCCCCGCCCGGCCCCACTGGCCGCGTCCGGTCCTGCAGGAGCCGCAGCCGGTGCGTCCGCGCTGCGGGCCGGCCGAGGAGGGGCGCGCACGGACGCACGGACGCACGGACGCCGGCGCCCGCCCGGGAGCATGTGGAAGCTGGGCCGGAGCCGGGTGCTCCTGGACGAGCCCCCCGAGGAGGAGGATGGCCTGCGGGCGGGGCCGCCGCCCTCCGTCGCCCCCGCCGCCGCTGCCGCCGCCGCCGCCGCCGCCGCTGCCGCCGCGCAGGTGAGGGGGCGCGGGTCGGGGAGGGCGCGGGTCGGGGAGGGCGCAGGTGAGGCCTGCGCTGCGCCGTTGGAGAGGCGCACAGGTGGGGTGCGCAGGTGAGGCCCGCGCCGCGCGGCCCGTTAGGATCCCGCGTGGCTCGTGGTGACCCCCCACGTTAGGAGTGACTGAACCCCATGCCCCGCCACCCTCTTCGCGCGTGTTCGGGACCGCGGGCGCAGTCCCCGGAGGTGGTAGGGCAGAGGGCGCGCACCCAGGAACCTCGGGCCGTGGCCTTGCTGCGGACGGGGACCGCGCCACGCCGGGGCGGACTCACGGGCAAGGCCTGGACCGGTGGGGGCCAAAGCAGCGCGCTAAGTGTGCTAAATACTTGTTTGTTTAAGCAACAGACCTTCACCTATGTTTAAACCTTTGGTTGGAGGAAGAAGGCAGATGTCCTTTATACAGAAAGACACTGGCCTTACAAGTTCAGAGATGTGCCTGGAATGTTTAGAATTTTTTAATTAAAAAGGATCCCAGGTGGATCCTGTCTGCGCTACAAATACTTGCCTCCACCTCATCCCCAACGCAGCGTTCCTTTCCATGTGCAGTGAAATTCAGCTCTTTATTTTATTTTTAAAATGACGGTGGTCATACAGTTTCTTGTTTGTTAAATGTTTGGAAACTCTCCTGTTGCTGGTGGCCTGTAACGGAAGTTAATGGGGATCGGTATCTTTCTTCTCAGGACTTGTAAATAGTTCACCAGATTGTTTCTTTCCCAGTTGGTTCTAAATAACTTCCCTTGGAACTGAAGTTGTCTCGTCTTGATAAGACTTTTTTTTATAGGAGTTAAATGCCCTTGATTAAGCATTTAAATACGGTCACTATCTGAAGTGTCTTTCAGAAATCAAGTTTTGGTGGTATTAGTGCTCACCTTACTCTTTATTTTTTAAATCTCAAAATGTTATGGTTACTTCATTTTTATAAATTTATTTATAAATTTATTTATTTATTTTTGGCTGCGTTGGGTCTTCATTGCTGCACGCGGGCTTTCTCTAGTTGTGGCGAGCGGGGGCTATTCGTTGCGGTGCGTGGGCTTCTCATCGCGGTGGCTTCTCTTGTTGCGGAGCACGGGCTCTAGGCACGCGAGCTCAGTAGTTGTGGCTCACGGGCTCTAGGGCGCAGGCTCAGTAGTTGTGGCGCACGGGCTTAGCTGCTCCGTAGCATGTGGGATTTTCCTGGACCAGGGCTGCAACCCGTGTCCCCTGCATTGGCAGGTGGATTCTTAACCACTGTGCCATCAGGGAAGCCCTTTATGGTTACTTTAAACAGCAGCTCTCTTAAATATAATGTTGAGAATTTATATGCAGTTTAAGTGTGGTTATAGAGTTATTTAATTTTGTAAATAACTATTATTGGTCAAAGATAAGCAATATTTGTTGTTTCTGAACGAACTATTAAAATTTTTAAATTGATTCTTCCTATGTTCTGCTTGTATTTCTCCTAATGAATCCTAAAACACGTTTTTTCCTCTTAAGTTAAATTACTTACAGGGAAAAGTTGGAAGGATAGGAGATTGAACACCCACATATATACTTCCTAGACTCAACCATTAGTGATACATTTATTAAAACTTTTTTCCCGATCTTCAAGTTTACAGAATTACAATCTATACCTTTTTTTCTCACTGTGTATTTGTGTGTGTGTTTTAATAGTCTTTATTTTTAGGTACCCAGCAATTGAGTAGAAAATGCAGAGTTCCCATATACCCCCTGTCCCCATACAGACACAGCCTCCCCCTGATACTAGCAAAATCCCATTTGTTACAACCAGTGAACCTCTATGGACACATCATTATCGCCCAGAGTCCACAATTTACATTAGGGTTCCCTCTTGGTGTTGTTTGTTCTGTGGGTCTGAACAAATGTGTAATGACATGAACTCACCATTATAGTGCCATACAGAGGAGGTTCACTGCCCGAAAAACCCTCTGTGCTCTGCCTGTTCACCCCTTCCTACAGCCCCACAGCCACTAATCTTTTTAGTCTCCATAGTTTTGTCTTCTCCAGAATGTCAGAGTTGAATCATAAAATATGCAGCTTTTATAGATTGGTTTCTCTTACTCACTGAGCAGTATATTTAAGGGTCCTCCCTGTCTTTTCACGGCTTGGTAATTCATTTCTTTTTAACGCTGGTTAACATTCCATCGTCTGCATGTACCAGTTTACCTGTTCACCTACAGAAGGGCATCTTGGTTGCTTCCACGTTTTGGCAGTTGTATATAAAGCTGCTGTCAAACATCATGTGCAGGGTTTTGTGTGGACATTAGTTTTTAACTCACTTGGATAAATACCAAGGAGTGTGATTCCTAGATCATAGGCTAAGAGTATGTTTTGTTTTGTAAGAAACCAGACTGTCTCCAAAGTGACTGTACCAATCTGCATGCCCACCAGCAATAAATGAGAGTTCCTCTTGCGTCCTGTCCTTGCATTCCAGCGTTCGTTATCAGTGTTCTGCATTTTGGTCATTCTAATAGGTGTGTAGTGGCATCTCGTTTAATTTGCATTTCCCTGATGACACGTGATGTGGACCACCTCTTTATATTGTTCATTTGCCATCTGTATGTCTTCTTCGGTGAGACGTCTGGTCAGATTTTTTTGCCCCATTTTTTGAGTTGCTTTTTCTCCTTATTGTTGAGTTTTAAGAGTTCTTTGTGTATTTTGGATAACAGTCCTTTATCAGATGTCTTTTCCAAATATTTTCTCCCAGTCTGTGGCTTGTCTTTTCATTTTCTTAACATTTATGTTTCACAGAGCAGAAGTTTTTAATTTTAATGAAGTCCAGGTTATCAGTTATTTCTTTCATAGATCATGTCTTTGGTGGTGTTTCCCCAAAGCCATCAGCACACCCAAAGTCATCTGGATTTTATCCTGTATTATCTTCTAGGAGTGAGATCTGACTGCAGCTTCTGTGTTACTTTATTAAGGGTATCTATAGTTTGATGTGTTGAAAACTTTGCTATAGAAAAGCAGACTTTTTGTGGCAAGTCAGTCATACTCTAAATTGAGTTCATTTCATCAGGTAGATTGATCTTTATCCCAAAGCCAGCTTCTCTTAGCATTAAACTTTAAAATTCATGACAAGTCTACCATAAAACTTCTGCTGGCAAAATTTTATTTTAAAGTTGAAAGAGGTAGGAATTCATACGAGAAGAATTTAATGGATCTGTTAAATTGTGTCTCATTAGAAAGACGGTCTTATCTGTTACATTTTCAGTCTCCAGCGGCCCGCCACCCCCCTCCACCCCTGTCAGCCCGCTCATATTAAACATGTAGGCTCAGAGTACACTTTGTCTTATTCTAGAAAGGCATTTAGTTTGTATTCAAATCTGGTCTGTTCGACCTACTTGAAAATCAGGTCACATGGCTGTAATCTGTGTTGTTTTTTTAAAAAGAAAAAAATAGCTTAATGTTAGGTTCTAATAAGTTTGAAATGTGAGGCATTCAGTTATTACTTGGATTTAAGGAACACTTGACTGTACTAAAATAGCTTTAACATTATAGAAAATAAATTTCTCTGAGCATTTCTTTAGGCAATTGGCCTTTTTTGTCATGAATACACATCTATTTTGTAACAGTGGGGTTTTTAAGGTGAATCATTTATTGTAATCATTTAAAAAAGAGAGACTTACAAGTTTTAATGAGTCTAATTAAAAAAAACAAATCTGCTACGCATATGGTAAAAGATTTCTGGATATTAAATGCCGGGTCTTAACTTCTTCCTCTTTCCAGTGGGAAGTATTGTTACCTTTTTGTATATAGCTATCCATGCAACATTTATGCATATACATAAATGTATGTTTAAAATCGTACATTTGTTTTCCCACTACAAACATTTTTCTGCACTTTGAATTGTTCCCTCGATAAATAATATGTGTAGCATGGAACACTTCCTGCCTTAGCACTGCAGCTGAAAAAAATCACCTTTAAGCCTGTGTATTATTAAATCTAATTGGGCTCCTTCTGGTGGATATGGAGTTGCTGAGTCTTCTTTAGGCCCTGCTCCGGGTCTGTGAGCGGTGAGAAGGAAATGGGGGTCTGCGATGAGATCCGCGTGCTGAGGTTTGGGCCGGCCTTCACTTGCTTTGAGCTGCACTGCACTGGGACTTAGTTAGCTGTACTTTAATGTCCTTAAAAACAAAACTCATGGTGTTTTTGGCATATTTTCATGTTAAAATTTTAAAAGACTTAGACATATTCTGTAGGCATTCCAAAAAAAAAATCAGGGAACATTTCAGGTGCTTTTCACTCTACTCTGAGGTAGGAAGAACCAAGGGGTAGTAAGTCTTAGCTGAGATGACGCCGAATCTTTCTTGCGGGGTACTGTGAGAGCTCTGTTGAAGTTTGCTTTATGGTGATGGGAAGAAAGGAGTGAAGTAGATGCGTGGAGGTTTATGGGAGCGCTTTAGTTGAGAAAGTAAATGCTCTAAGGCCTCAAACTCTTTCTTGGGGCTGATGTACTGGGAGGAGCATGGGCTTTGAGGATAGACTGGGCTTTAATTAACAACTTTAAGACACTTACCCCTTGCTTTTTCCACTTAGCAATACGTTTTGGATCTGATTGTTATGTGAAGGCTTCTTTATTCTTTCCAGTGTTTGTGTGTGTTTCAGTGTTGTATGGTATCTCCTGGTATGGATATATAGACTTTAAATGCCAGACCTCTATTGGTGACCTTTAGGAGGTTATCTCTAGTCTCTTTCTATTACAAACATGAGCATAAATCATTTCACATATCTGACGATAGATGTCTAGAAGTGGAGCTGCTGAGTCCAAGGGGACCTCCCTTTGTAATTTTTTTTTAATCAAACATTTATTAGTTTCTTTTTCTTTTTTTCTTATTAGTTATCTATTTTATACATATTAGTGTGTACATGTCAATCCCAATCTCCCAATTCATACCCCCCCCCGCTTTCCCCCCTTGCTGTCCATGCGTTTGTTCTCTACATGTATGTCTCTATTTCTGCCTTGCAAACCGGTTCATCTGTACCATTTTTCTAGATTCCACATATATGTGTTAACATACGGTATTTGTTTTTCTCTTTCTGACTTATTTCACTCTTTATGACAGCCTCTAGGTCCATCCATGTCTCTAGAAATGATCCAATTTCGTTCCCTTTTATGGCTGAGTAATATTCCATTGTATATATGTACCATATCTTCTTTATCCATTCATCTGTCGATGGGCATTTCTGTTGCTTCCATGACCTGGCTGTTGTAAATAGTGCTGCAGTGAACATTGGGGTACATGTGTCTTTTTTTTCTTTTAAAGCTTTTTTTGTTAATTAATTAATGTTATTTTATTTATTTTTGGCTGTGTTGGGTCTTTGTTGCTGTGTGGGGGCTTTCTCTATTTGCAGTAAGTGGGGACTACTCTTCATTGCGGCGTACGGGCTTCAGTAGTTGTGGCTTGTGGGCTCTAGAGCGCAGGCTCCGTAGTTGTGGCGCACGGGCTTAGTTGCTCCGTGGCATGTGGGATCTTCCCGGACCAGGGCTTGAACCCATGTCCCTGCAATGGCAGGCAGATTCTTAACCACTGTGCCACCAGGGAAGCCCCATGTGTCTTTTTGAATTATGGTTTTCTCTGGGTATATGCCCAGTAGTGGGATTGCTGGGTCATACAGTAATTCTATTTTTAGTTTCTTAAGGAACCTCCATACTGTTCTCCATAGTGGCTGTATCAATTTATATTCCCATCAACAGTGCAAGAGGGTTCCCTTTTCTCCACACCCTCTCCAGCATTTGTATGGAGACACAAAAGACCCCGAATAGCCAAAGCAGTTTTGAGAAAAAAAAAAATGGAGCTGGAAGAATCAGACTCCCTGACTTCAGACTATACTACAAAGCTACAGTGATCAAGACAATATGGTACTGGCATGAAAACAGAAATATAGATCAATGGAACAGGATAGAAAGCCCAGAGATAAACCCACACACCTGTGGTCACCTAATCTATGACAAAGGAGGCAAGGATATACAATGGAGAAAAGACAGCCTCTTCACTAAGTGGTGCTGGGAAAACTGGACAGCTACGTGTAAAAGAATGAAATTAGAACACTCCCTAACACCATACACAAAAATAAACTCAAAATGGGTGAAAGACCTAAATGTAAGACCAATTATAAAACTCTTGGAGGGAAACATAGGAAAAACACTCTTTGACATAAATCACAACAAGATCTCTTTTGACCTACCTCCTAGAGTAATGGAAATAAAAACAAAAATAAACAAATGGGACCTAATGAAACTTAAGAGCTTTTGTACAGCAAAGGAAACTATAAACAAGACAAAAAGACAACCCTCAGAATGGGAGAAAATATTTGCAAACAAATCAACGGACAAAGGATTAATCTCCAAAATATATAAATAGCTCATACAGCTCAATATCAAAAACACAAACAACCCAATCAAAAAATGGGTGGAAGACCTAAATAGACATTTCTCCAAAGAAGACCTACAGTTGGCCAAGAGGCACATGAAAAGCTACTCAACATCACTAATTACTAGGGAAATGCAAATCAAAACTACAATGAGGTATCACCTCACACTGGTTAGAATAGGCATCATCAGAAAATCTCCCTTTGTAATTTTGATAGATGTCTCGAAACTGCCCTCCCAAAGAGGTTGCATGAATGTATGCGTCAACCAGCCATGTATGCAACTGGCTTTCAGGATGGGCTGGCCAGTATGATACAATGCAGTATGTCTGCAGAGTTTTAGATCTGATGGGTGAAAAGTACTACCTTAATGTGGTTTTAATTTGTGTTTCCCTCGTGGACGATATTAAATAGCTTTTCCTATGTTTATAAGCCTAAACGAAGACTTCTAAAGTCTTCCCCATCAGTCCTGTTACCATGTCACTAGATGGATTAAACTGGAGTCAAAACAACTGCATTTATGGCAGATACAGCCTGGTGGTTCAGATGTGGACATTGTCACTGGTGTCCGTATCCACATGCCTTGGTTGAGTCCCACCCCTGCTGCTTGTTACCAGATGCCCTTGTGCAGGCCCCCATCCAGACAAGCTTCCGGTTTGTTTTTCATCTGTGAAATTGGGATAAGTTGAAGCTACTCTACCGTGTATTGTCTGTTGTCCTTAGACACTGCTAAAAGCCCTTGACTGGGTTAGTGCCACCATTTGCCAGATGTGTAAACCAGTCACAAAGCAGGAGGGTGACAGCTACTACCAGGTGGTGACAGAGACTCTCTACTTGACCAGAATGGAGTCAGGCTCCCTTGTGCCCTGTCTGTGATCAGTGTCAATGAGTCTTGACCCTGAGAATCTTTGTCAGCAGCTCTGGAATCTTCTTGCTGCCCATGTGGCCCAGCCGGGGTAGGGGTGGGGAGGCTACAGATGGACAGGAGCTTTGAGGGTGGCGGTGACAGTGATCCCAGTGTCAGCCCAGCTGTGCTCCTACCAGTGACAGCGACCTCCTGCATCTCACTGGTTTGATAGCATTCAGAGAGCACTTAACTGTCTTCTTAAGAGTCATCTACATTCTAGTCCAAAGGCTCCACAGAGAAGGATTTTATGTCCACTGCTGTGACCCTAATGCCAAGAAGGGGCTGGGGGTGCACCTGTCCGTGCTCGTGGAGTGAAGGGTGGGTGCAGGATTGTCGACACCACCAGATGTGGGAACTGGACTTGTGTGTAGAGTGCTGAGGGGGTTAAATGGGTCATCAGGGAAGCAGTCGCAGCGTCGGTTTTCTTTTCATCGGCCTGGAAGGATGAGTGGGAGTCATCTAGCCTAGAAGATCTAATTTCTTCCTGGATACAGGTTCATTTGGGACTAGGCAGATACTTCTCTGTGAGATTAGTCTTATTGGACATTCCCGTGATAAATCTGATGTTTAGTCCGCAAAACTCCTTTCATCAAATAAAAGCAGACACTTAGTTGAGGGAAGGGGAGGAAGAGGAGGAGAAGATAAAAGATCAGAGGTAAAATACTCCTTCCTTCTAGATTCACTTAAGGCATCTCAAAGGAGGCCTGAAGTTTCTCCTGTTTATGAGACAGAGTAGCACAGTCCAATAGAAATACAGTGCAAAAATTTTCTGGTAGCCACATTAAAAGTGTTTTTTAAAAAGGTGAAATTAATTTCAATGCAATATTCTAAATTAAATATATCCAAAATATTAATTATATCAATATGTAGCCAATATAAAAATTTGTTAAGGAGTTACTTTACTTTCACTTTTTTTCATACTAAGTCTTTGAAATCTAGTGTGTATTTTACATTTACTAGCACATCTCAATTTGTATACTCACTTTTCCTCAGAAATACGAGGTCAGTATTTAGATTTTATAAAATTTGCAGTTGAAAAAGTAGATTGTTTTATCCAAGTTGTTCTGAACATACATAAAAGTTTTCTAATAACTGAATTGAGTGTCTTTTTTTGAATTGGTACATAAATAATTTAAAATGCGTTTCCTCAGTCGTGTTAGCCCTGTTCCAGCTCCCTGGCAACTGTGTTTAGCTGCTGGTTAGTGAATTGGATGGCATAGTTCCGGACTTTTCCCCCAGATTCAGATCAGTTCATCTCAGGTTTGTGGATGCTTGTATGTGCCTGGGCCTGTGAACCTCTCTAGGCATGAGCTGGTTGAATTCCAAGGTCCCCCGCCCTGTCCTGTTAGCACAGTGGCCACTTGAGGATGGAAAGGGTTAAGGCTTGGTGTCTGTCTCAGGCCCCAGGCCCCAGCACACTACTCTGTGTAATGTTCACCTGTCAATGCTAATATTAAGCATTTAGATTGAAATTGTTATTCCTATGAGTTTAAAATCCTAGTTCATAAGGTTCACTTTTACTGATTTTACTAGAACTTAAGGTCGTATGACTTAGAATATTCTTTAAAAATTGCTACTCATTAAAAATTGCATCACAGAAGATTGTGATGTACCTTAAGGAGAAGATGCATGTTAGATGAGCTTTGTTCAGGCGTGAGGTCAACGTTAATGGCTGTACAATACATATTAAATAAAGTGTCTTTATACAGAAACACACACAAAACAAGGTTATGTATTGAATGATTGATGAAAATGTGACAGAGGCTCACAGGAACCTGACCCTGTATTTCCTGTAAGAGCAGTGATTCAGTATTTGCTGATTCATTGTCCGTGGCAACTTTTACAGCGCAGCTGCCTTGAATAAGGAGAATCAACTCTATTTTACATTTGAGGAACTTAAGGAAGCTAAAAAACTTGTGCAGAGTTATGTAGCCACTAATAGGAATTTGAATCCGGGTTTCTCTTGAGGTTTTTTTTTTTGCTACCCTCTTTCTCTTACCTTACAGGTTATCATAAATTCGTGATATTTTTCTTCACTTTCCAAACATTCATATTTTATATTCAAAAAATTCTAGGGCTTCAACAATTAGTGCCTTAAAAAGCATTGATAAAATTGTGTCTTGGCTCAAATTTCAACAAACACCCTAGGATACTTCTACTTTTTGCTATGCTTAAATATTGTAATAATGAGTGTATTTATCGAAGTCTTACTATGGGAGATAGATGGTTCTCTGGTGAATTAGCAAGTGAAAAGTACTAGAACATTGTGAGAAAAGCAGAGCTGTCACACATACACGCGCCCTTTTCTTTATTCACCTCCTTTTCAACTTAATTATTGGAGGAAGAGCAGGTAGACTTTAAGCCGGTTCTTGAGGAAAGACAGTGAGAAAGGGGGGAAATGGCGTAGCTTTGGATCCAAAAGAGGTTTGGGGGATAGAGAACAAACCAATTTAACTGGCACGGGAGGTTGGGAAGCCCATTAAGGGTTTCAGACTTCACCTTTCAGACAGATATTGAGGGCCTTTGAGTCAGGGCTTCATGCATTTGACAGGAAATACTTGTCTGAGGAGGAGGGATTAGAGGCAAGGTGCATTGAAACAGGATTCTGGTGTAGGAGTTGGGACGTGAAATAAGAGCCTGAATTCTAGATGGAACAGTATCAGGACAAGAGAGAAGAAGTGAGCTTGCCAAAGCCGCTGGAAGAGAGCTGTTGCCTTTTGAGGTGAAGGTCAAAGGCTGAAGGGCAGTCGCAGGGATCAGGACGAAGATGTCACCTCTGAGCAGCAGGGAAGCCCAGGGCGCTGTGGCTTTGGGAGCAGCTTAACGAGTTGACTGTGGACGTGTGACTTGGGGACGGCGTCGCACATCCTGACGGACGAGCTGCGCAGGTGCGGTGCTGGGGGGAGGAGCTGAAGGGCTCATCATTTGTGAAAAACTGCAAGGACCTGGCTCTCCATTTCAGAACTTACACTGCAGCTGATGAATGAACTGGGACCAGGGGAAAGGGAGTAGGTAGCCCGGTGTCAGCAGGCAGACCTGGGCCCACCTGTCGCTAATTGTGTGACTAGGGGCAGATGAGTCAGTTATTCCCTCTCCAGAATCCCTGTTCTCAGTGAGAGGTTTAGAGCAGGAATTGGGCTGTGTGCGCTGTACAGTCTCCATCACAGCTGCTCAACTTTGCAGCTGTCCTGTGCAAACAGCTATGACGTGTGTAAGTGAACAGGTGTGGCTGCGTTCCAATAGAACTGCTGACCCCTGGTTTAGACTAAAGGATCTTTGAAGTCTCTTCTAACTCTAAGGCAACTTGATTCATTAGAGGTTTGCAGTGTGGAATTTGTTGTGATTTCAGGTACAAGTAGGGAGTCTTAATTGCTAAACTTGGAAATAAATGGCAGGGTGCTAGAGCTCATTTATATTCTTCCTGGGCTTACATTTTGTTAATTAACAAGTGTGCATTCGTATAGCTTTTCATGCTTTCACATAAATTAATTGTCTAGTTTGGTCCTTTATCTCATTCCATGATGAAATGAGTCATGCTTTTATGGTCAAGGAGACGACATTAAGAACAGCATGTGATCGTCCGCATCATCTTAACCCAGATGGAGCATGGAGGCAAAAGGAACCGGGAGGTGTTTTGAGACAGTAAGAACTGTGTGTGTAATGGTGTTCATCTTAGTTCTGCGGAGCCTGGGGGCCAGCAGGTGCCCTTCTGGGGAGACTGCTGACTTTCCCCCAGTAGCAAGTGTTCATTGGGTGTACAGCTCCCTAACCAGAGAGCATCGTTTGCACCAGCAGGGGCTCTGTGTCCAGGTTCTGGCCTGTCATGTGAGAGGAAGCCGTGTGTGCACCTGCCTCGCTTCCTCTCTTTCCCTCGTCACATAGGTCAGTGGTGGAGGGCTGCCTTCCACCCCAGAGGTGGTGTTGTGTGGTGGTGTGCTGTGTTACAGCAGCAAATTTTATTACAACCAAGAGGCTTCATTACACAGTTCCCCCCAGTGACCTACTGTAAGTCACGTACCAGTTACTTCATTCTCCCTCTTCTGTATCAGTTAAACTTTAAAATAATACCTGATGTGATTTAGTGCTTCCTTGTAACTATTTATATCTCTTTTTAGATCTTCTTTGCCAGGTATTTGGCTATAACTAAATACTAAGCTTGTTGACTGAAGACCAATAATACTTTTTAAAAACAAAGTTTTATAGTGATGGTGTTTTAAACAATAAATGGAGAAGTTTTGCCCCAAGATGTAAGTATAGACATTGATCGATGTGACAAGAAAGTGTGCTAAGAAATTTTACAGCAAAAAGACGGTCTGTAACTATAAATAAGACTGATCATCTCCACACCTTTCCATTTTTATCATAAGGAATATATATATCTCCGTGTTGTTTTTTCCTGATACCAAGCAGTTCTCCAATTTTCTGACACCAAGTGGGTGTTCTGCGATTCATTTCAGTTCTGACACTACCTGAAGTTAGCACAGACCCCGCAAGTGAAGGGCTCCGTCCCACAGGACTGCCGCCATGTCAGAAGTCAGCCACAGATGGGGTGCCCAGGCAAGCATAAGAGGAGTGACGCCAGCAAGATGGTGGAAAGGAAGCCCCAAGCCTGTTTCCCCTCAGAGACACTGCCTTACAATATATGGTCCAGAAAAGCCTTTATGACTCCAGAAACCAGTTACGAAGTTGTAGTAAACCAGGCAGGCACAAAGCTGAGAACAGCTGCATTGAAATGGGTAAAGAGGCTGCTTCACTTCACTCACAATAGCCATTCCCACAAGTGTCCCTTAGCACAATTGGTAGTAAACGCCAAACTCAAGACTTCTCCGTCAGGAAGGTAATAGAAGAGTGGAGCATGTGCCCTACGTTCTGGCTTTTTGAGAAGCTGCCCAAGGGACTAGCTTGTCTCACCTGACTGGCATACTTGGCACACCTGGGGCCACTGAGAACAAATGAGAGTTCAGCTGCTTGTTGCAGTGCCAGAGAACCTACAGACAGATGCCAGAGGGAAAAAGAGGTTACAAGCTCTGGAAAGAGAAACTGAGAAAACTCTCTAATTGGGAAATTACATGCACAACCTCAGAGGAGACACATCCCCAGAAAAGATTTAGAGGCTCCCAGAATCTCTAGCCAGCATGCTTGGTGAAGGTCTTTCCCTGTATGAAGCCAGTCCATAAAGACTGGGAGAGGTGGCAGTTTTTTCAGATGCCCAAATCTCAGCAAAAAATAATGAGGCATCTGAAGAAACAGGGAAATATGGCCTAGTCATAGGAACAAAATAAATATCCAGAAACTGACCCTAAAGAAGCTGAGATCTGTGAATTACCTACAAATTCAAATTAATTGTCTTAAACACAGTATGCTACGAGAGAGCATAGAGAACTAGCTGCAGTTGTGAAAATGATGCGTGAACGAAATGTAAATATCAACAAAGAGGAAGTATAAAAAAGGACCAAATTGTGGAGCTGAAGAATACAATAGCTAAATTGAAAATTTCTCTAGGGGGTTCAACAACAGAATCGACCAAGTAGAAGAAAGAATCAGTGAGTTTGAAGACAAGTCACTTGAAATTACCGAGTCAGGAACAAAAAGAAAAAAGAATGACAAAGAGTGTAGAAGGCCTAAGAGACTTATGGGACACGAATAAGTGGACCAATACATGCAGTGTCAGAGAACTAGGAGAAAAGGGCAGGAAGCTTCCCAAACCTGAGGAAGGAGATAAATATCCAAATTCAGGTTGCTCAAAAGAGGCCCAAACCAAGACACATTATAATAAAACTGTCACAAGGCAAAGCCAAAGAGAGAATCTTAAAAACAGCAAGAAAAAAGCGAGTTGTCACATACAAGGGAGCGCCCATAAGATTCTCAGTGAATATCTTAGCAGTAACGTTACAGGCCAGGAGGAAGTGGGATGATATAGTCAAAGTGCTGAAAGAAAATAAAAATGCCAACCAGGAAAACTATCTGGCAAAACCGTCCTTCAAAAATGAAGGAGAAATAAGACCTTCCCAGAGAAATAAAAGCTGAGGGAGTAATTACCTTGTCACTAGACTTGCTTTAGCAGAGGAACTAAAGGGAGTTCCTTCACATTGAAATGTAACATAAAAGCACATGAAAACATAATGCTTTTTGTTAAAGGTGAATATATAGACAGGTATAAAATCTGTAATACTGTGATGGTGTTACGTAGATCACTTTTAATTTGGGTATAGAACTTAAAAGATAAAAACATAAATATAGTAACTATAAATAAATGTAAAAAGATGTAATTTGTGATATTGATAACAAGTGGAGGGGCGATATAAAGGAGTAGAGTTTCTGTATGTGATTGAAGTTATTAGTTTAAAAGATTGTTGTAACTATAAAATATATTATGTAGCCCCCACAAAAAAATACCCGTAGAATATACACAAAAGAAAATGAGAAAGGGATCGAAGCATGTCCCTACAGAAAACCAATGAAACAAAGGAAGGAAGCAAGAACAGAAAAGAGGAACAAATAAACTGTAAGACATACAAAAAACAATCAACAAAATGGAAATAGTAAGTGCTTCCCTATCAGTAATTACTTTCAGTGTAAATGTATTAAACTCCCCAATCAAAAGATACAGAGTAGCTGAATAGATTTTTAAAAATAAGTATGCAAGGGCTTCCCTGGTGGCGCAGTGGTTGAGAGTCCGCCTGCCGATGCAGGGGTCATGGGTTCATGCCCCGGTCCAGGAAGATCCCACATGCCGTGGAGCGGCTGGGCCCGTGAGCCATGGCTGCTGAGCCTGCGCGTCCAGAGCCTGTGCTCCGCAATGGGAGAGGCTGCAACAGTGAGAGGCCCGCGTACCACAAAAAAAAAAAAAAAAAAAAGTATGCAAGTACATCAGACAAAAAAATAAGTCAAAAATTTGTCACAGGAGACAAGGAGGGTCATCATATAATTATATATGTTACATATATATTATATATGTAATACATATATAATATATATGTAATACATATATCACAGCTCCCAAATATATGAAGCAAACATTGACAGAATTAAGGACAGAAATAGACAACAACATAATAATAGTAGGAAACTTGACTACCCCACTTCCAGTAATGAGTAAAACAACATACAGAAAATCAGTAAGCAAACAGCAGATTTGAACAATACTATAGACCAAATGGACCTAAACAGACTATATAGAACATTCCAAACAACAGCGGAATACATGTTCTTCTCAGATTAACAAAGAACATTCTCCAAGGGAAATCATGTTAGGCCACAAAACAAGTCTTAATAAATTTAGTAAGATTGAAATCATACTGAGGATCTTTTGAACCACAATGGAATGAAACTAGAAATCAATAACTAAAGGAAAACTGGAAATTCATAGGTATGTAGAAAGTAAGACACTCTTGAACAACCAGTGGGCTAAAATCACCAGAGAAATTAGAAAATATCTTGAGGCAAATGAAAACAAAAACGCAAGACACCCAAATTTATGGGATGTAGCAAAGCAGTACCAAGAAGGAGTTTATAGTGGCAGATGTTTACATTAAAAATTAGACCTCTTGGGCTTCCCTGGTGGCGCAGTGGTTGAGAGTCCGCCTGCCGATGCAGGGGACACGGGTTCTGTGAGCCATGGCATGACTGTTGAGCCTGCGCATCCAGAGCCTGTGCTCCACAGTGGGAGAGGCCACAACAGTGAGAGGCCTGTGTGCTGCAAAAAAAAAAAAAAAATAGACCTCAAGTCAGTATATTTACACTTTAAGGAACTAGAAAAAGAACAAACTAAACTGAAAGTTAGCAGAAAGAAGGAAATCATAAAGAATAGAGCAGAGAGAAATGATTAGATAGTAGAAGAACAATAGAAAAGAAGTCAGTGAAACTAAAAGTTGGTTTTTTGAAAAGATTAACAAAGTTGACAAACTCTCAGAGGAAACAAAAAAATCAGAAATGACAGGTGTTATTAAAATTGATGTCACAGAAATAAAAAGGATTACAAGAGATTGCTATGAACAATTATACACTAACAAATTTGATAAACTGGAAGATATGAATAGATTTTTAGAAGCATACAACCGATCAAGACTGAACATGAAGAAATAAAAATCTGAACAGATATATAACTAGTAAGGAGTTTGAATCAGTAATCAAAAACCTCCCAACAAAGAAAAACCGCGGACCAGATGGCTTCACTGGAAAATTCTTTTGAACACTTAAAGAAAATTAACACCAGTCCTTCTTAAACTCTTCCCAAAAATTGAAGAGGAAGAAACATTTCCAAACTCATTTTTTGAGGCCAGCATTACTCTAATAGCAAAACCAGAAAAAGATACTACAAGCAGACTTCCCTGGAGGTCCCGTGGTAAAGACTTCATGCTCCCACTGCAGGGGGTGTGGGTTTGATCCCTGGTCAGGCAACTAAGATCCCACATGCTGCGTGGCGTGGCCAAAAAAAAAGAAAAAGATGCTACAAGAAAAGTATAGAACGGTATCTTTGATGAATATTGATACAAAAATCCTCAACAAAATACTAGCAAACCAAATTCAGCAACACATTAAAAGGATGATACACTATGACCAAGTGGGATTTATTCTTGGAACCCAAGGATCGTTCAAGATTTGAAAATCTATGTGTAACATGCCACATTAACATATTGAAGGAGAAAAACCACATAATTATCTCAATTGATACAGAAAAAGCATTTCATAAAATTCAGCACCTTATCATGACAAAGCATTTAACTGATTATAAACAGAGGGAAAATACCACAACATAATTAAGACCATATATGAAAAGCCCACAGCTAACATCCTACTCAGTGGTGAAAAATTGAAGGCTTTTACTCGAAGATCAGTAATAATGCAAGGATGCCCATTCTTGCCACTTCTGTTCCATGTAGTACTGGAAGTCCTAGCCAGAGCACATTAGGCAAGAAAAAGAAATAAAAGGCATCCAAATTGGAAAGAGAGAAGTAAAATTATCTCTTTTTGCAGATGACACGATCTTATACATAGAAAACTTAGAGATTCCACAAAAAAGCTTGTTATAACTAATGAGCAAATTTAGAAAAGTTGCTGGATACATAATCAGGTTTGTTTCTATACACTACAATGAAAATTCCAAAAAGGAGATTAAGAAAAAAATCCCATTTACAGTAGCATCAAAAGAATAAAAAACTTGGAATAAATTTAACCATGGGGACAAAAATGCAATGCACTGAAACTAGAAAACATTGCTGAAAGAAATTAAAGAAGACACAAATAAGTAGAAAGACATCCTATGTTCATGGAGTGGAAGACTTGATATTCTTAAAATATCCACACTACCCAAAGTGATCTATGGATTCACTGCAATCCCTACCAGATCCAGTGGCAGTTTTTGCAGAAATAGAAAAATCCATCTTAAATTCATATGGAATCCTAAAGAACTATGAATAGCCAAAATTCTTTTTGACTAGCCCACAGTTTTTTTCTTGAGAAAGAAAAAGCTGGAGACCTCACACTTTCTGACCTCAAAACATATTACAGACTACAGTAACATAAACAGTATGGCACTAGAGAGCCCAGAAATAAACTCTCACTTATATGGTCAAATGGTCTATGACAAGGGTGACAAGAACACATGATGGGGAAAGAACAGTCTGTTCAGCCAATGAAATGTAGAAAACTGGTTATCCACATGCAAAAAAATGAAGTTGAACCCTGACATTATACCATGTACAAAAGATAACTTAGAATGAATTAAAGACCTGAACGTAAGATCTGAAACCATAAGACTCCTAGAAGAAAACAGGCAAAAATCTTCTTCGTATTGGTCTTGGCAGTGATTTCTTGGATATGCCACCAGAACACAGCCAGTAAAACCAAAAATTGACAAGTGAGGCTACATGAAACTTAAAAACTTCTGTGCAGCGAAGGAAACAACAGTAAAAATGGCAGCCTATGGAATGTGAGAAAATATTTGCAAACCTCATACCTGAGGTTTGGGGTTAATATGCAGAATATAGAAATGAACTACAGCTCAACACCAAAAACAAACAAGGAAACAAACCTGATTTTTAAAATGGGCAAAGAACTTGAGTATACATTTTTCCAAAGAACTATGCAAATTTACTATATTCTGTTTGCATGGAAATGCAAATCAAAACCACAATATCAGCTCACACATGTTAGGATGGCCACTATCAAAAAGCCCCCAGAAAATAACAAGGGTTGGTAAAGATGAAATTGAAGAAATTGCAACCCTGCGCACTGTTGGTGGGAATGTAAAATGGTGCAGCCACTATGGAAAACAGCCTGGAGTTTCCGAAAATGTTTTAAATATAGAGAAGTACCATATGATTCAGTAGTCCCACTCCTTCCTTCCATAAAGAAAATGTGGTCCGTGCGCAGAATGGAATAATGCTTAGCCTTTAAAAAGAGGGAAATCCTGTCATGCTCCAACATTGATGAACCTTGGGGATATTATGCTAAGTGAAACAAGCTCACCACGAAAAGATAAATGTGTATGATTCCACTTATATGAGGTCTTGAAATAATCAAAGTCTCAGACACAGGACATAGAATTGGAGTGCCCAGGGCTAGGGAAGGCAGAAAACAGGGAGCTACTGTTTGGTGGTTAGGAGTTTTAGTTTTGCAGGATGAAAAAAAGTCCTAGAGCTCTCTTGCACAACAGTGTGCATATAGTTAGTACTGTACTTGCTATAGACCGAATGTTTGTGTCTCCCTGCAAATTCATATGTTGAAACCTAACCCCCAAGGTGATGGTGTTAGGAGGTGGGGCCTTTGGGAGGTCATAGGTCATGAGGATGGAACCCTCATGAATGGGATTAGTGCCCTTAGAAAGGAAGCACCAGAGAGCTCCCTTCTCTCTTCCGCCATCTGAGGACATAGGGGAAAAAGTGCCATTGTGAACCAGGAAATGGGCCTCACCATACACTGAATCTGCAGGCCCCTTCATCTTGTATTTCCAGCCTCCAGAACTATAAGACATAAATTTCTGTTGTTTATAAGACACCTAGTCTGTTGTATTGTGTATGGTAATCCCAAACTGACTAAGACAGTACTATATACTTAGAAATGGTTAAAATGGTACATTTTGTGTTATGTGTTTTTTACCATAATAAAAGAGTGGGTGCCCAGGCTACCCACACTTCTCTCTAGCTGACTACAAGTCAGGGGTTCCATGATCTCCCACTGGTTTCAGTAATTAACTAGGAAAGCTTACAGAAATTCAAGAAAGCACTTTACTTAAAATTAGAGGTATATTGTAAAGGATAAAACGCAGGAACAACCAGATGGAAGAGATGCATGGAGCCAGGTGTGTGGGGAGGGGCCTCCTCGACCTCTGTGGACCTGCTGTCTTCCCAGCCTGGAGGCTCCTGAACCTGTTATCTGGAAGTTCTGTTTCCTCCTATCAGGCAGGATAGATTAAATCACTGGCATTGGTCACTGAGTCAATTTTAGCCTTTCCCAAAGGTCAAGGGAGGGGTGGTGGTGGGATGGATGGACGGACAGACGGAAAGTTCTGACTATAGGAGTTTGCTTTTCTGGTGGCCAGCCCCCATCCTGGAGTTCTCTGGCTCCCCCCACCAAGACCCCCCTGCGTCATCTTATTAGCATACAAAAGACTATAAATTCCAAGTCTTTAGGGGCTTTGTGCCAGGAAGCAGAGACAAAGACCAAATATTTATCTTTACCAAATCCCCAATATTTGATTTGTTGTAAATGTATATGGATTTCAAACTAGACTTTTTATTAAAATACGTAAATGTTTTCTTAAAAAACGATAAAATCTCTCAGTTTTTCTCTGTGTTTTTCCTCTTGCTTTTATGCTGAGAAAGGCATTTCCTTCCTTGAGATCAGATTCTCCTTAGTTCCTTTATGGCTTCATTTAAAAGGAAAAACTCTTTCATCTGTGTGGAATTTATTTTGCTGTCTGTTGTGAAAATAAGAACTTAAGTTTTTTTCTCTGAAAGTAGATAAGCAGTTGTTCTACATCTTTTTTTTTTGTTTAAATCATTGTTCTTTTACCCTCTTGGACACATCACTCTTATTAAAATTGCTGTGTGTTATGGTTTGTTGGGTTTTTCCATTCTGTTCTCTTGAATTCTGCCTATTCTTGTTACATTTCCACAGTTTACTCGCTGAAGTTTTATAATATGTTTAATAACTGGTGGCACAAATTGCCTTTTATTAGACTTTTTAAAATGTCTTCCTTTTTGTGAATGAAAAATGTTGCCTGCCACATCTGGAAAAAAGTGTTGCTGCCATCAAACCACTACAGCCCCTCCTGATGGTGCGCCCTGAGGGGACTCAGGCTGGAGACAGATGGGCTGACTCAGCCACTGCAGCCCTCCTCCCTACCCCCCCCTCCTCCCAAACTGTGCACCCTGAGGGAACTTAGGGTGGGAAAGCACAGGATGCTGGCCCCAGAGAGCTGAGGTGCATAGCAAAGGAATGATTTCAGAGTCCAGACTCTTGCATCTTGCCATGCACAGAAAAGCACTGAATTCCTTAACTTGGTTTTCTTTAATTAACAGTACTCTTTGGATGTTCCCACTACCTGGTCTTTGTTGGAAAAACTTCTGTGTATCCTAGCTCCTCCCTTACCTCTTCAGAGCAGTCCCTCAGAGCCATCTAAGAGGCTGCATCCCAGGCTTGAAGTCCGCAGAAATAAAACAATTGTCAACTTTTAGGTTGTGCTTTTTTTTTTTCCAGTCGACACTTTCCTGTTTACTTTTTGTATGTATGTGTCTTATTGAGCTAGGTTATTATCTTCTTTTTTTGTTTTTAATACGACTTTATGTTTTAGAGCAGTTTTAGGTTCACAGCAAAATTGAGGGTGGGGCACAGAGATTTCCCATGTACCCCTCCCCCCGACCCTCCCCCAGCCCACTGTCACCATCCCCACCAGATGGGAGATTCGTTACAATCCATGAACCTGCACTGATACATCATCACCATCCAGAGTCCCTGGCTTACATCAGGGCTCACTCTTGGCGTTGAACATTCTGTGGGTTTGACAAATGTATAATGACAGGTATCCACCATGAGAGTGTCATAGAGAGTAGTTTCACTGCCCTAAAAATCCTCTGTGCTCCACCTGTTCCTCCCTCCCCCAAACCCTGATCTTTTTACTGTCCCCAGTTTTGCCTTTTCCAGAATGTCATAGAGTTGAATCACACAGTCTGTAGCCTTCTCAGATGGGCTTCTTTCACTCAGTTAAATGCATTTAATGTTTTGTCATGTCTTTTCATGACTTGATAGCTCATTTCTTTTTAGCTGAATAATATCCCCATTGTCTGGATGGACCAAGTTTATTTACCCATTCAACTGCTGAAGGACATCTTGGTTGCTTCCAAGATTTGGATATTATGAATGAAGCTTCTGTATAAACATCCACATGCAGGTTGATGTGTGATCATAGCTTTTTGACTCCTTTGGGTAAATACTAAGGCATGTGATTGCTGGACCTTATGGTTAGAGTATGTTTATTTGTATAAGAAACCGCCAACCTGTCCTCCAAAGTGACTTTTCCATTTTGCATTCCTGCCGGTAATGATGAGAGTTCCTGTTGCTCCACATCCTCACCGGCACTTGGTGTTGTCAGTGTTTTGCATTTTGGCCATTTTCATAGTTGCATAGTGGTATCTAACTGTTGTTTTAATTTGCAATTTCCTGATGACATATGTTGTTTGTCACCTTTTCATATGCTTAGTCACTGTCTATACATGTTTTAGTTAATGCTTAATTGTTTTCCGTGAAATAAATGTGCTGTGGACCCCCTGATATTTAATGGGTTCACTCTGGCTGGGACACCAGTTACAGCTGACATCTTTGATTATTCACTTTTGCATGTGAAAGTGGAAAACAGGTTTGTTTTTGTATGAGAAAATAGGAATTCACCTTTTTGGTTTCACCCTGTATATCTTCTTTGGTGAGGGGTATGTTCAGGTCTTTTGCCCATTTTTATATTGGGTTTTCATTTTCTTGTTGTTGAGATTTAAGAGTTCTTTGTATGTTTTGGACAATAGTCAAATACCTGATAGGTATGTCTTTTGCAAATATTTTCTTCAGGTCCATGGATTTTCTTCTCACCCTCTTGAATTTCCACCTTTTCTTGTTGTAGTCCACATTTCTGAGGACCATGATTTGAGCCGATGGGGGCAGCAGCTCACTGTCTGGAGGGACTTGGGAGAAGCAAGGGGCTTAGACCTGCATCTTCTGAGGCCCATAGGACTTAGAGTTGCCACATATTCTACCCCCATCCCAGGTAGAAATCATAACTACCAGACCAGTAATTTGAGAAGAAATTATACTTCCTAATATTTATTCTTGTCATTCAGGTAATGATTTTTTTATCTTCATTTATTCAAGTTATTTTTTAAATGTAATTTGTCAAGGTAACGTGTAACTTTTTTCTGAACATCTTAAATGTTCTTGTCTTGAGAATAGCATTTTTTCTGTTGTCTTTAACTGCAATAAACCTATTTAGTTTTATACATTTATTTTATATTTAGCCATTTCATTAGGTCTAATGGTTCTTCACTTGATGCTTTTCCATTTTCTAGTTATATGGTCTTTGCCTAAATTATAATAATTGTATTTTCCTTTCCAGTTGTTTTAACTCATTTCTGTTTTATGCCTTGTACTGATTAGAACTTATAGAATAATACTGAGTAATAATGTGGGAGGGCTGCCGTATCTTTTTTCTGACTTTATTTTGGGTTATGCAGGCTAGAATATCATTTACTTTGATAGTACTTTAAGCATGCTCATGTACACAATATTTTGAATGCCTGTATCTGTAGTTGTAATCAGAGAGGGAGATTTCATAGTTTCATAGATACAGCTTTTTTGGCTGGCCAAGAGATTAGTGAGCATTTAAAAATCATAGAAAATGTAGAGCAGAAAATATATTTAAAGTGAGGGTGGAGGAGGAACCTGTCAGATTCAGTCCCATGGCTGTCTCAGTACGCGGAGGCCAGTGTTGTCCAAATTTAATGAAGTTCAGGCTGAGTGGGCACTAGGTCATTTCCACTAGGTTGCAGATGGTAAGTGGGGACCTGACCTGACCTGCATTCCCAGTATATGTGGTATCTTTATTCAGAGATATTAGCTGAAGTGGAATAAAGTCTGAATTGGAAAACTTCCTTTTCTAGATTTTTTTTCAGGATAAATTCCATCAATATCCAGTTCCTTCGACATACAAAATGAGAATCTTTATTTTAGGTGGCCCTTCAAGGCCAGAAGCAAGTACTCTCAACCTGTTGGTGCCAGCCTCTGGGGGCAAGGGATGGCATGTGAGAGCTGCAAATCGGCTCATTCAGCATGTGTCCCCATGGTCTTTGGGTGGGACTCCTTCCCTGGAGCTGGAAAGCTGATTTTGCCGTTTCCCAGTGTCAGTGGGGACTACCTTTCCCTGTAGCCACTTACAGAAAACAGTCCACTGTGCCGATGTGGACCTTCTGGTCACCAAGGGGCTTTGTAACCAAAGGGTTCCTTGTATTTACACGTGTGAGCTAAGGAGCAGCAGGTCGGGCCGAGGCATCCTGGACCCTGGATTGTTGCAGAGAATGTTGATCCAGAGAAGCGTGGAGAACGGCGGCCTCCCTACTCCTGTGTTGTGGTTGTGAATCCGTGGCTGTTCCCTGGCAGGTCAGCTCTGGTCCCGTTTTCTGGGGGTCATTCCTGCAGGCTCAGTGTGGAGCCCCATCCTTCAGTCTTTCAGCAGCTGGACGTGCAGCTGTATTTTTCTGTATTAAATCTCTGTATGTGAGTTAAATAGTGGCTGCTGTTAATTGTCTGTACCAAGCTCTGTAGGCCCTGGGTGTGCTGCTCCCAGGATTGGAACATGTGAAGATCAGTCATGGCAGTTGGTATCTGCGCTCAGGCATCTTTACACAGGAGTGAAAAGGGTAGTGCATACCATGCCTTTGCTATGAACTGTTTCAGCTGTAAAACTACTATTAAGAGTCTACTTTTGTGATGTGACCAGATATTTCAGGCATTTTCTTCCATTGTTGGGCCAAGGCTGGTAAGAGGTGGTAGGAATAAGCTCTCTCTGGGCTTCTGAGTGTGATCTGCGCCCCTTCCATGGTATTTTCAAATACAACCACCTGCCTTTTTCTCTTTAAACAGCTTTATTGAGACGTCATTCATACAACAGTGAATTCATTCACTTAAATGGTACAATTAAATGGTTTTTAGTGTATTCACAGATATGTGCAACTGCCGATTTTAGGACATTTTCAGGACCTCAGAAAGAAACCCTGTGCCCTGTAGCTCCCCACCCCCCGTATTTTCCCTCCCCAAGCAGCTGCTCGTCTACTTTGTATTACTACAGATTTCACTATTTTGGACTTTCACAGATCATGTAATGTGTGGACTTTTGTGACTGGCCGCTTTCACTGAGCATAATATTTTAAAAGGTTCACCTGTGTTATAGCATGTGTCAGTATTTTGTTACTTTTTATGGCTGAATAATATTCCATTTTATCCATTTACCACAAACGTTTGGGTTGTTTCCACTTTTTGGCTATTATGAATGCTGCTATAAACAGTTGTGGCAAAGATTTTGTGTGGACCTGTTTTTCACTTCCGACGGGTATATATCTAGGATTGGAATTTCTAGGTGCCTCAGACTGAATGTTTATGCTCCCCAAATTCATATGTTAAATCCTAACCCCCAGTGTGAATTAGGTCAGGTGCCAGAAGCCTAATGAATGGGATTAGTGCTCTTATAAAAGGGACCCCCGAGAGTTCACTGCCTCTTCCATCACGTGGGAGTGCGCTGAGCTTAGCCATCAGTGAGCCAAGAAGTGGGCCCTCATCAGACACCCACTCTGCTGGCACCTTGGTCTTGAACTTCCCACCCTCCAGACTGTGAGGAATAAATTTCCATTGTTTATAAGCCACCCAGTCCGTGGTGTTCTGTTATAGCAGCTCAAATGGAGAAGACACTGGATCACATGGTTTCTCTATGTGAAATCGTTTTACAAACCTGCTGACTGTTTCCTACAAGTGACATCGTTTTTCATTCCCACCAGTAGTGTTTGAGGGTTTGATCTCTACAATTCCGCACATACACGTATTATTACCTGACTTTTTGATTCTAGCCATCCTTGTGGGAGTGAAGTAGTATTTCATTGTGGTTTTGATTTGTATCAATATTTCTCTGATGACTGATGTATTGAGCATCTTTTCGTGTACTTATTGGCTATTTGTATCACTTTCTTGATAGTGTACTTTGAAGCACAAAAGTTTTAAAGTTTGATGAAGTTCAGTTGCTTCATGGTTTGATAAGACATCAACTTATCAATGTCTACAAAGAAGTCAGATAGGATTACATTGCATTGAATCTGTAACCATGTTATGTATTCTGATCCATGAACATTGTATGATTTTTCCATTTATCCAGATATTTTAAAAGTTTATTTCAACAATATTTTGTGGTTTTCAGAGAAGAAATTTTGAGCTTTTGTAAAATGTATCCCTAAGTATTCTTTTTGATGTGTTTGTATGTGGCATCGTTTTCTTTATTTTTTTGATTGCTCATTGCTGGTGTATAGGAACACAACTGATTTTTGTATATTGATCATGTATTGTGTCACCACATTGAACTGGTTTATTCTAATAGGTTTTTAGGGGATTCCTTAGGATTTTCTATGTAAAATATGATGTCATCTGCAAATAGAAGTATTGTACTTTTTCCTCTCCAATCTGGATGCTTTTTATTTCTTTTTCTTGTCTAATTGCCTTGCTGGCACCTCAACACGGTGTTGAATAGCGATAGGCATCCTTGACTCATTCCTGATCTTAGGGGGAAAGCTTTCAGTATTTTACCATTTAGTCTGATGTTAGCTGTGAGTTTTTCATAGATGCTCATTATCAGATTGAGGAAGTTCTCTTTTTTAAAAAAAAGAAATCATTGATTTTTAAAAACAGTATAACAAGCAAAACAAACATTTAAAACTTATTGCTACCATGCTTAGAACATACAGTGACAGTTCTATTATAACTATACAATATATGTAAATTATACTTGAAACCTGAATGTTGTGTCTTGACTTTAATTCATTTCAAACTATTTCTGATTTCCCTTTTGAGTGCTTGTTTGATTCATTGGTTATTTAGGCATGCTTTGTTTAATTTCCACCTCGTTGTGAGTTTTTCCTGGTATGGATTTTTAATTTCATTCCTCTGTTGTCAGAGGCTCTACTGTGATAATTTTATCTTTTTCACGTGTTGTTTATTTTCTGTCTAGTTCTATCCATTATTGATAGTGGCATACTGAAGTCTCTTTTATTGTTGGATTGTCTAGTTCTCTCTTTATTTCTCTACATTTTTGCTTCTTCTTCTTGTATTTTTTCTGTTATTATGTGCCTATATGTTTTTAATTGTTACATCTTCCTGATGGTGAGCCATTTATCATTATGAAATCATCTTTATCTTTATTAACTTTAAAATTTTTAATGTTTATTTTATTCATTAATATAGCCACTCCAGCTATTTTTGTGGTTGCTGTTTGCATGATTTATCTTTTCCCTTCCTTTTACTTTCAGTCTGTTTTTATCTTTGAATCTAAAGTATGTCTCCTGTAGGCAGCATTTAGTTGGATCACTTTTTAAAATCCAGTGTGACAATCTCTGCCTTTGATTAGATTGTTTAATCAGTTTACATTTAATAGTATTATTGCTTAGTTGAATTTACATCTGCCATTTTTTGTTTTCTTCATGTCTTTTTTGTTCTGCTATTCCTCCTTTACTACTTTCTTTTGTGTTAAGTGTATACTTTGTAATGTAACATCTTAATATCTTATTATTTTACTGTCTGTAGTCATCTGCACAGTCCAGTACAGTTTTACCCGCACCTGCCTCTTTTATGCTGTTATTGGCAAATGTATTACACTTGTGTTACATAAGCCCAACATTACATTAGATACATGTTATTGTATACACTTTTTAAGTTAGTTATAAGAAGTAAAAAATAAGCATTTATACTGTGTTTTATAATTACATAATTACTTCTACCAGTGCTCTTTGTTTTTTCATGTGGATTTGAATTACCATTTGGAGTTACTTTTAGTCCGAAGACCTTCCTTTAGTGTTTCTTGTAAGACAGATCTGCTAGCAACAAATTCTTTCAGATTTGCTTATCTGGGGAAGTCTTTATTTCATCTTTATTTATGAGAGATAGCTTTGTTGGATACAGGATTTGTGTTTGTCAGTTTTTTCATGGAGTACTTTGAGTATGTTATTCCACTGCCTCTGGCCTTCATTGTTTCTTCTGAGAGCCAGCTCCTAATCTTACTTGGGGGGGGGGTGTCCCTTGGTAAGTGACAGGTTGTTTTTCCCTTCTAGTTTTCAAGACTTCCTCCTTGTCTTTGTGTGGTGTAATAAAGAAAATGTCTGGTCTTTCCCATCGCCACCCCCCCATTCCTAGTACAGGGGTTCCAAACCCTTGGGATTCCTGAGGGTCAGGAGTCATTGTTACGCTAAGACATGAACTCACAGTGTGCCCCTCCACAGCATCAGGATGGGGCTTGGTTACCAGAAAGACCAGGCATAGGAAGAGAGGTTTGGGATCCCCCAGGGAATGGAGAGGGCTAGAGACTGAGTTCTATCACATGGTCAATGATTTAATCAATGAATCATGCCAACAGAATGAAATTCCAGTAAAGACAGTGGAGCTTCATGGTTGGTAAACACACTGTGTGTGTGTGTGTGTGTGTGTGTGTGTGTGTGTGTGTGTGTGTGTGTGTGTGTGTGTGTTGAGAGAGAGAGAGAGAAGCTGGCTCTGAATCCACAGGCAGAGGGCAGGGAAGCTCTGCGTTCCCCCCAGCCTCTGAATTTATACCTGTTGATTGCCTGGGGCCACTGAAATGAGGCTGGTGTCTTCAGTGAAGACAGTCTCGAGGAGGACTGAGCCTTGAACTTGTTGAGTCTGAGAGTAGCTCCAGGTAGTTAGCCTCAGAATTGTATTACAGTAAAACAGCTGATGTTGACTCTGACTTTGTTTAACCATGATGTATGTGTTTGTGGGTCTCTGTGTTCATCCTACTTGGAGTTTCTAGAGCTTCCTGAATGTATGGATTTTTGTTTTTCAATGAATTTGGGAAACGTTCTGTTATTTCTTTGATTTTTTTTTTTTTTTTTTTTTTTTTTTTTTTTTTTGCTGTACACGGACATCTCACTGCTGTGGCCTCTCCCGTTGTGGAGCACTGTCTCCGGACGCGCAGGCTCAGCGGCCATGGCTCACGGGCCCAGCCGCTCTGCGGCATGTGGGATCTTCCCAGACCGGGGCACGAACCCGTGTCCCCTGCATCGGCAGGCGGACTCTCAACCACTGCGCCACCAGGGAAGCCCCAGCACAGTGTTATTAGCTGTGATCACCCTGATGGACATCACACCCACACAACGTATTATAACTGTGAGTTTGTACCTCTGACACTGTTCACCCACTCCCTCCATCCCTCCTCTGCCTTGGGCAGACACTAATCTGTCTCTGTCTCTCTGAACTGGGTTCTTTTTTGTTTTGCTTTTTTTTTTTTTTCTTTTGCGGTACGCGGGCCTCTCACTGTTGTGGCCTCTCCTGTTGCGGAGCACAGGCTCCGGACGCGCAGGCTCAGTGGCCATGGCTCATGGGCCCAGCCGCTTCATGGCATGTGGGATCTTCCCGGACCGGGGCACGAACCCGTGTCCCCTGCATCGGCAGGTGGACTCTCAACCACTGCGCCACCAGGGAAGCCCTTGTTTTGTTTTTGACTCTACATATAAGGGATCCCATGCAGTATTTGTCTTTCTCTGTGTGACTTATTTCACTGAGCATAATGTCCCCAAGGTCCATCCATGTTGTTGCAAACGGCAAGATTTCATTCTTTTTTATGGTTGAATAAGTCTGGTGTGTGTGTGTGTGTTTGTGTGTGTCTGTGTGTGTGTGTGTGTGTGTGTGTAGGTTGTTTCTATGTCTTAGCTATTGTGAATAGTGCTGCACTGAACATGGGGCACATATATCTTTTTGAGTTAGTGTTTTCACAGAAGTAGAATTGCTGGATCATATGGTAGTTCTATTTAATTTTTTTGTGGAATCTCTATACTGTTTTCCATAGTGGCTGCACCAATTTACATTCCCACCAACCGTGCAACACTTGTTACCGATATTTTTTGTCTTTTGGTAATAGCCATTCTCATAGGTGTGAGGTGATATCTTACTGCGGTTTTAATTTGCATTTCCCTGATGATTAGTGGTGTTGAGTATCTTTTCACATACCTGTTGGCCATCTGTATGTCTTCTTTGAAAAAGTGTTGAGATCCTCTGCCCATTTTTTAATTGGATCGTTTGTTTTTTTCTATTGAGTTGTATGAGTTTTTTATATATTTTGGATATTAGCCCTTTATCAGATATATGATTTGCGAATATTTTCACCCATTCAGTAGATTACCTTTTCGTTTTGTTGATGGTTTCCTTTGCTGTGCAGAAGCTTTTCTGTTTGATTTAGTCTGGCTTGTTTATTTTTGCTTTTGTTGTCTGTGCTTTTGGTAGAAAATCCAATAAGTCATCACTAAGACTGATGTCAAGGTGCTTACCCAGCTGTGTTTTCTTTATGGTTTCCAGTCTCACACTCAAGTCTTTAATCCATTTTTAGTTAATTTTTGTGTACGGTGTAAGGTAGTAGTCCAGTTTCATTCTTTTGCATGTATATGCTGTCCAGTTTTCCTAACACCATTTATGGAAGAGACTGTCCTATCCCCATTGTATATTCTTGGCTCCTTTGTTGTAAATTAACTGATCATGCATGCATGGATTTATTTCTGCCTTTTCTATTCTGTTCCATTGACCCATGTGTCTGTTTTTATGTCAGAAACAGGCTGTTTTAATTACTGTAGCTTTATAACATAGTCTGAAATCAGGGAGCATGTTGCCTTCAGCTTTATTCTTCTCAAGATTGTTTTGGCTATTTGGGGTCTTCTGTGGTTCCATACAAATTTTAGGATTGTTTGTTCTATATGTAAGTAAATCTGGGCACTACCCCTCCCCCATTCCTGTTGCCAACTTCGTAACTTACTTATCTCCTCCTTGTTTTGTGTCCTGCTGGGTTATCTTTGTGAGGTCTGCCCTGTGCCCCCCAATGTTGAGTGTTGGGCTTTGCCCCTCAGGGAAGCCCTCCTCTGGGTGCACCCACATCGCCTGGGCCGCGGTGGGTTTGGCAGGCCGGCCTTCCTCTTGCCCTGACAGCATCCGGCTGTTAAACTCCACTGACTGCCAGCTGGTTACTCTTTTATTTCCAGCAATACTCGGGGGCATAAATTGCTCTGCAGATGCGTGCATTCTGACTGGCTCCTTTGAAGGAAGCATTTCTGAGGCCCCTGTTGATCATTGCTCTGACCTCAAGGGCCCCTTCTGGCTTCTCCCTGCTTCTCTCCTGCAAGCTTGCTGCTCAGCTTAGCTGCACCTCAAGTCTGCTCTTTTTTTTTTTTTTTTTGCGGTACGCGGGCCCCTCACTGTTGTGGCCTCTCCCGTTGCGGAGCACAGGCTCCGGACGCGCAGACTCAGCAGCCATGGCTCACGGGCCCAGCCGCTCCGCGGCATGTGGGATCCTCCCGGACCGGGGCACGAACCCGTGTCCCCGGCATCGGCAGGCGGACTCTCAACCACTGCGCCACTAGGGAAGCCCTCAAGTCTTTTCTTGATTACCTTTCTACACCTCCCCCTGCTCTTGAGAGCACCCTCCCCTGCGCTGTGTCACAAATGAAGTTGGTGCCTTTGGGAGGAGCCCTTCCATGGCTCCAAAGCTCTTGCTGGCTCACAGCATCTCGTGTCCTGCTTTCCCCTGGCAGGGTCTCTGAGCCAGGGCTCTGGAGCTGGCGTGGAGACCACGACAAGCTTCTCTGAGTGGCACCCCACTCTAGGAGCTGAGCGCTAGTGGGGGTGGGGAGCAGCCTGGGGTCTCCTGGTGCGTAGTAGCTGCCACTGCGTGAGCTGGACCCGGAGACCAGGGTCCCGCGTTTCCAGTGTTCCATACCTAGGGTGAGCCTCTGTCTGCTGAGTGGGGGCTGGATGGAAGGAGGGAGCCCTCACCTCGGGAGCCTCGGGATGAGAAATGCAGAAGCCCTGAACCCTGCCTGGGGCCTGGGGGAGAGCAGGCTCAGTGCTGCCGGCTGCAACTGGGGGCCCAGGGGCCATGGTCAGGTTCAAATGCCACCGATGCTTGGTTGCCTTTTGTACATTTTCTTAATTTCTGGATTTTCAAATATTCGTCGATTTTCTTGAGTAGATATTTCTTCATTTACTCTTCACCCTAAGGAGCATTTCCAGAGGCTTTTAATGGTTGTGGTTTTGTTTGTTTACACATTTCAGTAGTTTCACTGGGGAGTGGGTCCTGGTCTCTTCAGGCCGTCGTGGTGGAGGCTGATACTTGCTTTAATTTGTAAAGCCTGCCTAAGTGGGTGTTGCTCGTGCGGGGGCAGGGGCAGCGTGACGCCCCCCTTGTGTCGTGCGGGGGCCGGGGCAGCGTGCCCCCCCCCACCCCCGCGCGTGCTGGCTCCGTTTCTCGTTTTGCTCATCTCTTGGCGGAAGTCAAATCCTCCACTCCTCTTCCTTCTCATGGGAAGTGTTTGGTACAGAAGTGAATGGAGACTGGGAGTGCACGGGGTGAAAGTCCTGTTACTTTTGCTGTTTCTGGCGTTCGCCAGGCCTGTGCAGAGAGGACACAGCAGCCGCCACGCTACAGCAACG
Source organism: Orcinus orca (assembly GCF_937001465.1). Lineage (NCBI taxonomy): Eukaryota > Metazoa > Chordata > Mammalia > Artiodactyla > Delphinidae > Orcinus > Orcinus orca. The sequence continues at coordinate 23,713,214 of NC_064579.1, read as the reverse complement.
TGGTGATTGCGCGCGCAGCTCTGCTCCGAGGCTGGACCCGTCGTTTACCGTCAGTTCAGGAGCCACTGTTTAAAATCAGTGTTTAGGATCAGTGCCATTTAGTGAGTTATATGTCTCAAATAATTTTCAAAAGGAATGAGGGATTGAGTTAAGATGAGAGTTTTTTTCTTTTATCTATTGATTCTTATCTCTGGCTCTTACATATACTCGTCTACCTTTGTTTATTTTTGCGGTAGTAACTTAGAATGCTGCCGTGACTTATAAACACTAGCTACCTTTGGTCTGATTTTTACATGTGTTTATTGGCATCTTTATGCAATTTGTAATTGCTCTGTTTTGACACTTAGAACAAGTTAGGTTCTTACTACTATTTTTAGTAGTATGACTGCAAATACCTAAAATTTTAGAATACCTGATGATTATGTAATTGTTATATGGTTAACGATGATTAGCTTCTCATCCCGCTGTGGGAGTGGAGAACTGAATCTAAATTTCTGGTAGGATTATGGGCTATTCTGTCACTTCTCCCCTGGAAACCACGCATGTAACCCACACGGGAGCCTGGGAGGAAGACGGGAACCAGGCCCTCCATCAGCCTTCCCTTCCTGCCGTGCCCGCAGCTGGTGGCTCACTGGCACCCCTCTCTGGCGGTGAGAGCTGAATGGCCTCGAGGAGGTGGCCAAGCTGGCCTTTCTTAGGACAGAGGCCCGCGGTGGCAGAGCAGGAAGGGCTGGGACAGCGGCGGTGGTAGTGCTATCAGGGGCCGGAGGGAAGTGCAAATAGCCTGGTGCCTGCGTGTGAAGGTGGGGCAGCGCGGGTGAAGCATGGGAACGGCTACCCTCCGGGCCAAGGAGACCTGGAGCTGAGACCACGTGCACTGGAGCCTGCCCCTCCTCCTGGGACCGTAGGCAGGGGGAGGGGGGCTGGCAGGAAGGCCAGCTGCAGAGGGAGCGGGAGGGCAGCATCCCCACTTGGGGCCTGGGATCGGGTTTCTAGCTCTCCTGGCCCCGCTGCTCCCTGGCGAGGCCTCCTCCTTCCAGGCCTCTTCACTGGAGGGTATGCACACTTCCTTGCGTGATTTCTGTGCTGCTATGCAGAAGGCTGGGCTTTGCGAGTAACCATTTTTATTTCTTCTCAACCTAAGCCTCGTTGGTGTCCTGGTTATCTGATGATACTGGATGTGGGCAGCTTTTTTATACCCATTGCTGTGAATGAAGAAGATATTCAGAGGTTGGAAGTGGGTGGGAGTAGATGGAATTTTCCTTTGGCCTCTGGCAACAGGTTAAGTTCATCCGTCTGAAATATTTCTAGCAAAAAAAATCCCCATATTTTGGATCTTGGTTGGCAAAGTGGTGGATTATGTTTCTTCACTGGGATTGCTTTTTCCAGTTTCTTTTAAGCGTCTTTGTCTTAGTGTGATCAGGCTGCTATAACTAAACACCACAGACTGGGTGGCTTAAACAACAGAAATTCGTTTCTCGCAGCTCTGGTGAGGACCCCTTCCTGGCTGTAGGCTTCTGGCTGTGGAGGAAGGGCTGAGGAAGCTCTCGGGGTCTCTTTTCTAAGGGCACTAATCCCAGCACGAGGGCTCCACCCTCAGGACCTGGTCACCTTCCCAAAGACCCCCCTCCTAACACCATCACATCAGGGTTTAGGATTCCAACATGTGAATTTTGGGGGGAAACATACATTTAGACCATGGCCTTCCATGTGCGGACGAATAGCATTTCTCCCTCCTGAAGGCCCTTCGGCCCTGGAGTCTTAGCAGAGGGCCTGCATAATGAGCCTGTTATTAAAGCCGATTAGCACTTAGCGCCTGGGGTGCGTGGATTTGTGTGGAACGGTTAACGCTCCGACTGGATTAGTCCCTCTCAGCACTTGGCAAACCTGCTGCACAGTTTGTACCAAGGAAGGTTGTAGTGGGCAGTGTGTATGGGCTTGGATTTTCCAGTTACATAAGTACTCCACATGTATTAATTAATGTTTGTTTTCATCAGGCCTACAAGATTATATGAAGGTTGTAATTTATATTGGTTACATAAATTGAGTATTTAAGTAATCATTTAAGTTTAAGTTTTATTTTGGGTAAATACTCTGTAAAAAAATTCGGTGTGGGAAGGAAAAATTCCCTTTTCCCCACTCTCTAAATCCTGCTCTAAATAAGTAATTACCACTATTAATATACAATTAGCCAGTTAGTTTTCAAATAGCTCTTTTAAAAAGGACATAAGGTGGAAGTTTTTCAGAATGGGAAATGATTAAAAATGCAGCTTAAAAGCTCTGAATGAACTTATTACGTTTGGTTCCGAAATGTGCAGAAGCCAGGAGCAGAGTTCTTTTGTCTTAACCACTGTCTGTGTTTGAATAGTTTTTGGTGTGTTAGAATTTAAACATTCCAAGATCTCTGTGTTCACTTCCTGAGATAGTAGAGCACAAAGAAGTCAGTGAACCAGGAGTGTGAACGGGGAGTGTTTGCGGGAGGGCCGAGTACTGAGCTTCTCCTCCTGAGACGCTTGGGTGATAAGAAGGTGGCCAAGGGTGTGCAGATCCAGGGCAGGTGCAGAGACCCGGGCCGCCTCTGTGGGGACAGCGCCCACGGTCCTGTGCCTCCTGAAGAGATCTCATTTCGCACCTCATCTGGGGACTTGTTTCTAGCTTCAGGACTTTTAATAACACTTCATGGCTGCACCCCAAGGCTAAACGAGCGAAAGAAAACTGAAGGAAAAGAAGGGCATGTTATGCAGAAGACAGCGTCTCGGGCACCAGGAAGGGCCGAGGGCTGCCGGCAGGGCGGGGTGGGGGCACAGAGCTGCTGGGAGCTGTTTAATGACAGAAGATCCGAGTCATTTCAGGCCACGGGTCCTCCCCTTCTCTCTGGCTGTAGAACAGAAGGCTCGCCTGACCGGGTCCTGTGTCTCCTGAGCCGAAGACCTGGTCACATGACCAAGCTTCTCCCATATACTCGGCCTTCCCTAGTCAAGAGAAGATCCTGTTTTCTTTCGTTTTGCCCATTTTCCTACTGGGTTGTTTTGATTTTTTTTAAATTGTTTTATAAACTCTTTATATTGAGGACTTTGGATTTTTATTAAAAATCCAAAAACTTTTGCAATCTTTCCTAGAAAAATAGCTTGTTTTTTTGTTTTTCAAATTCGGAAAGAACTGTACAGTTTATAATTAAATAAAAGAAGCAGTACCCATTTCTCCCCTCCCCACCATGAGTTCTGGTCTCAGAAGTTACCCTTTTTAATGTTGAAGCTCTCTCTCAAGACACCTGCCTGCAGGTTTCCAAGCTCAGTGCTTATCCTATGTGGCAGAGAGAGATTCTGTAGAATGCGGCCTCTGTAGAGACTGGCCCCTGTGTGTATAAACTGTTTGCTCTTTGCTTCTGGGTTTCAGAGGGAAGCACTTTTCAGAGCAGTCTTTTCTGCAGCATTAGGGAGACGTTTCCCACGGGCACGGGGTTGAGATGTGTTTTATTTGACCTGTTACCTACGGGGCAGAATCCCATGTGCCCTCAGTGGCCTCTGCTGTGGATCAGACGTTTTCCGACACCTGAGAATGCACTGCTGCACGTGTTCCTTTCCACAGCATCTGGGAGGCGTGGTCCCCCCAGCGGGGAGCTCTGTTCTGAACTGGGGGCTGCTGCTGTGGCCACTGCATGTCTGTCTTTGATGCTGGAAACCCCTCAGCCGTGCTCTTGCTTTTCCTCATGAAACCCATCTTAGCTGGGTCGCACCCTGACTCTGGCTGAGCTCTGCCCTGCGTCAGTTTCTATCTGGCAACTTGCCCTGTCGCACTGAGGTCTCCTCCTCCCAGAAGACTCAGTATCTGCTTGGTAACACCTCGTACTCTTTCTGTCCACCGTCTGCCTTTTAGTTTCCTGGGGCCTCCTCCCGCCTCGGCCCCCGCCAGCCAGCCCTTCAGGGATGCCCTGTTCCCTGCTCTCTCCGACTAGGACACATGGTCTGCAACTGTAGCTGTACTAAAGGGGACACGTTGAGTCAAGTGTCTGCCTGCCACCCAGTTCTCCAGTTCACAGTTTTTGCTCTTCCCTCTAGAGATCCTGTCTGCATGTAACACATCTAAACACAGAAGGACGTCAGTACACACATGCATGCCCAGATGTCCTAAGTACAAAGAGTGTGTGTGTCCCCAGATCTGTACGGGCAGCTGGTAGCACCGCTGGCATCTTGCTGGTTGGTCGGTGTTAGTCCCTGTGGCCCCTTCTGCCCCCAGGTGTGGATGCACCGCGTCTGCCTAATGAGGCCTCAGCAGACAGGCGTTCGGGTCGCCCCCCTCGGGACTCGGCAGTGTATTTTCCTGCTCATGCTTTCAGCACAAAGATGCACTTTGCTCTGAATCACGAACCTCTCTTTTCTTCCATTAGCATGAATAATTTAGTTGACTGTCAAATGATTAGGGTATTTGAAAGATTTAAACATTGTTGAACAAGTGACCAAAGTAACCAAAGTGACCAAACCAACCAAGTGACCAAAGTTTAATTGGTGGTTGATCAGGAACATTTTTCATATTTTAGAAACTACTACATGTGTTTGTTACTATTGGCGAACGCAGCTGTAACGTTGCACACTCCAGAACAAGTGCACGTCCCCACCAAGGAGCATTTCCACGGCAGACCGTTGTACAGAGAATGTAGTTTCCAGAGCAAGCCGCGTGAAGCCTTAGCTGTTTCTCTCCTTAGTCCCAGGAGTTTGTGTACAGCTCTTTGGTGAGTGCCATCCCGACAGATAAACTGTCAGCCGGATGGATGCAGAGCCTCCGGCTGCGGAGAGGCTGCCTCTGGTCGGGTTCAGTCCAGGGAACGGAAGGCCCTCGGCTCACCCCAGCCATCCCTAAAGCTCAGTGCACTAGTGGAGGAACCGCTGTGTCCCTGCGTTGGGCAGAGGGAAAGCACAGGGACACGGTCCAGCCAGCAGGCCTGCCTCACTCTACCCGGGACGGGGACGGGGACGGGGAGGGCGCAGGTGCCTCTGTTACCCACAGGTCCTCAGCAGGTGTCGTCCTGCCTCAGGTCTGAAGAGTGTGCCTGAAGTGTGTGTGTCATCTGAAGGGTTTTTTGAGATACAGGTGATGTACGATATTATATGAGTTACAGGTGGGCAACACAGTGATCCAGTTTCTAAAGGTTATACTCCATGTATAGTCATCATAAAATACTGGCTACATTCCCTGTGCTGCACAGTGTCTGATGGGCAGGGCTGAGGGCCGGGTGTCCCCTCGGCCTCACGCCGGCCCCCGGCCCCCTGGTCCCCCTTCACACCCGTGGCTGCTCCCACGCCCTCCCTCCCATTTCTGTCTCTGCCATCAGTGGCGGGACCGCCTTCTTCTCAGACCTCTTCACCTCATGCGTCTGTGAGCCTGTGAAGGCCCCGTAGCAGTTCTCCCGGAGCCGAGAGCTCTAGTCTGGCGACCGGGCCTTTGGTTTCACAGCTTGACCTAGAGGCCTGGATTGGGTTGTGAAATCAGTTTCCTCCAGGATTACCAGTTTCTCAATGAATTCAGTGTTTAAACATAAAGTGGTTGTGAGTTCTAAAATTTAGAAGGGTTAGGAAATTAGGCTTTTTAAATTACATTTTATTCAGAACCTTGGCCGTCGCTGTCCTTTGGGACACACCAGACTGAGCCCCTTCCCGTGCGGGGTACTGAGGGCAGGGCCTCGGCCCTGGTTTGTGGCTTGGAAGTCATGCCCACAGCACCCACTGCCTCCAGAGTCCCCAGGCAGAGTTGGGGTGCTGAGGGGGGTGCTCTGGGGAGGCTCCCGCCCGGCCCCAAGCCACCCCACGCTGCCCAACCTGAGTACTTTTCACTCCAAAGCAGCTTCCCGACACGGATCTGAGCCCTTCCTGGGGCAGTGATGGCCCTTAGCCCGCCGACAGGATGACTCGAGTTGGGCTCTGCCCTGACACAGCGCGTGGCCTCTGGCTTCAGGCGGCCGGCGCTATGCGTTGACCTCTTTGATCCACGCAAGGAAGCGCACTCCCGGGCGGATGACTGTGGGGTGACAGCACTGCAGTAATGTCACCTGGTGCAGACGACCATGACACTGAAGCTGAACTCCACCCATGCGGGGTGACAGCAGTGTTTTCCTGCTGAAAGACTGGGATGCCTGACCTAAGGAAGAGTAACATTTTTCTCCTGATGTTTGACCTTAAATACCTTTAAAAAATAATTGCTTTTATTAAAGCATTCATATGCCGTGGGATCTGGACTGGACCAGTACCCTCAGGTTATGTGGCCTCCACAGAACCCAGCAGGGCACTAGGTTGTGTTCTTCCTCCTCATCCCTTGCATTCGTTTCTGATTTTCAGAGATATCTTGGCATAACATTTCCTTCGCCCCCATCACTGAAATGGCGCATCTCATTTATCACCATGCAGTTTGCATGTAATTTTTCTTGCTCGGGTAAAATTTGTGTTTTGATCCTCTTTTGGACCAAGAGTTGCCCTGGCAGCCTGGGGGCAGGTAGCTAATGCTTTCTCACAGTGCACGTATAATCAGACACTTCTAATAACTCGGTTACACGCTTTGCCAGAAAAATCTGAGATGAGAAACTTGCATCTGTCACATTTGGATAATTAAAGCACTTAAAGCTTTATATTTGAGGAAAAACAAGAGTAAATGCAAATGGTACTATATTTTGGTCTTTAACTTAGAGACATTTTGTTCTTTTTTTTTAGGTAATGAAGTTTTGTGCTTGGTTTTTTCTCGGCTTGTGTTTTGGGGAAGTCTTTTTTTTTTTTTTTTTTTTTTTTTTTTTTTTGCGGTACGCGGGCCTCTCACTGCTGCGGCCTCTCCCGTTGCGGAGCACAGGCTCCGGACGCGCAGGCTCAGCGGCCATGGCTCACGGGCCCAGCCGCTCCGCGGCATGTGGGATCTTCCCGGACCGGGGCACGAACCCGTGTCCCCTGCATCGGCAGGTGGTCTCCCAACCACTGCGCCACCAGGGAAGCCCCTTGTTCAATATTTTAAGATTACAAACTGTGAGACCGAGTTGGAGGGATGGCAGCTTAGAGTGTTTAACTTGGTCAGATAAGGTTCTATTTTCCAGATCCAAAGAGACGAAGTTCACAGGTCTAGTTAGTTTGCTTTTTTCCAGTTTTAGGAGATATAACTGACACACAGCGCTGAATAACTTTCAGATGTACAGCATAGTGACGACTTATATGTATTTCGAAAGGAGGACAACAATAAATTTAGCTAACATCCATGGTCTCATAGATACAAAAAAAGGAAACATTATTTTCCTTGTGATGAGCTCTTAACAGCCTTCTCTTAACAGCTTTCGAATGCACATTACAACATTGCCGTCCGTGTCATCACGCACACGGCCGATACTTGTTTACCTTATAACTGTAAGTTTGTGCCATTTGACCACCTTCCCCCAACTCCACCCACTCTCCTCTGGTAACGACAAATTAATTTTTTTTCAAGATTCCATTGATAACTGAGATCATATGGCATTTGTCTTTCTCTTTCTCACTTATTTTCCGTAGCATAATGTCCTCAGGTCCATCCATGCTGTCACAAAAGGCAGGATTTTATTTTATTTTTTTTATGGCTGAGTAACGTTCCATTATATATATGCTGCTTTTTTTTTTTTTTTTTTTTTTGCGGTACGTGGGCCTCTCACTGCTGTGGCCTCGTTGAGGAGCACAGGCTCTGGACGTGCAGGCTCAGCGGCCATGGCTCATGGGCCCAGCCGCTCCACGGCATGTGGGATCTTCCCGGACCGGGGCACGAACTCCTGTCCCCTGCATTAGCAGGCGGACTCTCAACCACTGCGCCACCAGGGAAGCCCTATATGCCACATTTTATCTGTTCATCTGCCGACGGACACTTAGGTTGTTTCCATATCTTGGCTGTTGTAAATAGTGCTGCTGTGAACATAGGGGTACATATATCTTTTTGAGTTAGTATTTTTGTTTCCTTTAGATTAATACCCAAAAGTGGAACTGCTGGGTCATATGGTAGTTTTTATTTTTAATATTTTTGAGGAACCTCCACGCTGTTCTCCACAGTGGCTGCACCAATCTACATTCCCACCAACAGTGCACGAGGGCTCCCTTTTCTCCACACCCTCACCAACACTTGTTACTTCTTGTCTGTCTGATGATGGCCATTCTGACAGGTGTGAGGTGATATCTCCTTATGGTTCTGATTTTCATTTCCCTCATGATTAGAGACGTTGAGGACCTTTTCGTGTACCTGTTGGCGACCTGTATGTCTTCTTTTGAAAATTTTCTAGTCAGATCCTCTGCCTATTTCTACACCATATTGTTTGCTTTTTGTTGTTGTTATTGAGTCGTATGAGTTCTTCAAATATTTTGGATATTATCTGGTATATAGTTTGCAAATATTTTTTCTCATTCTGTAGGTTGTCTTTTCACTTTGTTGATGGTTTCTTTTGCTGTGCAGAAGCTTATTTGTCTGATGTCATCCCACTTGTTTATTTTTTATTTTGTTGCTTGTGCTTTAGTGGTGATTTCCCCAAAAAAATCATTGCCAAGACCTATGTCAAAGAGCTTTATTTTCTTATTTCTTTTAGGAGTTTTATGGTTTCCAGTCTTACATTTACGTCTTTAATCTGTTTCAAGTTAATTTCTGTGAATGGTGTAAGATAGGGGTCCAATTTCACTCTTCTGCATGTATGTGGCTGTCTGGCTTTCCCATGACCATTTATTGAAGAGACTGTCTTTTCTCCATTGAATATTCTTGGCTCCCTTGTCAAGTATTAGTTGACTGTATATGCATGGGTATATTTCTGGGCTCTCTGTTCCATTGATCTATGTGTCAGTTTTTGTGCCAGTACCATACTGTTTTGATGACTATAGCTTTATAGTATAGCTTGAAATCAAGAAGTGTGATGCCTTTTGCTTTGTTCTTCTTTCTCAGGATTACTTTAGCTATTCAAGGTCTATTATGGTTCCATACACATTTTAGGATTGTTTATGTTTTTTCCACTTCTGTAAAAAATGCCATTAGAATCTCAATAGGGATTGCATTGAATCTAGAGATGGCTTTGGGTAGTATGGACATTTTAACAATATTAATTCTTCCAACCCATGAACATGGGATACGTTTCCATTTATCTGTATTTTTTCATCAATGTCTTGTAGTTTTCAGTGTAGAGATCTTTGACTTCCTTGCTTAAATTTATTCCTAAGTATTTTATGTTTTAGATGCCATTGTAAATGGTATCTTTCTTTTTCACATAATTTATTGTTAGCTTGTAGAAATGGTACCAATTTTTGAATGTTAATGTTTTAAATTTATTTATTTATTTCTATTTTGGGCTGTGTTGGGTCTTCATTGCTGTGCACAGGTGTTCTCTAGTTGAGGTGAGTGGGGGCTACTCTTTGCTGCAGTGTGTGGGCTTCTTATTGCAGTGGCTTCTCTTGTTGCGGAGCACGGGCTCTAGGCATGTGGGCTTTGGTAGTTGTGGCACAAGGGCTCAGTAGTTATAGCTCGCGGGCTCTAGAGTGCAGGCTCAGTAGTTGTGGCGCATGGGCTTAGTTGCTCTGTGGCATGTGGAATCTTCCCGGAACAGGGCTCAAACCCGTGTCCCCTGCACTGGCAGGCGGATTATTAACCACTGCACCACCAGGGAAGTCCTGAATGTTAATTTTGTAACCTGCAGCTTTACTGACTTTATTGATTAGTTCTAACAGGTTTTTTTTTGGTGGAGTCATTAGGATTTTCTGTATATAAAATCATGGATTCTGCAAATAGAAACAGTTTTCCTTCTTCCTTTCCAATTCTGATACTCTCTATTTCTCTGGCCTGACTGCTCTGGCTAGGACTTCCAGTAAGTACTGTATTGAATAGGAGTGGTGAGAGTGGACAGCCTTGTCTTGTTCCTGATCTTAGGGGAAAAGTTTTCGACCTTTCATCATTGAGTATGATGTTAGCTGTGGGCTTTTCATCTGTAGTCTTTATTATGCTGAGGTATGTTCCTTCCATACTTAAGAGTTTTTATCCTGAATGTTGAAAATTTTGTCAAATGCCTTTTCTGCATCTACTGAGATGGTATTTCTTTCCTTTCGTTCTATTAATGTGATGTATCACACTTATTTGATTTGTGTGTTTCAACCATCTTTGCATCCCAGGGAAATCCCACTCGATCATGGTGAATGATCCTTTTAATGTGCTGCTGAATTTGGTTTGCTAGTATTGAGAATTTTTGCATCTGTGTTCATCAGGAAAATTGGCCTGCCTATAATTTTTCTTTTCTTGCACTGTTCTTTTCTGACTTTGGTATCAGGATAATTCTGGCCTTGAAAAATGAGTTTACAAGTGTTCCTCTCCGATTTTCTGGAAGAGTTTGAGAAAAATTAATGTTAATTCTTCTTTAAATGTTTGATAAAATTCACCAGTGAAGCTGTCTGGTCCTGGACTTCTCTTCATTGGGAGATTTTTTAAATTACTGATTCAATTTCCTTACTAGTAAATGGTCTGTTCGGATTTTATATTTCTTCTTATTCAGTCTCAGTAGGTTATGTTTCTGAGAATCTTTCCATTTCATCTTGGTAGTCCACTTTGTTGGCATGTAACTGTTCATAGTATTCTCTTGTGGTTGTTTGTTTCTCTGTGATATGAGTTGTAATTTCATAGTAGCTTCTTATGATCCTTATATTTACATGGTATCAATTGTAATGTTTCTTTCATTTAGAATTTTGTTGATTTTGGTTCTGTTTTCCCTGGGGAGTCTAGATAAAGGTTTGTCAATTTTGTTTATGTTTTCAAAGAACCAACTCTTAGTTTTATAAATCTTTCTATCATTTTCTTGTTCTCTATTTCATTTATTTCTTCTCTTTATCATTTTCTTTATTCTACTAACTTTGGGCTCAGTTCGTTCTTTTTTTCCTACTTCCCTGAAGCACAGAGTTGTGTTACTTGGGATCTTCCTTGTTTCTGTGTGAACTTGTCTCTTAGAACTGCTTTCATTGCATCTGTAAGTTTTAGTATGCTGTGTTTCCATTTTTGTTTGTCTCCAGATAATAGTTTTATTTCCCCTTTAATATCTTCTTTGACCTGTGGGTTGTTCAAGAGAGCCTTGTTTAGTTTCCACGTATTCATGCAGTTTCCAGATTTCCTCCTCTTACTGATGGTATATGTTGTGGTCAGAGAAGATACTTACCATGCTTTCAGCCTTCTTGAATTTGCTCAGACTTGTTTTGTGGCCTAACATATGGTCTGTCATAGAAAACATTCCATGTGTGCTGGAAAGAACGTGTATTTTGCTGTCATGCTATATAGAATGTTCTGCATGTGTCTGTTAGGTTCATTTCATCTATAGTGTTGTTCAGACTCACTGTTTCCGTACTGATTCTCTGGATGATGTGCATCCATTGCTGAGAGTGGGGTATTCAATTCCCCAGCTATTCCTGTATTGCAGTTTATTTCTCTCTTGAGCTCTGTTAGTGTGGTTTTGCTTTTTTGGCCACACTGCGTGACTTGTGGGGTCTTAGTTCCCCAACCAGGGATCAGACCCAGGCCCTTAGCAGTGAAAGAGCTGAGTCCCAACCACTGGACTGCCAGGGAATTCCCTTAGGTCTGTTAGTTTTTCCTTTATACATTTATGCGCTCCAGGGTTGGGTACATAAATATTAATTGTGTCTTCTTGATGGACTGACCCCTTTATCATTATATAATGGCCGCCTTTGTCCCTCTTTACCATTTGTAAAGTCTATTTTGTCTTGAAGTATCTTTTCCCATCATCCATTCACTCTCAGCCTATGTGTGTCTTTAAGGCTAAAGTGAGTCTCTTTGTAGGAAGCATATTGTTGGGTCTTGTTTTTTTTTTAATCCATTCAGTCATTTTGTGTCTTTTGATTGGAAACTTTAGTGCATTTAAATTTAATTATTGATAGGCAAGACACTTTGTTAATTTCTTTCTGGCTATGTCATAGATCCATTGTTACTTGCTTTTTATCCTGCTCTCTTTTGTTGTGGTTTTTGTTTGTTTTTTGGCTGCCTTGGGTCTTTGTTGCTGCATGTGGGCTTTCTCTAGTTGCGGCGAGTGGGGACTGCTCTTCGTTGTGGCACTCGGGCTTCTCATTGCAGTGGCTTCTCTTGTTGCAGAGCATGGGCTCTAGGCACACGGGCTTCAGTAGTTGTGGCACGTAGGCCCTAAAGCATGCAGCATTCAGTAGTTGCAGCACACGGGCTTCAGCAGTTGTGGCTCGTGGGCTCTAGAGCGCAGTAGTTGTGGCACACGGGCTTAGTTGCTCCGTGCCATGTGGGATCTTCCCAGACCAGGGATCGAACCTGTGTCCCCTGCATTGGCAAGCGGTATTTAACTTCTATTTCTTCTCCCCCTCACATTTTAGGTTACTGATACTATAGTTTACATATGTTTTATGTTGTATATCCAAGGACAGATTATTGTAGTTATGACTATTTTTAGTACTTTTTTTCTACTTTTAAGCTAGAGTTGTGATGTATGCACCACCACTACTACCATATTACAGACTCTAACTCTGACTATAAATTTACCTGTACTAGCGAGTTTTACACTACCTTCCTGTCTTTATGATGTTAATTAGAGTCCTTTTATTTTGCTGATGAGCTCCCTCAGCTTTTGTTTGTTTGGCAGAGTCTTTATCTCTCCTTATTTCTGAAGGACAGTTTTGCTGGTATAGAAATCTTAGTTGACAGTTTTTTCTTTTAGTATTTTATAACATTTTATAATATTGTATGTTAATTATAATTCAATAAATAAAGTAAAAATTTTAATAATTAAAAAAATATTTTGAATATATCATCCCATCCTCTCCTGGCCTGAAAAGTTTCTCTTAGAAATCTCTCCATAGTTTTATTGGGGGAGGGTAGCCTGTTCCCTTGTATGTAACTTGTCTCTTTTCTCTTGCTGCTTTCAAAATTGTTTGTCTTTGACTTTTAACAATTTAATTGTGTGTCTCAATGTAGATGTATTTAGGTTCAACCTATTTGGGGTCCTTTGGGTTTCATAGATCTGGATATCCATTTCTCTCCCCAGGCTTGAGACATTTTCAGCCATTATTGCTTTAAATATACTTTCTGTCCCTTTATCTTCTCCTGGAATTGCTGTAATGTGGATATTGTTGTTTCTGACTATGTTGCACAAGTCCCTCTGGCTTTCCTCATTCTTTCTTTTTTTTTGCTCCTCTGACTGGATAATTTCAGCTGTCCTGTCTTCCAGGTCACTGATCATTTCAGTTGTTTCTCTGTATTGTGAAGGCTACTTTTGAAGCTCTCACTTGAAATTTTTCAGCTCAGTGACTGTTTTTCAGTTCCAGGATTTCTGGTGTGTGGTTTTCTTTTTGGTTTTGATGGTGTCTGCTTCTTTTTTGAACTCCTGTTTTGTTCATGTGTTGTTTCCTAATTTCATTTAGTTGTCTGTTATTGTGGTTCACTAAACTTCGTTAATAGGGTTATTCTGAATCCTTTGGTAGTTCACAGATACCACATTGCTTTTGGGTCAGTTACTGGAGCTTTCTGAGTTCCCTTTGGTGGTGTGACATTTACCTGCTGTCGTGATGCCTGACTCCTTACGTTGTCTTCTGCGCTTTTGAGTGAGTGGGTTCTTCTTCCAGGCCTTATAGATTCTTTGCTAGAGACAGTTCTTGAGCAGCTTAGTCTGGGTTTCTGGACCTGTCAGCTGCTAACGTGCTCAGGCAGATGGGGCTTGCTATGCGTGTTTACTCTGGGGCAAGGCCACTATCTGAGCCCTGGGCCCTGAGGTCCTGTTGGGCTGGGGGGTTGCTGCTGGCTGACAGTGTTCAGACAGGTTGGCTGGCTTGGTTCTCTGCCCACGTTGAGCCTGTAAGAGGGACCACAGGGCCTGGGTTCTCTGGTTAGGCTCCACAAACAGCCAGGATGGGACGCTATCCTCAGCAGTAGAGGGGGCTGTGCATTAGCTTCCGTGCCCTGGTGGGGCAGCAGCGTGGGCCTCAGGGTCTGCCCAGCTCAATGTCTGGGGTCCCAGATCTTACTGGACTCTGCCTGAATTCCCTGGCTACACGGGGCCACCGGTTCTGCTCTGCAGAAGGGAAGAACCTCGGGCTGTGCCCTCCACTCAGTTGCCACTGTAAGCAGGGCTGCTGGATAGACAGCACAGCCTCCTGTGTGCTCTGCTCAGGGCCCCTGGGCAGGCAAGCTGAAGGCTGTACTCAGCTGTGGGCGGGCCGTGGGTTAGTTTCCCCTCCCAGGGGCAGCAGCTGGTCAGGCTCTTTGTGGTCTCGACTCAAGCTGACCCACGCCCCAAGTTCCCTTGTCGGATGGTGCCGCTGGTTTTGCTTTGTGGGTGATCAGCTCTGCCTGTTGGACTCTGGTTGGCAAGGCTGGGAGCTTTACTCAGCCGTGGGCAGTGCTGTGAACTCACTTTCTGCCCAGGCAGAGCGGGAGGCCCGGAGAACCCAGTCGGGCTTTGTGCTCACGCGGGGCAGTAGACGAGGTGTGACAAGACCCTCCTGCTAAATTGCTCCAACAGAACGAGTTTTGGTAAGTTATGGATGACAACTTTCTTTCTAGGATTCCATAGATTTTCCTCCCATGGGATGTGAAGTACTTTTTTTTTTTAACGGAGTTATGGGCACAGGGAAAAGTAATTCTTCCTTGTTCGGAGCTGGAATTCATTTTCTCATCTCTTTTGGACAGCTTCTTGGGTACTGCTCAGTTTCATAGCGTATCACCTGTGTCTTCATTTTGGGGCCGTCCCTTTCTCCTGGCTCTCGTCTCACTTATAAAGAATTTTTTTACCCCTGGCCCTTCTGACTGCAGGACGCATTTGAGTTTGTCATCTGCCCTCTGAGGATGGAAACTTCCTCACCCCACACCGCGAACGGCACCTGCCCTCCACACAGCCCACCTTTCCAGGTGAGCTCAGGAGCGCTTCCACGTCCACGGGCACCCTTCATGTGGCGCTTGTGGAGGGCAGCCTCCCTGAGATCAGGGGCAGAGCCCTTGGGCTGGGACCTGCTGGGTGGCTGCAGTCATGTCTGTGGGTGACATCCCCGTGTCCCTCTCGGGGTGCAGTTCAGGTGTAAACATGGGCACTGCAGGCAGAGCAGGTCTGTCAGTGAAGGAGCGGTCTGGCTTTGACACATTCTTCTGGGATCGTTAAGCCCAGCGTGACGGCCGCGCTCCTGTAGGATGTGCCTGGCCCAGGGTGGGCCTCCCTCAGGCTGCCAGCGGGCCGTTTGCCCCACACTGTACGTGAGCGCTCACCACTCAGAACTCCTACTGCTCTGTCTGTAGATGTGACATCACTTGTCACTTAGTAGTTATCTGCCAGCAGAGAGAGGTTTTCGCACCTGGTCTCTCTGATTTCTTCCAGGTGCTGTGTCAGCTGTGACCTGGGACATCTGCTTGTTGGGGACGTGGAGCCTCGCTCTTACGTCACCTGGCAGGTATTGCCAGCCCTTGAGTGACGTGTGGCAGTGGGAGAGGTGTCCTGAGTCCCCACAACCAGAGGCCTGGATTCACATGCCGGGGACAGATGTGGCATCCAAGGGGGTGGGGTCACCTACAGGTTCTGAGCCCGGCCAGACTAGGGGCACCAAGGCCAGCCCATGGAGGGAGAGGCGGGAAGAAGGCTGCCCTTCTTGAGGGGCAGCAAGGTGGAGGCAAGCCTGTTGGGCAGTGTCCAGTGGGAGGTGTGGGTGAGGTTAGAGCTCAGGGTCTGACACGGGCCCTTATGCTCTCCACGGAAAGGTGGTGGGTGACAACCAGAGAGCTCTTTGGCTCACATGCATCCCTGCACCTGCCCAGAGGGCGAGCGCATCTGTGTTTCCCAATTACACGTGAGAAGAAGCTGGGAAGGGAGGGTTTAGAGGCAGAGGAGTAGGGAGAAGGGGGAGAATGCTCTAAGCCAGTGACACGTTCCTGCAGTGTGGGCCTCCCGGACTGAACGGCACAGGTGGTTTGTGTTGAGGTTTTTACTATTTTAAACGTTTTTAGACGCTCCTTTTGGTGGTGGTTTTATCTCTAGTTTCCCCCAAGCTCTGGGGCCCACATCTAAGACTTACCATCTCATTTAGATCATCTCAGCGATTTGTAGTAAGTTTCTCCTGTAGGCTACAGAGTGGTTGCCCTAGAACTCTTTCCCCCCGCCCCCAGTTTTATTGAGAAACTGACACGCGTCACTATATAAATTCCACATGTGTAGTATGATGCTGTGACTGACATACGTCAGGAAGTGATGACCACGCTAGGGTTAGTTACCACCCATCATCTTGTGTAGATACAGGAAAAAGAAGGAAATAGGTTTTTCTCCTTGTGATGACAACATAGGATGTACTCTGTTAACAACCTTGCTGCACAGGCAGAGAGTGGGTTCCGTCCAGATCACTGCAATAGAGCAAGTCATGCCAAGTTTTTGATTTCCCAGCATGTATAAAAGTTGTGTTTATGCTAGATTGTAGTCTGTTAAATGTGCAGTAGTATTATGTCTTTAAAAACGTAGACACCTTAATTAAAAAATGCTTAATTGCTAAAAAGCATGCCAACCATCATCTGAGCCCTCAGTGAGACAATCAGCCCTGGAGGGGCGAGCGCGGCAGGGTCGCAAGCTGTTTGTTTCCTGTTCTGCGGATGGTCTCACACCACTGCTCGCTTGCAGCCTCCTGGTTCAGGTTTCAGTGCTGCTGCATCTTTAACATTTCAAAGCATTTAAAGCCAGGTCTGCCCTACGGGAGATGCCCTCCTCCATCCCCTTCAAAGAAAACCAGCTGCAGTTGGTGTGATTTTGGGCTCCAGGGACGTGAGAGTGGCTCACGGTAAAGGCAGTTAACACGAGACTTCTGGAGATGTCCTTCCTTTTCTCCATTCCTCCCTTATTACTGTATCTCTTTGAATCTGAGATGCCAGGCGTTAATTACATCCTGATTTCAGAAATGAAAAAGTAGAAAATCATTTGTCTTAGAATAAACAGAAATGCGTGGTTTCTTCTCAAAGTCCACCTGGAGGTTGGTGCAGCCCCGCACCTCGTGTCAGGAGCCCCACCGTCCCGACTGGCTTGGCGGCAGTGTGGTCACTGATCGTCTGTTATTAAACGTGGGTGGGTTTACCCACTGTCCTCACTGGGTAACGGAGATTACCTGCAACTGATGGGAAAAGTCGCTGTGCGGATACGGCAGGTAAGGAAATTGGTTCCAGCTTCTGTGCTGAATGCCAGCCCCGCAGTTACTGCATAACAGCTGTGACCTGTTTATTCACTATGTCAGATGTGATCTTTTTTTAACCTTTTATTAGGTTCAGGGAGCGAGTTTCCGAGGCTGGAAAGAAGTGACTTCACTGTTTAACAAGGATGACGAGCAGCACCTGCTGGAAAGATGTAAATCCCCCAAGTCCAGAGGGTGAGTAGCTGCTATCTGGACAGCAGCCGTTCCAGCGGCGGTGGGGAAGCAGGGCAGTGTGCAGGGACGCTGAGGGCTTCCTTCCCCGTGTGAGGAGACAGAAATGAGTCGTACTGATTTTGACAGTAAGCACTTAGAAAGATTATGGAAAAGTGGAAAAAAAGCTTCTCTGACCAGCTCTCAAACTTTAACAGTAAATAGAACTTATGAGCCTTAAAGCAGCTTGTAGCCATGCTTAAGGTGTGTAGTAGTTTCAGAAAATCAAGAAAAAAACCCAGTTAAAAATGCAAAGATTGACTGTAAACTGTAAAAGATTTTAGAAAATTGGGGCTTCCCTGGTGGTGCAGTGGTTAAGAATCCGCCTGCCAAGGGTAGGGGACATGAGTTCGAGCCCTGGTCCGGGAAGATCCCACATGCTGCAGAGCAACTAAGCCTGTGCACCACAACTACTGAGCCTGTGCTCTAGAGCCCGCAAGCCACAACTACTGGGCCCATGTGCCACAACTACTGAAGCCCACGCACCTAGAGCCCGTGCTCTGCAACAAGAGAAGCCACCGTAATGAGAAGCCTGCATGCCACAAGAGAAAGCCTGTGGACAGCAACAAAAACCCAACACAGCCAAAAATAAATAAATTAAAAAAAACAGATTTTAGAAAACTGAATATATTTAAGCTGACAGTGCTGCTAATTTATTATAAATATTTTGAAAGTTTAAAAAATGTATTTAGGGAGTTCCCTGGCAGTCCACTGGTTAGGACTCTGCGCTTTCACTGCCGTGAGCCTGGATTTGATCCCTGGTTGGGGAACTAAGATCCCACAAGCCATGCGGCATGGCCAACAACAAAAAAATGTTTTTAAAGATGAAAATATAAGTTCAGTGACGACCTAGTGGAATTGCCAGTGGCAGGTGACTCCTGGTGAGTCTGACCGTAGAGAGGCTTCTCTCCCGAGGACCGGGTGCCTCGGCAGCACTCATGACCCCCCAGCACTGTCTGGCCCTCCCCTGCCTCTGACCCCGTGGTCGTGACCTCATGCGCCCTCTCTGCAGGGACTGTGTAAGTCGGTCCTCTTGGATGTCAGGGTGGCAGCTGACAGGGGGCCTGAAAACACGCCTGTGTCCTGGCCCCTCGGTCCAATTAAATGAGACTCTGAAGGGGTCGGGCCTGGACGCCAGCGTTTTTACCCGTGTCCTGGGGATGCTCCCGGCCGCCAGGCTGGGGGACTGCGGCCAGAGCCCTGAGTCGTGTGTGAGCATTCGCCTCCACAGTCGGCCGTATTTTCCTCAGAGCGCACAGCGCTCTGAGCTCTGAACATCTGAGGCTGCAGCTCTGAATAAACCTGTGGAAAACTGAACCTGTGGTAAATGGAGTAACCCCCCGTTTCTGAATCTGGACCTGGGGCTTCTTTTCTCAGGTTGGTTCAGAGACGAGCTCGGCCTTCCGTGTGGCCTTGAGACAGTCTGCTTTTTTCTCTTCTGTTTGAGAGTGACTTTGCATTTTGCCAAGTGTGGTACCTTAAATACAGCGTTCACAAGTTTCCCTAATCATGTGTAGTGACTGCTTTTTCCTTATTAATATTTCAAGTTTTACGTATAAATCTGTGTGAGCTTTCCAAACAAGACTTTTTTAAAAAAGAACCTTTTATTTTATAAAATAAATACAACTTGAGGCTCTGAGATGATTGATCACCAACACTTAACTCTTTCGTCTCCTGTAGAACTAACTTACGATTAAAAGAAGACTTGAAGACGGAGAAGAAGTCTGGATTTTGGGACAATTTGGTTTTGAAACAGAGTACACAGTCTAAGAAACCAGATGAGATCGAAGGTTGGGAGCCACCAAAACTTATTCTTGAAGACGTGGCAGCCAACTCGGGCGACCCCATGAGTGACCGTCTGTCCGGGCCGGGCTGGGAAGAGGACGCCAGGGGCTCCACCAAGTACACCAGCCTGGCCGGTGCCGGGAACAGCTCGCGCTGGAGCCTCAGGTCAGCGGGGAAGCTGGTCAGCATCCGTCGGCAGAGCAGAGGCCACCTGACGGACGACTGGGAGGAGCTGGAGTGACGGCCCCACTCCTGCGAGTTCACAAACCAAGGTCTGCCTGATTTTGCACCTTTGTATCTCATTTCATTCAGATTCCTAGAGTTTGCTGTATCACAGTGTGTTTTTAGTAGAGTATCAAGTTTGGTCTTTCCCTGATGAAAACTGCAGAGAATCTGCCCTGTGCTGTTTTATTTGGACTCTCCTCTTCAAATGCTTACTTAGGAAATTCCTCAGTGGACACGAACAGGGACCGCACATCAACTGCCTTATGTGGAAACGTCCTCCTGTCGTCCACGTGTTGCTGAGACTGGAGACGTGAGGTTTGCTGCTGTCCGGGAGGAGCGCAGTGGTAATTTGCATTTTGCCACAAAACCGTCTTCCTGTGTCCTCGGTTGTAGTTCTTTGTTCCGTGTCTTGATCCCTTTCTCTGCATGTAGCACATACGTGTAGTCTATGACACAAGAATGTAGCAGCTGCACAGTTCTCTTCTGTTGCCAGAAACCTGCAATCCAGGTGTAAAATGAATCTTCCAAAGGTCATGTTACATTGTGTTAACTCTTCTTTTGTACTAAATTTTAAAATATGCAAGCAGAATAAACCCTGGAGAAGCAAAGGCTGTATCTGATCAGCATGAATGCACTGTCTGCAAACGCGTCTTCATCTCCAGCCTCCTGTACGCGCATTAGATGATGACAGTGGTTCTTACCTTGAGGTTTTATTTTTATTTCTCCTGAACTTTTAAATATTGATCTTATTTTCTTCTAAAACTTTGTTCTCGGTTTTTGATTGCAGATCAAAGAATGCTATATATAAAGCATGGATCAGTTTTAGTAACTTGACAGTTAATTTTGTTTGGAAAATAATAACTCGCTTGTTAAGAGTTAAAACTGTATGTAAAATGATGAAAGTGCCTCTCTTCTCTAACACCCAGGGTTTTGTTTTTCCAAATGAGAGACTGGCTGGTTTGGGCACGTCCCTGAGGCATCTCGTGTGTCTCCAGACTTGCTCTCTGCCTCCCTGATAGACTGGCCCCGTGGCCAGGTACCCGTGCACGTGTGTCCTCAGCAGGACAGCTCCGATCCACAGGAGTACGTGTCTATCTCAGGTCACGGTGGCTTCACAGAGAAGGTATTGGGGTTTTTTGGTTAAAAACAAAAACCTCCAGTTACACTGTGCATTCCTCTTTAAAAGCCACTGTCCTCAGTGTTCAGTTCTGTGCTGTTCGACGTAAAGGGGTGCCATTTAGCACTTCTGTGGACTCCGGGGGGTGACAGTGTGTGCCTGTCATCTGTCATTTCTCAGTCATCTGTCTACACTCTGTCATCTCCAGCCATCTATGTACAATGTATACCTGTCCTCTAACCATCTCTCTCGCTCTGTCTACGTAGCGTCCATCAGTCATCTATGTCCATCTTTTTCTAAGAGACAAGAAGTTTACTTCACTGAGCCTTGAAAGGGGGACATGTAAGTGGTGGTAAAATCCAGTTTGCGTTAGAACCTTGAAATGTTAATACTGGAACTGAAAACCGTGTTTCCTCGGGGAAACGGTTCAGTCCATAGACTGTAGTCCTTCTCCCTAAAGAGACGCTTGCTGTGGCTGCAGACGAGCTCCAGGCCGTCATTTACGCGAGGATTTTAAAGCAGGAGCTGCGGGCTTGTCTTGGGCTAATCCTGTGTTGAGGTGCAGGGAGGCAGACCTCGTGTCCAAGGCTCTAGGCAGGGAGCTCAGCGCGGTGGTGGGGACAGTGTCCTCACTGTGGGGAGCCTGTGCCCGTGTGCTGCGACGCTCAGTGCCCGTGACACACCCGTGGTGCACAGCTGGCAGAACAACTCTTCATACCATTGTTCCTCAAAACCAGACCGGGGTTGGAATATGCACATAAATCACACTTATCTACAAAGATAAACGTAAAAATGAATTTTTCTTCTGTTGTATCTGATTAAACAAAAATATTTGTGGGTTTTAATATAAATATTTATTGGTATGCTTTGGGGGAAAGGTATTTTTTCTTGATAGAATTTACCGAAGCATCTTTGTTTTGTTCACTGGCTGATGAGAAAAGAGGTTTGTTTGAATTCTGTAAAAACATAGCTTCTCTGTGTGAAGAGTGAAGTGTCTGCTCTTTCGACTGTCGTTTTTAACAGAAAAGTGATTGGCTTCAAAGAAGGTTGAATTCTTAATGCTGAGGTTTTTAAAAATAAAACATGCTTTATATACTCTGACTGTTAGTTTGCACGGTTACTGGAATCTGCTTCCGGTGACTCAGTCACTCAGAGTTGATGGTACCCGTCTCGACACCTTCAACCTCATTTAAGATGCCAACAAAATGTGTAGACTCATAAATAAACGACCAACTTCAACCTCAGCTGTCAGGATGTATCTTTTGTGTATCTGAATGGACGCTGTTTGGGAACAGCAGGCGCTGCGCCTGCCCTGCCCTGGGCCCTGCTTCCGATTTTACTGCAGTGACTCCACGAGTTAGAACCTGAAGCAAGCCCCCCCTCAGCACCCAGCTGACAGGAGGACGTTCTTTACTTAATCATCTTCATCTTGTAAAAAGGTTTCCATCTGTTTTTCTCAAACAGTGGCCTCTTCTGGAGAGAAACCCTGACCTCCCTTAGGGACTGGATGACCACGATGCCGTCTCAAGCCAGGTGACACGTCCGAGTCCCACCACCTTCCTTTCCCGTGGTGTGCGTGTTTCTGCCTTTCCCTCGCTGGTCTCCTGGCCTGTCCCTGCCCTCGTCCCCTCTTCCTCCCCCCCCCCCCACCTCACCCACTCCTGCTCCCGTCCTGCTCTACACCTGCTCTGGGGGCGTGTGGTTCCGCTGGTGGTTTCAGACCCTGAACCTCAGGTGCTCACTCACAGACATACGTCACCAGATATTTTCTGACTGTTGTCACAGGCCGGGGACTTTCTCTTCTTTCTCCCCATTTACTTCTAGCCATTTATATACTTTCTAGTTTTTATGGTTCTCAGTTGATATTTGAACAAAAGAAGGGCAGAACACTATTTAATAAGCTTTAAAGAAATGAATTGGCTAAAAATTTAACTTTGTGATAAAATAGTCCAAAGGGGGGTACAGACGGTGCTGAATGACTAACCAAGGGACCTGCTGCTGCCACTGCTTTCTTTTGGCAGAAGAGCGGTTCTGGGTGATGGATGCGGGGCAGGAACGCCCTCCGAGGGGGTTTCCCAGCGCCTGTGCCCTGAGGACAGGCACCGTCACTTCCTAGTAGTTGCCGCTTCACCACAAGGGTCTGATGGGGCTGTGACCCACACGTGATGCTGTCGTGGTGAGTGCGTGTCCTCACGGCTGTGTTCTGTAGTTTGTAATCGTGGATACAGGACCTAGCCTGGTCCAGAACTGTCTGCAGGGCACCTCCTGGGTCGCAGGGTCCCTTGGGGCTCCTGGGGCAGGGGGGTGGGGTAGGGTGGTGGATGGCCACATCCTGTCCCAGCCTGGTCCACTCGGTGCTGGCCAGCTGTTAACGTTCAGCCAGCTGAATGCACCTGTTTTCAGAAAAAGCGCTACTTTGTAACCTAAATGGCTTTCGATTCATGTTGTGCAGAGTCACGTTGCAATGAAAAATTACTAATCTTCACTAATAGCAGAACAAAGTGATGAACTATTGATAGATTTTGCCCACTGTTGAAAAATGTAAAATTTCTACTGAAAGAAGCCGTCTCAGGATTTGGAAAATATTTGAGCTGTGTCCTTTAGTAACAGGGTGATGAACGCAAAGGTGACCCCCAGGGTGTGAGGTGTCACATGGGTCTAGAAGGAAAGCCCCGCATAGCTGGGTAGCACCCCGGATTTGGTGCCCCTGATGAGGTCATCGTGTTACCCTGGAAACAGTGGCCCAGCACCCGACTTTCCTCAAACCCACGGGGAGAATGACGTGGCAGACGAGACCTTTTAACGGTTGCATTCGGATGAGGGATTGCAGGTGACTTTCACCTCTGTGTTTTTCACGCCTTCTGGGGTATTTTGAAAACTCAGTTAGACAAGCGTACAGACCGCATTAACAAGCAAACCAGCTCCGCTCTGGGTTTTTCTAACCATGTCGTCTCCCCACTGTGTTCGCACAAGGACAGGTCAGGGCACTGCGGCTGGGCCTGAGGTCGTGGGAAGGTGAGGTGTGGCCGGGCCAGCCCTGCAGGGGGCCCTGACCCGCTCGGTAGTGAAGCCATGGGGGTAATAAACCGAAAATTGGCTTCTTCCCTGTGAGGAAGAGGCCGTCTTTTCTGACCGAGTGTCTGTGTTCCAGTTCCCAAGTGGCGACTCTAGCCTTCATGTAGAAATTCTGAATTTAGAAATGGTGGCTTTAAACAGAACAGCAAGGGAGAGATGACACGTGGCTGTGGCGTGTGCATCTGCCTCGCGGGGGGAGGGCGGTGAGGAGACCTCAGACTCTGGCGTCGGGCGAGGGTCTCAGGCGCCGTCCACTCCACTCCCTGGTGCCGCCCGGCCTCCTGCGGGGCACCTGGTCCATCGGGGCTCCCAGAGGCGGTGCCGCTGCGCCCGTTTCCCAGATGATCAGAGTGAGGCTCCGAGGGTGTTTGTGCCCAGGCACTCGCTGGACCAGGAGCTGAGATCCAGGTGGGGAAGCCGGAGGCACCTGCTGTTCTGAGGGGTCTGACGTGTCCCCAGCACTGGTTGGGGGTGCAGGGCCTGGTTTCAGACTCACAGGGATGGGGTCTAAATGCTGGCTTAGACCTCGGGAGGCCACACAGTTTGTCCCTCGTCGCAGAAGGCGTGGCTGGACAGGGTGTGGCTGGCATGGAATGCGGTGGTGAGGGCCAGGCGAGGCTGTGGGGCGTCTGGGCAGGTGTCCCCACCTGGCGGTCCCTCCTGGACGGGTGGAGCCCCCTGCCCGTATGCACCGGGCAAACGTTTTCATGAAGCGGACGGAGCATGGGATTCAGTGGGGTGAGGAGGCCGTGTAGCTGGTGGATGGGAAGCTGAGAGGCTGGCAGAGTTTGGGAGACGTTCCTGGGGCAGCAGGGGTGCCAGGGCCTCGGAGCGGGAGGTTACTCCAGATCTGCAGGCTCTGCGAGGCTGGTTCAAGGAAAGGGGCTCCTCCTGGACTAAGCTTTTCGCACCTGTCAGCCACCCAGGGTCCCGATGGTGAGGAAGCCAGTGCCCAGCTTCCGTGCATTCACAGCTCATCCAGGAGAAGAACCATCCCCAGTGAAACAGTCATTCTCCTTTTAACAACAGGAAAGGCCACGCTCGGCTGTGAACAAGAGTCCCCACACCTCGGTCACTCTGTGGGTCCTGAGGAATTGGGGGCCCCCGGGTCTCAGTGTGTGTGGGAGTGTTAAGAGTTGTGCTTTTTCTGTACAGCGTGTGCCACTCCTGAGCCCGGTAGCAGCAGGCATGTGCAAGGGAGGCCAGATTACACCTAAACCTCTAAGTGGTGGTTATTTTTCATAATTAACCCGTCACATTTCAATTTGGAAGTGACAGGCATTTCAGTTTTTAAAAACTGTATTATGGAAAATATCTATGCAAAGGTAAGAACGGTGCAGTGGGCAACTCAGCCACTGAGATTCCACAGTTGCTGAACGTGTCATATTTGCTTCACGTGTGTGTTTTACCTGATAAACGATTTCAAGGCTGAGATATATATTCACCACTTAAAAGTAAATTACAGACATCGTGACGTTTCGCTCCTGAATGCGTACAGCATGCATTTCTAAAAACGAAGCTATTCCCCCAGCATAACTAACTACTACGTCAATGGCACACCTCAGAAAATTAACCATTCCCTAACATCATCTGATACCCATAGATACAGTCAGTCAGGTTTTCCCGATTGTCTGGAAAATGTCTTTTTAGCTGCTTTTGATTTCGTCCTCAAGACCACGGCATGGTGTGTGCATTGTGCCTGGCCTGCTGCAGGGGCTCAGCCGATACTCAGGTAGGTGTGAAATGTGGGCATGGGGATGACAGGTTCCCTCCCGCCTCGCCTGCCTGCAGTTGCCTCTCTCCGCCTGCAGGAATGTGTGTCTGGGGACTTGCTTCTGTACAAATCCACCGCTTTGTGCTGGGTTCTGATACTCAAGAGTCCTTTCTCTGGGTATCGGCCAAGTTTCTGATTCTGTCCCAGGCCTCTGTCGTCTGTCTTCTGGTCGCCAGTCTCCCTCCAGGGTCTTTGGCCTCAGTGAAGTGGTGGATAAGTTTATATAATTAGAAGTTAATGTCTCAGCATGACTTTTCAGAATTGCAGAATTTAGTGATAAAGGCAGGGTAGAATTTTAGCTTTCAAGAGAGTTGAATAAATCTGGAAGGGGGTGGTGATGGGAAAAATATCATTTGCTTTGAGTTTTCTTTCTGAGAAGTATTTTTTTCTTTAGAGGCTAGGGTTTCAAAATTCTCTTCTCCCTAGAAACTTAGAACTGGCTCAGTAAGCTAGCAGGAGGATGCCAAGAATTTTTGTTCTGTAAGAAATCTCCAAAGCTCAACATGCAGAAGCACCTGGAAGACCAGTTTCCCTTGGGAACCAGTGAGCAGGACCCAGATGAGGGCATTGCTCTCCCCCAGGAGATACGCAGCTCTATTCTAGTACTTCGCTGTTTCTCTCACTTTATAATTTTGGGTGCTTACAGATCTTCAAAAGGCAATGTGAGATAAAATACTGGAAAGATATCAAAATGTAAGTAATTACCTCGAAGTAGAATTATGGGTAGCATTTTCTTTTTTTTTTGTATATTGGCTTTTTAACAAAACTTTTTACAGTGAATATACATTACTTTTGTGATAAAAAAACAGGGCGACAAATGTTGTTGAAAAAGTAACACCTCAGTTTTTAAATGGAAAATAGCAAACATATCCAAAAGAAGAAACAAAATTATATAAATCATGGGCTGGCACACTACAGCCTGGTGGACAACTGTGGCCGTCCCCCTGTACTTACTTATATGGCATACAAGTTAAGAATGTTTACATTTTCAAATGGTAGAACAACTTAAAAGAATAATATACTGTGACACATGAAATCCCAGAGTTTAATTGGAACACTCGCTATCAATGTCCCCCACGCAGTTGAAGTCTGAGTTACGTATAGATTGTCTATGGCTGCAAGAGAGAATGTGGGCCCTGAAAAGCCAAAAATATTTAACACCTGCCTCCTCACAGAAAATCTGCTGAACCCTGGTGAAAACTCCTTCATGTACACATCCTTCCCCTCTACAGTTTTCAGCTCCTGGCCAGTCTTGTTTTATCTTTAGTCACCCCCTAGCCTCAACCAAGAGAATTAACTATGTTAAAGTAAATCCCATAATCCTGTAATTTCATCATCTTCATGTTGTTTAAATTAAAAAGTTGAGAATTTACCAAGAAGATGTAATAATCATAAACATACATGAACAAACATTAGAGCTTCTAAACATATGAAGCAAACACTGAGGAAAGAAGAGCCAGCTCTATATTATAGTAGGAGATCCCAATACCCCACTTCAAGAAGAGACAATATCCACCATTAGATCAATCAATTTAATACACGTTATTATACACAGAACAAAGGAAAAACATGATCATTTCAATTGATGCAGAAAAAGCAGTTGACAAAATTCAACACCCTTTCACGATGGAAATACTCAACTAATTCTGAATAGAAGGAAACTGCCCCAACATTATACAGCCATATAAAAAGTCCCAGCTGACACCCTCTCAATGCTGAAAGACTGAAAGCTTTTCCTCTAAGATCAGGAACAAGACAAAATGCCCACTCTCACTACTTCTGTTCCACACAGATTGGAAGTCTGCACCAGACAGAGCCATCTGGGCAAGAAAAAGAAATAAAGCATCCAAATTGGAAAGGAAGTATTAAAATTTTCTGTTTGCAGGTGGCATGATCTTACATGTAGAAAATCCTAAAGACAACAAAAAAATCAACATACAAACATCAGTTGCATTTCTATACAATAACAATGAAAAATCCAAAGAGGAAATTAAGAAAATTTCATTTTTTAATGGCAACAAAAAGAATAAAACACTTAGGAATGAACTGAGTGAAAAAGGCTGAAAGAAAAAGACACAAATAAATGGAAGCCATCCCATGTTCATGGATTGGAAAACTTCCACCCAAAGCAATCTATAGAGTCAATACAATCCCCACCCAAGTCATAATGGCATATTTGGTCAAATGATTTTCAACAAGGGCGCCAAAACCATTCAGTAGGGAAAGGACAGTCAACACACGTTGCTGGGAAAACCACATATCCACATGCAAACGAATGAAGTTGGATCCTTACCTTATTATGCTATGTGCAAAAATTAAAACTATAAAACTCTTAGAAGAAAACATAGGGAGACATAGGGAGAAAGCTTCATGACACTGGATTTGGCAATGAAATCCTGGATATGACAAAATGTGCAGGCACCAAAAAAAAGAATAGAGAAATCGGACATCAAAATTTAAAACCTCTGTGCGTCCAAGGACACAGTCAACAGAGTGAAAAGGCAACCTAGGGAATCGGAGAGAACATTTTCAAGTTGTCTAGCTGATAAGGACTTAGTGTCCAGAGTTGTAGTAGTTCTTTCTATATTCAACAACAAAGCCACATACAACTCAATTAAAAAGAGGGCAAAGGACCTGAATAGACATTTCCCCAAGAAAGACATATAAACAGCCAACAAGCACAGGAGAAGATGCTCAACATCACTTCTCATCAGGGAAATGAAAATCAAAGCCATAATGAGATATCACCTCCCAACCATGTGGACAACTACTATAAAAAACAAACAAAACAAGCCCAACCTCACAAGATAACAAGTGTTGGTGAGGATGCAGAGAAACTGGAGCCCCTGGGCACTGTTAGAGGCTGCACCATTGTACACTCCCACCATGGAAAATAGTATGGTGGTTCCTCAAAATATTAACTATATAATTAGCACATGATCCAGCAATTCCACTTCTGGGTATACATTCAAAAGGAAACGAAACCTTTATCTAGAAGAGAGATTTGTACATCATGTTCACAGCAGCCCAAAGGTGGAAGCAACCCAAGTGCCCATCAACAGACAGAGAAACAGAATGTGGTCCAACCACACAATGGAACACTACTCAGCTCACAAGTGAAGGAAATCCTGAGCGATGCTACAACACGGATGAAAAGACAACCACTTTATGATTCCAGTTACATGGTGTGTCTACAGCAGTCAGATCCATAGAGACAAAGTGGATGGTGGGGGCCAGAGGCTGGTGGGTGGGGAAGGGGAATTAGTGTTTAATGGGGACAATTTCTGTTTGCAGAGATAAAAAGTGTTCTGCAGATGATGGTGGTGGTGTTTGCACAACAATGTGAATGTACCTAATGCCACTGGACTGTACACTGAAACATGGTTAAGATGGCAAATTTTATGTGTATTTCACTGCAATTAAAATTTTTTAATGACATTTGAATTTTCTATGTAGATTAAATAGTAAAAAGCTACTTGCATTCGTCTGTGCAAATTTCTCAAATGACTGTCAAAGAAGAGTGAAAATTTTATCCAAATAATAAAAACAACATAGTTGAGGTGTCTCTCCTGTCTGACACAGAAGAACAAACACGGTGTGTGGAGAATCTCGCCATCCTGAGCGAGAGACACGTGAAAAGCCCTCTCGCATCCTCAGGTGGCTGTGCTCTGAGCACCTCTGTTCTCCATGTGGGCCTGAGTCGGTGCTGGGGGCGGGGAGGGCAGCAGAACCCCCAGGAATACGCCTGAGAGATGCATGTGCCAATGACACCCAGAAGGTGCTGGCGAGGGGGCACTGCAGTCACACCTGTGCGGTGGGAAGGAGCAGGCCACACCAGCCATGGCAGGGGTCGGGAAGGTGCACGTGGCACATCCCTGCTGGGATTCTGGGGGGCGCCCAGGGGACACTGTTCTCCAAAAGTGAGGGTCTGCTTCCTCTGCAAAAAGGGACAGAAAGCAGAGCTCATCTGGAGTGAGGTCAGAAGACGCGACCACACCCAGATAGGAGCAGGGGGGTGCGAGCTGAGAAGCAAGTGGATGTCGGGCCTTTCAGCCGAGCAGGTGTCGGCAGCAGGAAATCACTGGGTCCCTCAGGGTTTCCCCTCCCAGGTTTGCAGATCCTTGGGTATCTCACCGGGTGGGGGTGATGCTGCATTTGGTAGGGAATACAGGAAACGGAGAAGAGTGAAGCATATGCATTTTCTCACACCGTTAATGAAAGAAAGAAATGTCATAAGCCAAGACAGCTTCTGCCTTTTCATCTATGGTTTTCAGCACACTTCCTTCTGTAACTATGGAGGAAAGCAGCAGATGAAGTTTACAGCCCGTTTATTGCTAGGTTAGGGCCCATGATGAAGAAAATGAGCTCTAACCAAGATACGTCTCAGCTATCCCGTTAAAGGCAAAGGATTTTCCAAAAGGGAGGATGTCACTAAACTGAAAACAGACGCTTCTCCTCAGTAACTTCAGTTTCCAAGGAATTATCCTAATGCTTAAAGGAGGACACACACCAATTCTTCACAAACCCTTCCCAGAAAATGGGAGGGAACGCTCCCAAGGCAAGCCCCTTCTAGGAGGCTGTTTTCACCCTGATACCAAAACCAGACAAAGACTCACCAGAAAAGCACAGCTAATCTCTCTTGTGAAAATGCTCAGTAAAACCAGCAAACTAAACCCACCAAATGTGTATGGAAACCACATGGGACGTGGGCCTGAAAATGCAAGGTTGGTTCAACACACAAAAGTCAACACACGACCACCACTGTAGATGTAGAAAGAGCACTCGAAAAAATCTAACATCCTTTCATGATTAAAAAAAAAAACAAACACGTCAACAAAGCGAGGCTGGATGGGAGCACCTCACCCTGATCCAGGCGTCCACAGAGAGGCCCAGCATGCACCACACCCACAGGCGAAGGGCAGGGAGCCTCCCAGGAACATGCTAGGATGTGTGTGCACTGCCATCCACGTGCATGGGGGTCTGGCCGGAAAGCTGGGAAGGAGAGGAGAGAGGGAAGGAGGGAGGGAAGAAAGAAGGAAAGGTGAAAAGCCACCTCTATTTGCAGAGGACACGATGTATATCCACGTCCTAAGGAATCTACAAAAAATACCGCTAGGTTTAATTAGCGATTTCAGCAAAGTTACAGGATACAAAATCAGTATACAAACACCTTACATGAGCATTTTGTTTGATTCTGTATGTTTGTTAGAATCTGTACGATTCTAAAAGCAGCATTTACAGCAGAAATAACATCAAATCCTTCAATACTGTCCCTAAAGGAGACATGGTTCTCCATGGACAGCCCTGAGCAAACGCACAACAGATGCCATGAAACTCCCAGACTAGCACCTGGACCTGCTGCAGAACCTAATGTGGCTCCTCCTGGCCCATGAGTCACAACCCGGGTGAGAAAATGTACCTCAAGGCAAAGGAAGACGCCACAGACTTCCAGATGCCACTTCCGGAGGGTGGCAGTTCCCGCAGGGGCGGCTTTGGGCCCACTCCTGGCCGTGCTGAGAGGGTAGAGGGCGTGCAGATGACACATCGTGGGGAGCGACACCGTGCAGCCCGAGTCTGGTGAGCCCTCTGATGGAGCCACACTCAGAAATGACACATGAACCTGCAGCTCAGGACGATCCCTCCCTTCCTGTTCACGTCATCTGATCTTCCGTAAATGAGTGATCAGGACCCAGGAACTGTGTGCCTGGAACTCTCTGCCTGCCCCCAAATGTATCCTGCTCACGCCCCCTCCCAGTGCTGCGGGCTCAGGCACACCTGCTATAGGTTTTGCCAATGCCTGTGTGCGGTTTTGGGTCCAAGCACATCTGCTGCCTCTGGAAACGGGCTAATTAATAGGGGGAACAGCTGGACTCTTCTCCCAAGACTTTTAATGTTATCTGGGGAAAAAACTCACTTCAAGAGGTTAACGTCCTCCTAAGAAGAAACTTATACAAAAAAGACTAACACCCCAAAAGTAAAACAGGCAAAGAACACAATTAGGTAATTTGCCAAAGCAAAACAAAATACAGGGCTTCCCTAGTGGCGCAGTGGTTAAGAATCCGCCTGCCAACGCAGGGGGCACGGGTTCGAGCTCTGGTCTGGGAAGATCCCACATTCCGCAGAGCAGCTAAGCCCATGTGCCACAACTACAGAGCCTGCGTGCTGCAAACACTGAAGCCTACGTGCCTAGAGCCCGTGCTCTGCAACGAGAAGCCACCAGAATGAGAAGCACGTGCACCACAACGAAGAGTAGCCCCCGCTCGCCTCAACTAGAGAAAGCCCGCGCACAACAACGAAGACCCAGCTCAGACAAAAATAAATAAATTTATATGTTAAAAAAATACAGAAACTCGCCAATAAGCTTTCAGAAGACATGTCCTACCTCACAGCCTCTTCACATCCATCTTCGGGGGAGAAAGATGCCGCCTTCCATCCTCGCCAGTGCTCCGGAAACATCCTTACAAACAACTGACTCGTTTCCCTGGTTCTGCTTCTCGTTTATCGTAAGGAGATCATGAGATGCACACAGGTGCACACGTGGTGATGCTGATCACAAAGTGATCTGTTCCAGCTGTGTGGTACCAGGTCGCCAGTAAAAACCATATTTTCACACACACTTTTGAAAAAAAGGCTGGTTATAAAATGAAAACAGTATATATGATGTTTACGGTTTTATGAAAAGCTTTCACCCAATACACACAGAGGGAAACTATCATTTGACAATTAAGCATAGTCTTGGCTGTGTCAGTTCAGCACAGAATGTAGTGAAAATACACTCTTTATTTACAAATATGCAAAACAGCAAATTTCCATGTGCTAAGAAGGAAGTAGAAATGACTTTGCTTGGGTCCTTGACCCTGTTCAGTCTCCCCTACACCTGCCGGGGCCATTCCTGCATTCCTTCTGGCAAGCACAGCTATCTCTGGGTGGCAGGGTTATATGCAAGTTTTATTCTTTTATAAACCTTTATTTTCAAAATTTTCTAAAACGTACATGCAATACTTTGAAAATAAAACAATCTTTGAAAGGTTTCAATAAATGATATCAAAATCATTGATACTACTTCCTTCAGTAAGATGCAAAACTGATGAAGTTAAAATCGGCAGATAAACATGATTTATTACTTTGCCTGCAAAAGGGGATTCAGAGCAGTACAGTGCAGGTCACACTGGGCTGGCCCCCAGGTCAGGGCCCCTGCCTGCCAGCATCGGGCCATGAGCCCAGGATCACAGCCCCAGACGCACGCCTTTGTGGGTCTCGGATGTCTGCACAATTCACAACCCAACGCTGAGCACCCAGAAGACATGCACATACTTCCCTGGGTTCCTTCTGTATCCAAGAGGATTCATATGGACACGACCAATACAGTTAAAATACATCTCAAGAAAAATAAATATTCTGCACAATGTCCTTACAAGGATCAATGATCTATCCCCGCCCCCGATCACTACAAAATCAGGAAACTATCATTTGACAATTAAGAAGTGTATGCTTGGCTGTTAGTGTCAGTTCAGCACAGGATGCCGTGCTGAAAATACAGACTCTTTCTGAACCACATTCACAAACATGCAAAGTTGCACATTTTAATGCGCTTAGAAGAAAAGCATTTTTTAAAGAAGGAAGTAGAAATGATTTTCCTTGGGCTCCCTGGCCCCACTTCACGGGTGGAAACAACAGATGCTCCCGCCCGCAGGTGCCAGGGCACTTTTCCACGTCCCTCCACGCCCTCCAGCCTGGGCACCAGGTCACGGCTCGGTCACGGAGGACGCGTCCTACCACGCTGCCCAGGCCACGGCGCGGTGGGGCCCTTAGAACTTGAAGAGGTCGATGAAGTGCTGCGGGGACACGGGCGTGAAGCAGCTGTCAGGGTCAGCAGCCGTGCAGGGGTGGCCCGAGTCCTGCGGGAGGAGTGGGTCGTTACCACACAGGGCGTGTTTCTGGAGGGAACGCAGCTCAGAAGTCGCCAGCTGCTTGTTTAAACGCGCCCCGGACCCCACCACAAAGGTGCGTGGACAGCAAGCGATGATAACTACGAAAATGAAGGCAGCCACATGGCTCCCCGGGGTAGAGACTTCCCGAAGGAATTCCTGCTCCAGTGGATGGGGAGACGGGCTCTCCTGAGTTAGGGCCCCAGAGGGAGCCCTGGGCTCTGCGCCCCCGTCCTGGCCGCGCTCCTCCCCTCCCGCCGTGGGTCAGGGTCCACCCCGGGACCTGCTCTCGGCACCACCCACCCCACTCACCAGAGGGCCCAGCACTGCGTCCCGCAGCAGAAACGGGGCTCAGGTCAGGAGACAGAGCAGCCTCAGGACTGGGGGCCAGTAAGGCCGGGGACCCGGCGGCCAAGTCTACACCCTCCCTCTGGTCTACAGGGCAGCTCATGGGACCCCCAGTCGTGGCGAAGCAAGCAGGCCAGTCGCACATCAGCAGAGGGTGCGGCCTGAGGGGCACCAGCCTCCTGGGGACGCGCGCAGACGCGGGCAGAGCAGGAGGTACCTCGAGTAATAAAGCAAGGCGGCAGTCCTTGGAGACGGCGGAGAAAGGGTCAGGAAGGAGTGCAGAGAAGGGAGGAAAAAAGGGAAAACAGGGTTATTAGGAAGAGCCAGACCGTACTTAGCATTTAGGCTGGATGTGTATTATTTACGCAAATGGCTAAAATCATCGGGCAGCTGAATCAGGCACCGTCCAGCACCTGAAGGGCCACCGCCACAGTTTCCACTTCCTCGAGTCTCGGACTGACAACTGATGAGGCTGCAGAGCTACATAACCGTCGGAACTGTTCACTGAAAGTGCACAGAGCGACACTGACACATACGGTTTACACTGCAAATATTTATGGCAGGTTTCTCGGAAGCTCCCTCATTCCCTCTTTGCTGTCTGAGAGTCAACTCCGTGGAATTCAGAGCACGAACCAGACTCCACGCAAGCCCAGGCACCCCAGAGCCTGGATCCCGCGTGGACCCCTGCGCATCCACGGTTTTCAGCTCGAGGTCAGCACCAACCTGCCGCTCTCGCCTCTTGCCGGCCCGGCCACCTGGCCCGCTTCCCCACCCTCGCTGGAGATGGGGGCTGGCCATCAGTGCGGGCTGGGGCCAGCAGCCTCCCTGCTCCGGCCACAGACCCACGGTGTGGACCTGGCAGTGGACACGCCGAGACAAAAAAGGACACGGGGTCCTGATTCCCAGCCTTTAACTGGACTCATTCTGTCTGGCTTCCAACTCACCCAACCCCCAGTGTTGACCGAAGTTCAATGAAGTCGAGAAACTCAGCTGGAGGACGGTCAGGCGGAAGGAACACAGTGGTCTCGCGTCACTACTCAGCAACCCGGGAGGGCCGGCCCACAGAAGCCAGACAGACCCCGAGCCGGCACCTGCGCTCGCCTGAGTGACTCGGCTCAGTGACTCCAAGACCGTGGTGCACAGTTCTTAAGCCCAGTATTTCCCCTTCTTTCACTTTGGAGGAGTTCCCACAAAGGCAGGTAGAAAACTAACCCCCAGACTCCAGAGAGTGAAGCCAGAACAGACAGGACGGCTGGGGCAGCTGAGAGGTCAGAGCCCAGGCCCACGTGGGCGGAAGAGGATGAGTCTGGCAGTGTGCGGGAGCCGCACCATGGCGGGTCCCCACCAGCACCCGGCGGCACCTGATGGTGTCACGCTGCTGTCTCTCCATCAGCAGAAAGTGCTGGCGAAGGTGAGTCAAAGCGCAGGGGCCACTTCTGAGCACCAGCCCCGCGCAGGGCAGGGCACTGCTTAACCTTCACGACTCCACGCAGCAGGTCTGCCCCAACAGGAGGCTCCATGAGGCTGGGAACTAGGGTGAGGCCACGGGATGGTGTGGGATGAGGGGGTGGGGGAGAGAGTCCGGTCAGCTGGGGCAACGCAGGGGACCTTCCTCGGGAGCTGACACTGCAAGCAGTTTCCACCAGAAATTCCAGAGACTCGTCTTTTTTTTTTTTTTTTTTAAATTTCCACCCACAGATTCAGAATAAAGTTGGAATGGCCTCTAGGAGAAAAAGCTACAGTGTGACCCCAGGGGTGGACCAAACCAGGCCCTGAGGCCTGAGGCTGCATGGACATCGAAGTGCTCAGCTTTCAAGGCAAGACTGAACATTTCAGAGCCAAAAGACCAGCAGGAGACACTTGTTCTGAATTTTCATAAACAAAAGAATCCACAGGCCAATTCTTCTGGAAACCTAAAAAATCACATCTCAGTTTTAAAAAATCCAGAACTTCCGTGCTTCTCGATGCCTCAGCAGCACATTCTTACACCAACAGCAGGGAGACTAAGGAGGGTGCTTCTCTGTTCACTACTTCAGAGACAGGGCTCCCACACTCTCCACACTCTGCAACGGCATTCTTAGAGAAACGCCCATCACATCCGCCCCAGGAAGAAACACCACTGCTCCCAGTCTCTCTCTGGAATAAAGTGATCTGCTCAGAACAGAAAACCCTGGGGAGGAGCGTCAGTTCAGAGCAGCAACCAGACGGTCTCGTCTGCTCTGACTCAGCCGTGAAGACGCCTCCTCACGTGTTTTCCACGGGCACCTGCCCGGGTATGCGTTTCTATCCCTGTGATTGGGACCAAGGGCGCACAATAAGGGCTCCGCTCCATGTACTGTAATCCCACTGACTGATTCGCCTGCGTCCCCGCGCAACGCAGCCGGCACACCGGAGAGAATGAGCGTGAGGTGCCCCTGCCCCAGAGGAACAAGGTTCCACAGAACAGCCACTGCAGCCATGTAACACATTTCTTCTTTTTAATTGTGTGGGAAAAGCCACACTAGAATACAAAACAACCAATTACCAATGACGTGACCTCCTGTTGGTCATGAGTGGGGACAGCAGGACCTGCTCGCCTGCAGCCCAGGAGGTAAAGCTCTGTTGACACAGGGACTCTCACCCCACAACCACGGATTATAGTTAAAAAAGAGCCACATTACCACGGATATAATCTGAAATGAAAACAATTTAAAGTAGTAATTTCTCTTCCAACAGTTTAGAGTCTGCCATGTAATCCATGCAACAAATTACAGATAAATGAAGAGCAAAAGAAATACACCAACAGCCAAGGCGCTGACCAGGCGGAAGGCCTGCGGCCTTACAGCCACGCCCGAGGACACGGAGGGGCAGGCACAGACCGCCTGCCAGTTTCGCCACTTTTCTCCCTAGTGAAATTTCACCACGTTAACAAGCAAATTCAAACTCAAGGCAAACTATGGAAATGATTTTACTGAGAGGAGGTGCATGGAAGCACCCCACTCCCCTGCCCTGGAAACTTGTTTTTATCAGAGTCTGGACAGGAGAGGAAGGGAGCCAGAGAGGGAGGGGATGGGCCCAGACAACTGCGGACATGGCTCAGTCTCCACCACGGACCAGACTTGCTAAGTGTGGCTCAAACACATGAGAAGCCTGGGCACCTTCGTGGGCCTCGCCTCTGCTCCAGGCACGGGGCTGTGAGGAGAAGCCCCCTGGAGGTGCCGTCTCCAGGCCTGCCCCCTGGGGGTCCCGACAGTGGAGGCTGAGGCCGAGTGTGGAGGGCAGCTGAGGGGCCCCCTCGGCTTCCAGAAGAGGGTGGGGGATCCTGAGCCTCAACAGCAGAAAGCAGCCCCACCCGCCAGGACTCGGGCTGAGGCGCCAGCCAGCATGCTCACCGCCCTCGGGGACAGGCCCCCCCACCTGCTACCTCAGTGCAAGGGGACGGGGTGGGTGGCCCGACGTTCAGGTCCAACCGCAAGTTGTTCTACTTTTGTGAACCTGTTCCCCTGCCCCAGTCCTTGGTGATACATCATTATCTTATCACAAATACAACTTGCCTTTTTTTTTTTTTTTTTACCATTACCGTTAGGTGAATAGTTTGTTTTTCCAAATTTTAATCCTCAAACTCCAAGACTACATCTGAAATTTTTACCTTCCAAAAGAGGATGCTGCAGTGCCGACAAAAGTGCAGTGTGTCTCCGTACTGTTCCTTAGTGGGGTAATGTTTCTGAAGTGCAAAATACATCAACTTCCATTCGATATGACCTTTTTCTGAAAGGATCAAGTGTCTACAAAACTAGACAGACAAAATTCTGTTCAGAATCAGATGGTTTTCATAGCATAACAATTTTTTAAAAGCAGTATACTGCATGAAACATTAAATTATTAGAAATTAAATTTCAAATATAATTCAGTCTATACACTGGAATAGCATGCAGCTGTTAAAGAGACTTAAAGGTTCCGATCTGGAATGATGTCCACGACATACTAGTAAGCTAAAAGTAAGTTACTACATCATGTATCTGCCAGGGACTTGTAACTAGAACACAAAAAGAACACAACTCAGTAACAGAAAGACAATCCAAATACAAAATGGGCAAAGGACTTGAAAAGACATACAAATGGGCAACAAGCACATGAAAAGATGCTCAGCGCCTCGGGCATCAGATCAGGGATGGGAGGAGGCAGCCCCTCACGCCCCCCGTGAGGCTGTGACCAAACACTCAGAGTAACAGGTGGGGATGGGGGCGTGGAGCAGTCGGGGGCTGCCCGATGGGGCGGCGACTTTGAGCAACAGCTTCTCGGTTCCTCGGAATATTAAACTCCACTCCGGGGCGCCCCCCCCAACCCTGCCCCGAGAAGGGGGACCATGGCGGCCCCGTGGCCTGGCCGCACCCAGCCTCACCCCCTCCAGCACGCACTGCTCAGTTTCAGGGCCCGAACCTGCTCACCTCCAGGACGCCCCTGCCCACCATGCCCCTCAGAGTGGCCGTGTCCACCTAGGGGACGGACACGTGACCCCACACATCCCCCAAGCCCGTGTCTGAAGAGACACGTGACATCTGTCCCCTCGTCAAGGACCCCCTGGGGCAGGATCGCATCCTGCCCCATCCGAGACTGTCCCCTGCCCTTCACGCTGCTGTGCGTGTCGTGGATGCCCAGCTGTCGGTGCTTCACTCCAGAAACAACACGGGGTGGGGGGCGAGGAGGGGGGCAACGATGAGGGGGACACACAGGAGTCCGCCGGTCCCCGTGGCTAGTCCCGGTCCTGGGAGGGCAGGGGTGCGGGGAGCGGGTGGCCACCCATGATCCCAGAGGTGACACACCACCCGGAGAGGGGCCTCGAGTTGCGGGAAAGACGAGGGGCACGTCCTCGACAGGAAGAACCTGCTCTTGTTCTGCTTCTCTGTTCTGGGCTGTGCTTAGAATCACAGCTCTTTCTCAACATGAAGAACAAGCTTTCCCGTAAGTGATTCTAGCCCATTCCCCGAAGTGGCCAGGCCTGGCCGCTGGGGCCGGAGCCCATGCTCACCTGCTTCTCGCCGAAGTGGTACTGGCAGAGCTTCTTCCACAGCCGCCGGTCCTCGCTAAGCGCGGACAGCGTCGGGGTCACCTGACCCAGAGTGACGATGTCCCACCCATCCGAGAACCTGTACAGGATGTTGCTGAGCATGTGCACGGGAAGGTCGCTGAGCGTCAGGCCGCTGTCCACCTGCTGGGAGGACGCGCGCGCTTACTCCAGCGAGAAGGCGCAGGAGCGCGGCACTCACACTGACGTCTGAGGCCCAGGCGACGGGAAGGCCGCCCGCCCCTCCTTCCTCCCCACTTCTCTCCAGATAGCGCCCAGCAGCGGCCCTGCCTGGACCTGCGCGACAAGCATTCCCTTCCCTGGGGATCCCGACTGCTGACACCCACACTCCCCGAGTTCGCCAGCTGACGAGGCGTCACCACGATCAGCTACCAGGGGACAGTGGCACCTGGCCACGTCTATCAAGGCCTGGATAGCAGACACGCCCCAGATGCGTGTGGCCCTCACAGCACAAGCCTCTGCCCGTGGGAACGAGGTGGGGTCTGTGCGGCACTCACACCAAGGCCGCCTGGACACTGGATGTTAGATCGTCCCTTGTAACTGCAGGGCCTTAATTAGGGAATCACTGCTCTTTGTAAATCCCACATCTAGGTAGCAAATAAATGGCCCAAAGTTACAGTGTTCCAACGCCACCTTTGAAAGCAACCAGAGATAAATAAAACACAACCTAAAACACTTACTTTAGTCAATAGGGTCAACATTTTTCTTGATGAAACTAGTTACCAGAATAAACAAAAAGCATCAGAACAACTGGAGTGATCTGCATGCTCCTTCTGAACTACAAACACATGTACACACACCATGCAGCGTACAACACATCAACCCTAGAGAAGCAACAGCAGATGAACAGAGTCACTACTATACGATTTAGCCTTAATCCATTGAACGTTATTTTAGCCTGAAATACCTAATCTCCTATAAAGGTAAATCAATTCACCACCTCATCACCCACAGGATCAGCTCTTTTTAATAATTACCATCCCCACCGTCTTTCCAATGGCACCTATAACCCATTAAAGGGTCTTCTGGTCTTAATCCATCTTAAAACAGTTTAATATTTATGAAATGTAAAGGAAAAAAACCTTTGGAAA
Organism: Orcinus orca; assembly: GCF_937001465.1. NCBI lineage: Eukaryota > Metazoa > Chordata > Mammalia > Artiodactyla > Delphinidae > Orcinus > Orcinus orca. Next base: position 23,673,413 of record NC_064579.1, on the reverse strand, counting down.
AGCTGTAATAGTCTTTCACATACGCTTAGAAGTAACAACAGTGTTTGTAACAGAAAAACAGAGCGTACTCACTTGTAGGCCAAGAAATGCATACCTCAGTCATCTGAAGATTCTGTAGCTGCTGTTGCCAGTTGAGAATAGTTTCTAACCGGCAAACCCAAATGTTGATATTTCCCACCAGAACGGACTTCCCCACTCCTCTAATTAGAATGCAAAGGGTAGAGCTTAGGTCTTGGAGAAGATCTTTGATTAGGCGAGGGTTTTGGTGGTCATCGAGAACTGGAACAAACAAAAACAAAAACAATGCACTGATACAGTCAACCCCCGCTGTTAAGAATGACCTGCTTTCACAGCCCAAGGGCCCATTAACAGATAACACAGATATACAGAGTGTGATACATACACACAATGGAATATTACTCAGCCTTAAACAGGAAGGAAATTCTGACACGTGCTACAACGTAGATGAAACTTGAAGCCCTTATGATAAGAACCAGCCACAAATGAACAAGTATTGTGTGATTCTCCTTATATGAGGCCCTTAGAATAGTCAAATTCATAGAGACAGAAAGTAGATGGTGGGCGCCAGGGGCTGGGCAGTGGGGGGAGGGTCGTGCTGGTTGGTGTTTATGGGGACAGAGTGTCAGCTCTGCAAGGTGAGCTCTGCAGATGATGGTGGCCATCGTTGCACAATGATGTGAATGTACTTAACGCCACTGAGCTGTGCACTTAAGAGTGGTTACGATGGTAAATTTTATGTATATTTAACCACAATAAAAAATTATGATCTAATTTCACTGCAACTCCAAAGTGGCATCATTTCTGAGATATCACAAGTAGGATGAGATTTTAAAACTTCAAAATATTGTCTGATAGTGTATTTTTGGTTGAGTCTACAGTTTTGCCTTTAAACCTGTCAGTCTCTGTTTTCTTTTATACTTAATCATGAGAATGGATATTTAAAATGGCATATATATGCATAAACTCAAAGTTCCATTTATTACTGGCCACTAATCAGGACAAACATTAAATTAAAATGACAGGCTTAGCCGATGCCTAAGAACTAAGTCACAACCTTGCTAATTATAGAAACACTGTACAGCTAAGGTGAGCTGTGACTAGTTACCCATGAAACAGTAAGTGTCTTTTTAAAACTCAGGGATTAATTACCTTTCTCTGGGACTTCCCTGGTGGTCCAGCGGTTAAGACGCCGCGCTTCCACTGCAGGGGGCACGGGTCTGATCCCTAATCGGGGAACTAAGATCCCACATGCCACGCAGTGTGGCCCCAAAACAAACAAAATTGTCTTTCTCATTACAATATGTTCTTCTGTATGCAAAAGCACCTTTTAAAGAACAACAATAGCAACACCAAGAACTGAGCAGCCAACCCGAGCCCTTGCCCTTGCCCTGACACCATCACATTATTTGACACCATTAATACTGGGGGGAAATAAAAGAAAAATCCAATCTCCTTGCACCGAATTTCTAATTAAGATTTAGATTATTAAAAATATCAGTCATCACCTTACCTTTTTGAACGATTTTATCCAGAACGTTGAAGTAGTTCTTCTGGGCCACACCGCTCAGCGAGGTCAGCTGGGACTTTGCGATCAGCTGCAACAGCTGTGGGGTGGGAGGGTGGGGGGAGTTACAGGTGAGCATCACCTCTGAAGGGAAACGCCCCCAAGTGACAGGGAAGGAGAGCGCAGGCCGCAGGCCGTGACACCCTCCCCACGACGGCACATCTTTGGGGGTCCACCCAGCATCCTGCTGTGCCCTTTCCTCTGAATGTCCCAGACTCACACGAGCTGAGCCGGACCTTCCCCAACGGCCTCACATCACGTCTGTCCCTCCGGCCTCCCGCCTGACATGCATGGCACTGCCCCTCCCTCCCGCAGCTGCTGCCTGGCGTGCCTCCCAGGCTCCTGCACGCGATGCCAGCACGGCAGCCGGCAGGGAAGGCCTGGGAAGGACGGGACAGCCTTCCCGCTTCTCTGCCCCAGTGCTGTCCCCTCCCCTCAGCTGCTCCGGGGAGAGCTGGTTGTCACAAACACGGCTCATCCGTATCAGTCTTCGGTGAACCCACGGGCCACCTCTGTACAAACTGGGTCTCAGGAGTCCTGTGTCAGCCGCTTCCCCGCGTCCCCTCACGTCCTGTAATTTCCGCCTCCCACGCGGGGCCTCGCCCTGGGCCACGCGTGTCTCTGGTGTGGTCCAGGGCTACCTCTGCCAAGTCCTCCCCACCTGGACACATCCATTCACTTCTTCCCATACTGTTTCTGCCCATACTGTTTCTTAGTTCTTAGGCATCTGAACCACTGTGGGTAAGCCTTAAACAGATTTTAGAATCTGTGAATTACATCTGCCTATTTCTCTGAAAAAGGAATTTTTCATCCCTCCTTTCCAATCCTCCTAGCTGCCTCTGTGAGTTTCCAGAGGGAGAAAAGAAAATGCTAACTCACATACTTAAATTGCCATGTTGACCGTGGAAGTTAAAAAAAATTACAAATATGACAATCACATGATGATTGTTGGGAAAAAAATCATTCTGCAACTTCCAGTATATTTACATAAAAGTGTCCTATGCTGCAGTGAACACAGAAACAACACTCCAGAGCCCTGGCCAGAGAACACCTGAGAAGCCCAAGGCTACAAGGTCAGTCCGGCTCCTCAATCTTTTTTTTTTTTTTTAACATCTTTATTGGAGTATAATTGCTTTACAATGGTGCGCCAGTTTCTGCTGTATAACAAAGTGAATCAGCTATACATGTACATATGTCCCCATATCTCCTCCCTCTTGCGTCTCCCTCCCACCCTCCCTGTCCCACCCCTCTAGGTGGTCACAAAGCAAAATGTTAGCACCTTCCGTCTTCCTTGTTCGACCAGCATCACAATCAGCACCACTTTAACTGACTCAGACCCTTTCCCCGCCTGTGTTTACAACCAACTTAGAGACCTGGGGCCAGCTTCACTGCTAACTACAGCCGGAAGGGGTGGGGCTCCCAGCACAGACCGAGCCACCGGCCCTGGGCAGTGAGTAACAACCAACCTTCCCTGACAGGCTCCCTGCTCTCAAGACCCTCAGGATCTGAGAGAAACAGACCAGAATATGCAAATACATGCCTCTCCTGCTCCGCAAAGAAAAATGAGTGCGGAGCCCGTGGGCCGCGGCCCTCAGAGAGCCGTCCAGGGACCCCCGGGACCCCAGATCTAAGCTACTTCCCTGGTACCACTGCCGCCTCGCTCGTGTGCAGTGCAGGGTCCCGGTGCCCCACGAGGATGCTGCACACGCTGAATCCAGCCCTGAGAACGCACCATCTTCCACCATCGCAGACGCTGCGAAGATGGGCACAGGAGGACACAGGCACTCTTTATTTTTAAATAGAGAAATTTTTTTAAAACTTATTTTAACTTCCATATGGTAAATATTAATAGACAAAACCCACATAAGCAAATTTCTTTGGGGTCCTCAGTAGTTTCGAAGTGAGGAGGACCCCTGACACCAGGTCTTAGTCTGAGAATGGATATTCTGTCACAAAAGGAAGTAAGTATTCCAACCACCCCCTCCTATGATCAACAAAAACTACAGTTTTCTAATACCACGTAAAAAAATCCTTTAGAAAAAGGCTGAACTCACTAGCAGAAGGCGTGGGGTTGGCATGGTGGGTTAGCTAGTTATCCACAGGGCACCCACCAGAAAAACCACCACAGTGGGATGTGCAAACACAAGAGTGACCATGTTAATAGATGACAGTGAAATCTTAGGTTAAAATGGTAATTAACATAAAAGTGCAGAAGACAATTTTTTTTTTTTTTTTTGGCTGCTTTGGGTCTTGGTTGCTGCGTGTGGGCTTTCTCTAGTTGTGGCGAGCGGGGCTTCTCATTGCGGTGGCTTCTCTTTGTTGCGGAGCATGGGTTCTAGGTGCATGGGTTTCAGTAGTTGTGGCACATGGGCTCAGTAGTTGTAGCTCACGGGCTCTAGAGCGCAGGCTCAGTAGTTGTGGCGCACAGGCTTAGTTGCTCCACAGCACGTGGGATCTTCCCAGACCAGGGCTTGAACCCGTGTCCCCTGAATTGGCAGGTGGGTTCTTAACCACTGCGCCACCAGGGAAGCCCCCAGAAGACAATTTACAAAGAAGATATAACCACACATTAGCCCCTATTCAGCTAGATATATAAAACAAAATCTGTTGGAAACCTAAAGAGAATTTGTCAAAAATACAAATATTGTGGGAGATTTTTATACGTCTTTTCAAATTTAACAATTCTAAACAAGTAAGGATGTGGAGGAATTAAATAATATAACCGCCAAACCTTGTTTAATAAATAAGCAGAAAAACTTATATCCTTCAAATAGAGAATCTGCATTTTTCTTATGTGTCAATAGAATATTTACAAAAATTAACTATGAAAATGGCCACAAAGGAAAATTTAACGCATTTCAAAAAAACAGAGATCGTACAGGCCGAACTCTCTGATGATAATATACTAAAGCTAGAATTAAATAAAAGTACGGAAAACCTCAGCTATCTGAGCTCCCAGGCACGTCTGGAATGCCCAAGTGCACGTGTTACGTGGTCAGGATGACAGCGTGGGTGTGAGGGAAGGACAGAGGGTGACGGTTTCATGTTCAGGTCGCTCTTTCGTGCAGCACAGGGCACCCTCAATGGGCAGAGGCCGGGGGCCATGCCGTCTTCACTCCTGGCTTCACACAGATTTCCACACTGACCCGTTATTACCGAGGCGCCTACCGGAAGGGCTGGACATGACTGCCTAATTCTTACAACACCCCTAGAAGACGTACTGTATTATCACGCTGCACAGCGAGAACTGAGGCCCAGAGATGAGGAAAATGACCCCAAAGTCACACAGTAACAGGGACCGGATTCAGGACTGAAACACTGCAAACTCTTGCCACCTGCGTCCCGTGCACCTCACGCGTGTCAGGACGCAGCGAACAGCTTCCACAGGCTTCAGCGATGTGCAAGTTGATTACCTGATTTTAAAAGTCTTCTCAGTTTTACTGTATTTAATGAAAAAGGAATGAGACCTAAACTCTGCAATAGCAGATTCTCACCTAGATGTTCACAAAGCCGGAGCAGTGCCAGCACGCAGGCTTGTTCGCAGACTCTGCGTCCACGTTGTTGTAACTCTCTGGGAAGTGTCAGGAGCTTTCATCAGGTTCTCCCAAGGTCCGTGGCCCCGTTCCTCCCCCAGGGATGAGGGTATCTCATGCAGGGCGAACGCAGGCTGCGTCGAGAACAAGGGTCCCATCTGGGGGACCAGCTCGGGCAGACGGCCTGTGAGAAGTGACCTCTTTTCGGACTGTCCCTCTTGTCTACCCTCCGTGGGAATTAACACCTCATTTGACTCTCATCCTAGTCACTGACTTCTAATACTGGCAGAAGGAAAAACTGTTATCTTCTATGAATTGAATTGTTACACAATCTATAATTTCAGTTTTATTAAAAGAATTCTTAGTTCTTGCGTTTGGTCACATTCTACAAGTTACATTGTTGGCAGCATAAATATGCGGGAAGTTAAAGAAAAATGAAGATGGTACTGGACACTTGCAGACTCTGTGCTAGTGACATTTCAAATTTCCAGAGGACATGCCATCTAATCAGCACACTCCTGCTGGCTGCACACACACATCCCATAAAACATCAGAGCTACAGCATCTAATTTAATTCTCTTGAGGCCAAACTGTCCAGTTAGTGTCCAGTAGTGTTTCCTTTGACTGGAAGCAGGCATCCCTGGGAGGTCCCACGTGGTCTCTTCTCCTTCATGAATCTTGTTCTTAGGAGCAGTTACATATTTTGCTAGCTTACTTTAATCCAACGCTTTTTAAAGGAAAAAATTAGAGAAACTCCTGGAGTAAGTAGCCTATACCAATTCTTGAATCAACAAGAAGGACGTTTTTAAAAAAATAAAATGTAAACATATCTTTTTGTGCTAAGGAACTCAGAGGGCATTCCTTTTGTGAAGAATTTGTTTTCTAATAAGGAACTTCCTCCATTTCTAAATACCAGTTTTCTTGAAAAGAGGAGGTGCCTGTAGGTTCAGTAAAACGACTGGCAAATTAATTATTTTAGTCTCTTACGAGCCAGTTCATATTCAGGTAGAATTTGTGCAGAATGTTTACCATGGAAAAAATCACCAGAACAACTCACAGGACAACCTGCTCATCCGTCCCCTCACTGCGAGTGGAGCAGCTCCAGGTCTATTCCAGGTGCTGGGGGTATGTGTGTGTGGGGGTGCCCAGGGAGTGGGCATGTGACAGGGACCAAGCTGGGCTGTGACCCAAGACACTGCAACGTGGCACACAAAGGCTCAGGTCAGAGATTCTACGGATGGTCCCTCTCAACAGTCGCCCTGAACTCAAAAGGCCACTGTTTTAAAATGTCTCCACGCGTGTCAGGAAGTCACTGCTTTCCACGAGAGGAGAACGCTATAGTATCAAGACAAAGAAGACCTTTAATACACGCATCTCTGCTGTCAGGAGCGCCTGTGACCTGAGGCACATCTTGCCCGCTTCTCCTCCCTGAATCTGGGGACAGAGCTGGACCTGCATGGCTGCTGTCCTTCCATCTAAGCCACCCTCAAAAGGTCAGTCAAGCGTAGCAAGCGCTCCTGAGCTGAGCACGTTCAAGAGCTTGTTATGATCCCACCACGAACTCGTCATGGCAGCCTCGGGGCAGATACAAACCCCGTTAGGTGTCGTGGAAGAAGAGATCCCTGGTCAGTAAACTGAGAAAACAAGACACAACCCAACACAGAGGTCCGGCCCCTCCACCCCCTGGCCCTGCTGCTGCCTCGTGGGTCCCTGGAAGCTCGTCCACGACCATGGTCTCCCCCCTCCTGTCTCCTCGTGAACTGTTCATGCCACGTGGTCCTTGGCAGAGATCAGGAAGAAGCTAAACATCTTCACATAACCAGACGGTCCAGCTGGAGACGTCCTTTCCCTTGTTTTCATGATTCCACTATTTAAAGGACCCAGGAAGCACTTGGGAAACAGGAGTTCACGTCCAAAGATTGAGGAGTGTTGGGAAACAAACTCCTGGGGCCAGAGTCCCAGGACCTAAGGAGGCGTGTAAAGATGGGCAGACCAGCTCCCCAGCTCAAGGGCAGAGGTCACGTGAATACCCGAGTGGCCCCGGCCCTGCACACACTGCACCTGGTGCCCTGCGGTGAGGAGGCCCAACCTGTCCTACCTGACGGACAGGCAAGGGGCCCAAATGACACCCCACCACCACCAATCCCTTACCTCGAACAGAAGGAAAGGGTGTCACTAACACGGAGGAGGTGCATCAGGTACATTTTCACCCAGAGTCGCTATGACGGGCACCTCCTGGGGGACCTCAGTGGCAGAGGGACAGCCCTCCCCATGGAGCCTTCCGACGCGGCCTGGGTTCCGGGTGTGCGGGCCAGCGGCAAGTCTGCAGGAGACCCACGTGCGCGACAACCGTCTGCTCTGAGGCCCCCTGCTCTTTTCACCATCAGTCGGTTTCAACGATTCATCAGCAAAATGTGTTCTCATACGCACTCAGGTGGCAGCAGGGTCTCCTTCCAACCTGTGCCAGAAAACGGAAGGCCTCCCGGGTTCTGCTCTTTGTAATTTTTTCACTGACTAGTTTGCAATCATGTCGTCTAACCCACCGTTAACACAGGCTCATTTTCCACATGTTCAAAGTGAGATGGTGTGAGAATATCTGACTATCGCGTAAAGAAGTATGCTTGGTCCTTCGCAGAAGACAAAACATGAACAAGCATGACCTCTCCTCTCAAGGAGAAAAGCACACGGCACCCCAGGGGAGAAGTAACGGCCCTTCTGCATGGTTTCCGCGGCTGCCGTGAGGCAGCCCCACGCCGCGTGGGGTATGTCAGCGGCCACCACTCTCAGGGTTCTGAGGTCGCAGGTCCAGACCCCAGTGTCGGCAGGGCCCTGTTACGTTGTGGCCCAGGGAGGGGACCTCCTTGCCTCACTCAGCTCCTAGTGTTGTGAAGCCCCTGGGCCAATCTCTTCACATGGCTTCTCCCTGTGACTGTGTCTCTGTTCCCTCTTCTCTTAAGGACACAGTCATCGGTTTAGGGCCCTTCCCACTCCAGCAGGACATCATCCTAACTGATTACATGTGCAAAGACCCCGCTTCCAAATAAGGTCACGTTCTGAGGCTCCAGGTGGACGTGAACCTTGGGGGACACTGTTCAGGCCCGCAGACTCGCTATTTAGAAGTAATTCCTCAAAAACATGATAATTCCTCTAATATAGGAATGTGGAACAGTGAAAAGACTTAAGCAAAACTCTACCACTAAACTTTTCACGCAGGCAACCCATGAGCAAGATGTGAACCCCTCTGTGGCTCAGGTCGGCATCCCATCGAGCTGGCAGAGGATCAGAAGTGAAGAAGCAGGGAGGGTGCTCTGTGAGCCGTCGAGTCTCCCGGTATGGCCTGTGTACGCCTGGAGCAGGGCCGGGCCCACCACTCAGCCGCCCGACTCCCCGGCCCGAGGCCGGGCCCCGTTCTGACCGCCACCTCCCGCAGTTAATCCTGACACAGGACAAAACTGGAAAGAAAGTGATGAGAGGTGTGCCATCTCGAAGGACAGCGAGAACTCAGGGTCTGTCCACTGAGATCAAGGGGCGCATCCGCACTCGGCCCCTTTGCCTCCTGTCACCAGAACTTTTCGCTGCCCCTCTTCCCGCTCACACCGACACCCTCGTCTCTGGCTCTTCGGGGTGGGATCCTGCACGTACACGTCTGTGACAAAACGCAGGCAGTCCCTGGGGGCCGGGCTGAGCTGCAGAGGGGCTGCACTCGCTGTGGCCTTTCAGAGCTCCCCTGGCGTCCATGGGGCCTCCAAGCCCGACCGTTGGTCCCTGGCGCCCTTCACTTCAAGAGCCACAGCGCAAAACCACAAAATCGGCCCTGCTGCATCCTCCTGGCCAAGTCACTCAACAATCCTTTTACTTTATTCATTTGTATAAGTTTCAGGTGCACAACACAGTGCCTGGCAATTTTAAAGCTTATACTCCATTTACAGTTATTATAAACTATTGGCTGCATTCCCTGTGCTGCACAATATATTCTTGTAGCCTGTTTATTTTATACACAGTGGTTTGTTCCTCTTAATCCCCTACCCCTACCCAACAATCCCTCTTAGAAATCCGGTTTCCACTGCCAAACTTCCTTCTAAGTCATAAAGTTGTTGAAATATCCTTTCAGAATATCATACGTGCTTCTGGAAAGTCCTACCCCTTTAGTGAAATGTTTTGAATGGAGAAATACTATTCTGTGTGATCCCACCTTGTATAAACATGAATCTTCCATGACCAACTTCTCGTAAGCACCCTAATAAGTGCATCTGTTACACCCTAAGCACACCCTGTATTTATTAATATTTCCTGATCCCCTACTGTGACTACAGGGTTAGTAGATTCTTTCTGTATGACCCCGAGTACAAGAAGGGACTTAAATACGTCACAGACGACAGGTTCACCAGCACCGCTGGAAAGGCCTGATCAATTATTAAACTTCACAGATCCTGCCCTGCCAGCCAGCAGCTATTCTCTAAACAGGCCGTGAATGCTAGCAGTGAGTATTAAGTCTGTTAAAATGTTTCTCAACAAATATTTTAATAATTAAGCTACAGAGTTCAACTCTCCTAACACTACGAATACGACGGTGCAGCACACACAGCCAGCACCCGACACCTCGCGCTGCTCCCTGGGCGACGCGCAGGATGGCCCGCCGCTGGGCGCGGCTTCCCCGAGCTCAGGGAGGAGCCTTGGGTGAGCTGGAAGGGCCGTCAAGAGGCTGAGTTACTGTCACAGATAAAACCTGATGCTCCTGTGACCAGGCTTCAAATAAAGCTCAGAGAAACCCAACTGTCAGTGAGTAACACATTCCAATTATAGGGAAGTTAATGTGAGGAAGTTAAGGTAACCAAGGTAAAAAAAAAGTCACTATTTACAAGCCAAATAAAGTGAATAATGTGTCACAGATGGCAGCAAAGCTCATTGACCACAGGCAGGGAATGAAGTATAAACTCATTTTCCAAATAACCCAAATAAAGGTACATAAACGTAACGATTCTGAGAGTTTTTCCCCTAAGAGGAACCTACTTTAGGAAGCACAGCACACCCGGCATGTTTATACATTTCAACTGCTACCCTGTGCTGCTCTCAGGGAGTTTCCTGACAGCCTCTTTGGCCATCGCCCCCAGTGCCGACCCTTCCAGTGCATGCTCTCCTTGAGCCCGCCCCGTCTCTCCCAGGGGACCCGCAGCTGCTGTCCCCGCAGTGCTGGGGGGCCTCGGACTCCAGGGAGCCACCATGCATGACCTACACGCCCCACAGAGAGACATAATACAACTCTCCCCCAGGAAGGGCTGGCACTGAGGGGCTGCCCAGTTTCCGGGTGTGCACTGACACTACGGACAGACGCCACCTCTCTGCACTGCTGAAACTTCAATGTGTATCGCTGACAGATGTGACGAGGTCTATGGCTGGAATGTGAATTAGAAGATTCCCTGACACTGTTAGTTTGGAAAGACAAGTCAACCTCACAGGATGGGACCGTGCATCTCTCCTAAGGGTGCTCAGCAATGTGGGCACCAACATTCTCATCCCTCCCACCTCAGACCAGGGGACACCAACTACTAGACAGGAGGTAAAGATGCTGACACTCAGCCTCCAATCATGACACGGAGCTAGAAGCCCACTTCAAAGGCCTTTTAAAATACCAACTCTGCTATAAATCTCCCTTTGCAGCGAAATAACTAAATATGTGCTAATAATTCCAAGTCTTTGGTTAATTTTTCTACTTAAAATTTTCAAAATTCCACCAAATTTAAGTCTTTGATTTATCTTAATGAAAGTAAGGTCCTAAAACTGACCAAAAATGCTTTTAATTTACTTACACATTACATATAAAGGGTATGAATGAGAAGTAAGCTCAATTACGGACCAGATATTAAGAACTGTCCACTCACCAGGGCCAAATCTAAACTGCATCTTGACTGTCATTTTTTTTCCCCCAATAAGGAAGTTTCTCAGCACATATTATAAAATAATAACTGCAAATAATCAGTTAAGGAGAGAAAAATTACTAGTGAGTAAAGACCAGTTTTTATTGATTTTCTGGAAATAAGTTTAATAGTTCAATAAATTATGCTAAGGGCTTTTCAGTAGCCGGCCAAGACAACATTCTCAATCTATAAATAAGCATTTTTTTGTGAATTACAAGATAGTTTTAACAGCAGTTTAACATAATAGCCATATCGCTGACTACCAACTAGTCTGAAACTAAATATACAGCATTACATTTGTAACACAAATTCTGCTGAATGGTGGTGAAGAACACGACTGTTTACAAGCGTGCGGACGAAGCTCAGCGGCGCAGGCGGTGTGTGTGTTTACACACGTGTTAGCCCAGAGGAAGAAGTGGTGTTTGGACTTATCCGTGGCCAGATGGACAAAATGTAACGTGAATGAGGTTTAAGAACAGGCCGAATGCACGAGGAGCGTGTGAGAGACCACGCACTCATCCATCCCACCACAGTGCGGAGGGGGCAGCTCACAACCCCATGTTTACAGGTTTCCTTACGATTCCCACCAGCGCCGGCAGGCACTGCCTATGTGATTCAACAGTGACCCTAAATTAGGTGCCATGTTCTGAGGAACATGGCACATGGAATTAGTTCTCTATTCTCCTTTAAAAAGTTGAGTGAGGGGCTTCCCTGGTGGCGCAGTGGTTGAGAGTCCGCCTGCCAACGCAGGGGACGCGGGTTCGTGCCCCGGTCCAGGAGGATCCCACGTGCCGCGGAGCGGCTGGGCCCGTGGGCCGTGGCCGCTGAGCCTACGCGTCCGGAGCCTGTGCTCCGCGACGGGAGAGGCCACAGCAGTGAGAGGCCCGCGTACCACAAAAAAAAAAAAAAAAAAAAAAGTTGAGTGAATGCAGCTTGGAAAAACAATGTTTATTTCTCAAAATCAGACTAAAATTCTGAAAAATTGCAAAAGTAACCTAGGTATGAAGATGTTTCAAATATTTTTAAACAGACAACACCAAAAGTGGCTTATTTCATATACAGGATGTGCAAGAGACAATTTAATTTGGATTTGTGTAATTAGAAGACGTCAAATTTCCATGCCTGCCAAAGTATAGGAGAATAAAGACTAAACTTCCATTCCAAACTACTTATTTTTATTTTGACAACTAAAACAATTTATACTGAACACTAAACTCTAATACTAAATTTTATTCCGAAACTATGTAGTAATTATAGATTAGCCTCAGTTTAAAATGCTAATTTTAGATAAACAAAGGGACTTCATATAAAATATTAATACTAATTTTTTTCATATAAATTCTTAGAGGAAATATTACTGCATGCCATCCGAAATGTAAGGAAACTCTTTCATCAGTCATTTCAAAACCATTGCTCTTCTAATATTAAGGAGTGGCCATCTGGACAACACAGCACAAGTTATGGGAAATTGTCTTGTTGAGAAGAACTGCAAGAGATCCTCACTGTCCTGGTAAGTGTGGTGTAAACATGAAAGCAGCAGAGAGGTGCCAAGGACACCACTCCAGCCACTGAGGCCAACTACAATTCAGTGCGATTCAGGGGTACTGACCGCACAATGATGCACTAACAGACCCGCAAAGCAGTGTTTCCACCCCAGTGGCAGGGTGCTGAGCGAGAGGGGATCCCACCCACCCCCACAGACAAGGTGGCAGCAAGTGCAGAGGGACATGTCACCCAGAGGTGAGGCACAGAGCACGATCAAAAGAAAGCAAGTGGGGGCATCAGGCCTGCTGGGGAGGCAACAGGAGGAAAGGGAAGGGAGAAGAGACAGTACAGCATGTGGACCCGATCACAGAGAGTCACTAGGGCAGGGGACAGCGCGCCATGGCCACGGCACGTGGACCCGATCACACAGAGTCACTAGGGCAGGGGACAGCACACCATGGCCACGGCACATGGATCCAATCACAGAGTCACTGACAGCTGGCTTCATTTGTCTTTGTCTTTCGGAGAAGGCAGACATAAGCAGATCAGTTTGGGAAGGTAACCGGCCTCGGGAAGGGTTTGAAGGAGCAGGAAGCAGGGGCAGGAGGAGGCTGAGGAGGCAAGGACCCCTGATGGGGAGGCCCCACCTGGCGGGAGCGCTTGGCCATCACGGAAGTGCCACAGAGAGAGGCCAGCCGTGTGGGAGGGCCCAGTGGTGCTGGCGGGCCTCGCATAGCAGCCTCAGCGGCTGCCAAAGCCACCAGCCCCGGCAGCCACTTCTAGAGGCGATGCAGGGAAACGCCACCTCACGCGTTAGCACGTGGACACACCACACATTTTACTTTTTAGTTACGTATTTTTTTACACATACTACAAAAGAACCAGCAGAGAAAGTCTACGATCTGCCAGGTACTACTGTCTAGGATGAGGACAACGTCTGAAGAAAGGCTCCTCAGTGAAAAAGAGATCAGCATGTGGACAAAACAAAGATCCCAAGGCTGTTCAGCTGACCAGGTTCAGTAGGACACAGAGCACAGAATGCTCAGACCTTCTCTGGTCAGCAAACCAAGGGCCTGGACCAGCAAGATGAGCAGAAAGCCCGGCACTGAAACCAGGAGGCTCGGTCCTCCCTCCCGCGTCTCCGTCCTCCCTCCCGCGTCTCCGTCCTGCCCCAGAGTCTCTCTCACGCCCCCACGAGTAAAATCCCTTGTGTGGGTCGCGGTCCAGAGTGGCTGGTATTAGACAACTAAGCATGATCTGAACTATCAAAAAGCACGTGGGTAAACGCTTACTGTGTAACAGACCTCTCTGCTGACACACGTTTTCCTGGATACTCAAATCTTGGCATTTCTACAAAGTGGAGTCAAATTCCAGTTCGGTCGCCTGGAGGGAAGAGGTAGCTGGTGGAGGCCCCTGTCTGGTGCGCAGGCACCTGGGAGAACTCAAACCCTCGGAGGGACTACGGCCTCCACACAGCCCCCACCTGGTGACGCTGCAGGGAGCACGTGGCTAGGAACCCCAGGTGCTGGTCACATGGATGCCCGGCAAACTCTGACGGGAACCAAACCAAACACTCGGGCTTAAAATCATTTAACCACCCAGTTTTCTGTCCTTCCGGTAGCACTTCCAAATGCCTAGCAGGCATTACAAGGAATATCTTTCCAGAGTCTCACAGCACCATTAAAAATCCAAAATCAACAGCTTCATGACCCATCGCTTACTCTTTGCCTATAATAGTAAGAAGGTGAATAAGTTTGTTAGGCAAATAAAAGCAGACAGTAAATGGAATATATGGCAAGATCCTTTCTTTTCTGAATGTAGGCCAAGACAAAAATTTCCTCTAAAAACATGTTATTAACACAATAAGGCTTCTGTGGAGTTCCATTCGGTATAAATTTCCTTCTTTCTGTTAGCCCACTGTCCCTCTATTAAGCAGGGATCATACTCCGTGAAAAACACAAAGTAGAAAATGCATGTGAAACCACCAGGTAAGGATTCCCAGGATACCTTCTGCCTCCTCTTTGCATCTCCGACAGCGCGACGGGCGGGGAGTGTGCCCCTGCCCCTGCGGGAGCCTGCAGAAGCCCTAGGGCCAGCCCGGAGCCTCGCCCGACTGCCCGCCCCCGGGGGTTCTCTACCAGCGAACAAGCACAACTGTACGCAGCTGTCAAAAGCATCTTAAATATTTCACATGATAATCCTCAAAACGCAGTCGCTCCAAAGTGTCATCAAGTGACTCTGAAATAAAATACTCACTCTGGCCACATAAGTGAACCTCCGGGCATCCTGAACCGCACTGAAGAAGTCTAAGCGGTTAAAAGCTTCTCCCAAAGTGCAGTAGCCGTGTCTCTGGAAAAACAGACACAAGTGAAAATCTGTCAAATGAGTCATGAGTCAAAATGAGCTAACAGTTAACGTGAATTAGTCTGCGCAATTTCTTTTTTAATTTTGGCAAAGGATATTCGTTTTTATTATGATCTATTCCATATTTAGCTGAAAATAGAGTAAAATTAAAACAATGCTAAATTTAAGTCATTTATATATAATCAAGACACTACGCATTGACATTTCTACACCACTTAATGACAAGGATAAATATTGATTAAATATTTGTCAATTTCCTTTGTTGGCATGCATTTTGGGGAGGACAAAATTAAGCCTAAAATCATAAAATAACTGGATATATTCTAGGCTGTGCAACTACAAATACATAAATCATGCTTGGCCACTATGAAGAAGCATCTGCTATAAACTACACGTTGGAATTCGATTCCTCTGCGGGGAGTCCTGTGTGCCTGCAGGCCTGGACATACGCCCAGCCGCTCAGGATCAAGGCCGAGAGGCACCTGAGTGGGGTGGGGTTCTGAATACCAGCGTGTGGGTGCAAAGGGCTAGAGGTGACGGGACGTGACCGTGGGCAGTGATATGCCCTATATTCCATACTGGTTTGTACAGATCTCTACCCCAGGTTTCAGAAGACATTTTAAACTCGATCTTCTGTACTGGAATACTTAGAACATAAAGAGATCTTCAATGCAGAGTTGTGGGTATAGATAAAGTGGGGAATAATCACAGAAAACATGAGGTGACAAACACACCTCACATTTCAGAGGACAGGAGAGGGGCCAGAGGGGGAGCTGGAGGGGAAATCCTTAGTCTCTGACAGAAGACGCACCGTGAGGGCTGATTTGGTTTTACACCCAAATCCCAACAACACTCTCAATGTGTGTACAAGCCAACAAGATACACTTATTTAAAACATTCATTATGTATTTTTACTGAATATCCACTAAGTACAAAATATTTTCCTGGGAGCTGTGGAGGAAGCCAAGATTAACTGGGTATCAATCACAACCTGAAATCAATCACAGCCAGTAACTATTCTCTTTCTCAGTGAACAGAATTCCAAACACTGGTGTTCCTTCCAGGCAGTCCCCCATCTCACAACAGCCTCTTCTTTGGGGGAAAATAAAATCACACGTTTGAAGCACCCAAGCAGCAAACACCTGGTGGGCCCCAGGTGAGAAGACCAAAGGCGTGATGTGATGCGGAGAGAGATGGGACCAGCTCCGAGTCCTGGCCCTTTCCTGTGCCTGCCTGTGCCGGTTCCCAGGACCCATGCAACACTCCGCAGACTCACCGCAAGTTCCCCCTCTGCCGTGTGTGCAGCCGAAGCTGGACCTCTGTTCTGTAATCAGTGTGGTGACACCCAGCAAATGAAATGTCTAACAGTCTTTCTTTCTTTTTTTTAAAAATAAATTTATTTATTTTATTTATTTATTTTTGGCTGCACTGGGTCTTCATTGCTGCGTGCGGGCTCTCTCTAGTTGCAGCGAGCAGGGGCTACTCTTTGTTGCAGTGCAAGGGCTTCTCATTGCGGTGGCTTCTCTTGATGCAGAGCACAGGCTTCAGTAGTTGTGGCACGCAGGCTCAGCAGTCGTGGCTCGCGGTCTAGAGTACAGGCTCAGTAGTTGTAGTGCACGGGCTTAGTTGCTCCGTGGCATGTGGGATTTTCCCGGACCAGGGCTAGAACCTGTGTCCCCTGCATTGGCAGGTGGATTCTTAACCACTGCACCACCAGGGAAGTCCAAGTGTCTAACAGTCCTTCATAAGCTCAAACTAGGTCAGATTTGCCAAACACCTTCCAATGGTGTACTGGAGTGTATGTTACGGGTTAGAGTGGTTTCATACCCATTAACAATGTTAACCATCGCCAAATAGGTCGGATAAATGTTCTATCTCAGAATCTAATCCTTAAGCTTCTAGGAAGCTGGGCTGGTTTCAGAACACCCACTATTAACACTTCTGGAACCCTTAACTTACGCTAACATAATACATGCTAAACAACCGCTCCCTGAATACTTTCCCCCATTGTTGCAAAATAAGGCCAATGCAGAGTTTCTCAGACAACAGATGGAAGCAAGCTTCTCCAGATACTAAGAGAAAAAGGAAACATGCAGAGTTGAGGCGAACAGACCTTTTGCAAAAGAAAGGCGGGCAGGGCTCAACTGCTCTTCGCAGATTCCAGCTTAAACTACCAGCACCTTAGCTACCACTCTACAAAATAAATGAGGGGTTTACAAACTGTTCTCACCAACCCAAAACACAGGAGAGCCAAGACACAGCCCTACAAGTACCAGAGGCTCACTATGTACAGCTTTTGGGGAGGGCAGGGGAGGAAATATCAAAGTACCTGGGGGTCCATACTTCTTCTGAAACAGCCCTCCGCTGATTCAGATTCGTACGGGGCACTGACATACACCACACACACGAAACACTGTCTCAAGACCCTCTTATGCTTTCACCTCTTAGAATGTGGACACAGGTGTGATATTGCAAAAGAAACAATTTAATGTAACATCATACATTCAACAGTAACAATACAAAACATACTCTTATTTATAATAGAATACTTACTTCTCTTGTGCTTTCTTTATGGACATAGATCCATTTTTCACGATAAAAACCTAGAATAAAAATTAACTTTGTTTTTAAAAGCTGGTGAATCATTACAAAATGAAGATTTTAAGGAACTTCAACAGTGGCACATGCTAACAAAATTATCTGACATCATATAGATAAGAGATGCTTTGACTTGGCTAAATGCAACCAGAATTGCTTTGTTTCCTAATATCAGTTTAAGAGGTACTGAAACATCTTTACGTGAAAGATGATTTATGACAGTACCACGTCTAGGTAACTTGGAAGAAAATAGTGTCACCAAGTGACTGCAGTCATATCCAAACACAAATGGTTATAAAAGTACATTTGGTATACACCCTAATAAAAGTTCTCTTCCTCTTTCATGGCCCCGTATGGTGTTCCATTTAAATACACTTTCCAAGTAACTCACATCCCAGAGCTTTGAGGATCACGAGTACGTTGTCCACGGCGGCCTCCAGAGGGCGCACGACTGAATTCACTAACAGGGTCTCAGGGACTCAAGTCTGGGCATCTGCACAGGGGCCCTTTCAGAGCCTCCCCATCCCCGTCCCGCCTGCATGGCTCCAGTTTTGACCATGTCTACCTTCTGCTCTGAACCAGCAGCGTCTCCTGCACCAAAGCCCAATGTCAAGGTCCCTAAGGTTCGGCCTCACTGCTTGGGAGTGAATGGACCTGAATTCAGGACTGCTATTCAACATTCAGACACAGAGGCTGTTTTGTAGGTTTTCCTGTCTTTGGTTTCATTGTAGCAAATCTTACTAATGACTTACTCAACTAAATGGCTGAGCTGCAAATATGTGACCACTAAGTCAGTGGGCAACTGTGGATACAGTGCTGCTACGTATATAACTGTATCAGCATTTACGTCATAAGACAGCACTGTCAATGCAATTCCATTTATCAACATATTCAACAAGTAAATATGAAATTATTAATGAAAATGTTCTTACACTGAGTATTTTTGTCATTTCTAAAATGGTCCTTTTTCCTTTTTTTGGATGCATATTCATGCTCTTCATTATTGAATATTTCTTCATCTTCACTATTTAAGATACTGAAATAAAGATACATTTTATTAAAATATTTTTACAGGGGTTTCTTCATCTGGATTTTCTTTTGTTAAAAAGAAAAAAGAAATATTTCGTTTGCAATTCAGGAGCCCAGAATAAAAATCATATTAAATTCTGAAAGCAATCCTTAATTTTCAAAGCAACAAATCACAGGTTTGAAATTACAAGGCTAGTGTCTACGTTTTTTTGTTTGTTTTTTGCGGTACGCGGGCTTCTCACTGTTGTGGCCTCTCCCGTTGCGGAGCACAGGCTCCGGACGCGCAGGCTCAGCGGCCATGGCTCACGGGCCCAGCCGCTCCGCGGCATGTGGGATCTTCCCAGACCGGGGCACGAACCCGTGTCCCCTGCATTGGCAGGCGGACTCCCAACCACTGCGCCACCAGGGAAGCCCCATGTCTACGTTTTTTGCTTGTTTTGAGAAACCTGAGATTTATCCTGGTTCTTATCAGAATCCTGTATCAGGAAGTGATGCACAAGTTTTAGAATCGCCTAAGGATTTTGAAATGCCCAACCAAGGTACTTTCAGACTTTAAAACTTATAGTTTTATAGTTTATACTCTGGAAAAAAGTTAATGTGACAACATGATACCTAATACTAATGATTTGCTATATCCCTGACCCAGTGCTGAGTAAACTCAACACTTCTCTTTGTCCCCATACTTCCAAAGACTTAACTGGAACTACTACTGTATTTCTTTACTAAAGCATCAACCAACTAATGCTACCTGTTAAGGCGCTTAACTGAAGCCAGATGAAGTAAAACATTTCTTTTTTCCACTTAAATACATCTAATTCAAAGCTTTCCCATTTTTTTCTTTTGGATAAAATAAAATCATAAGGTGATAACTAAACAACTTGAACACATTTTTTTAAAAAAATTTCTTCCTTGTAGTAAAAAATAAATAAGACTATGCAAAAAGCAGTCCACCCCCTCAAAACTGAAGACGCACACAATTTTTATTTTCAGCACACTCACAGCTGGATTGTTTTCAGTCTGACAGCAAGCAGGGGCTCTGTGGAGACGAGCTGGCTAGCGGAGGGCCAGGGACTGATACTCAAAGCCGAGGGAGTAACCCTGCTGGCTGCCTCGTCGCCACTCTTTGACAAGAAAATTGTACACAAGCTCCTTCCACTAACCTGTATTCACTTTTAATCAAAACAGCTGATTTTCCCAAATGAATCCATTTATCACCATCAGAATAGACTTAAAGAACACTGGCAATAGTCGTAAATCATGAAGACAAGCGAAAGTGCATTTAGAAAAAACAAACAACTTAACATTCAGTGGCAGGCGTTAAATAATACCAATTCATAGAAATGGGTTGATCCTGGCTGTATCTCACATTGGTTCGTTGTCATTGATTCAAACACTGAAGGTAAAAGATTTCAAATGTGAACAGCTTTTGCAACTACAATCACAAAGGCATCAAGGGAAAGCAGAAGTACACTGCTCTCCAGAAAAAGCATCACAGAAAGGAAACCAGGCACCAGGAGAGGAGGGAGCTGCCCGGTATCTCCTGGGAGAGGGAGCCGTGTCCGGCTAGGCCCAGGCAAGCAAGGGGCACTGGGCAAGCGCCCACGTGTGCTCTGCCCTGACTCTGCCCTGGGAGGGCTGGGCCGTCTGAAGGGAGGCAACAGGCCCGGGGACAGACGTACAGGAAGGAAGCACAGAAATCTATACATTTCAACCGTGTTGACTTACGAAGACGACACTCTCAGCCCTCCACGCCCACCGCTCGGCACTCCACCAGCACCCCGTCACCCTCTCTCTCAGGAATGTTTTTCTGATAAACCCACCAAAGGTGCATGGCTTCCCCACACCCCACGTCCATTTCCAACCAAGACAAGGATACATATGGAGAAGAACCATCAAAAACATCTCCTGACATACAGGTAAACAGCAAGGACCTACTGTATAGCATAGGGAACTGTATTCACTATCTTGTAATAACATATAGTGGAAAATAATTAGAAAAAGGATACGTACGGATATATGTGTAACTGAATCAGTCTGCTGTACACCTGAAGCTAACACAGTATTGTAAATCAACTATACTTCAATTAAAAAAAAAATCTCCTGACAGAAATAACCAAGGGCCAAGAAAAGAAGTTACTCTCTTCTCCTAACTCACGCCTTGAAGTCAGCCTGCAGCTTTTAACACTGTCCAAGGGTGACCTCACCTTTTCCCACCTTAGGATCCTCACCCTAGTGATGACCCATTAGACAACTGGTGACATTTTTCTCAAGAGTCACATAACATGGTCTTAAGCTTCATCCCCAGACCTTTCTCGGGTCAGCACAATACTCTGTGATGGGCTATCACCTTCCAATCATTTCCACCCAATTCTAGGAAATAAGACAAGGGAGGGTAAACCTCTGGGTTTGAAAATGGTTAATCGGCAGTTCGTAACTGTAATGTTGTAAGACAAGTCACCGAAGTTTTGTAATTAGTAAGAAAAATTACCAACATTTGTGAATGATTTACATTTTAATATTTATAAAGGTAATTTGTGCTAATAAAAAAAAACAAAACCAAGTATAAAATGAAAAGTCTCCCTTGCCAATCTCACGCCTGAGAACTGGGTAAATTTTCATTATTTCTATCTTCACTTGTTCTGGTTGCTAATTTTATAATTCAAACCAAACCAAAACAAAAAACCCAGGCACATACCTCTGTTTTGAGCTGCCTGTAAGAGACAAGGAATTAACCTCATTACTACCCTCCCCTCCATTCTGGGTGGCAATTCATCATTCAACGATCATCAACTCATGACCCATCTAACCTCATCTCTCTCTCCACCCATTTTTTGGCCGGGGACTCACTTCAATTATTTTGACATAAATCCCAGACCGGCTATCATTTCAGGTGTAAATGTCTCAGGATGATACTTAGTCCTGCCGTGATCTGTGTAATTAGTGTTTCGTCATGGATGAGTTCTCCGGGGCGTTCCCATCAGCATCCAATGTCTCTTAAAGGTGCCCAGAGGGCAGGGACTCCTCCTGGACTAACCCCCAGCTGGGGGATGGGCAGGCACTGCTGCCTGGGTGCCCCTGCCTGGCCCTCAGGGAGAGATGGGGAATAGGTAGGCTGTGCTGTTGGCCCGTGTGTATCCCAGGTCTGGAACTGCGGGCACCCCGGCCACCTATAGTGCTGCCCTGACCACATCACTGCTCGGTGCTGGCGTCAGATACCTCCACGGCCTGGGGGAGGGAGGGATGCCCAGCACGTGTTCTGTCGGTCGCTCCTACTGCATTTCTCAAGTAAATACCCCGTGGATGTCCCTGGGAGGAGCCCCCTGCTGCAGCCACCTCCTTGGCAATACCATCCCACACTATCCCCACCCCACACTCTCCCCACCGGGAAGCCCTTCGGCTACAGACCATGCAAGCATGTCTCACAGACTCCTTACCCTTTCGGGTGCACCAAGACACTGAGAGTTGTGCCCCCCATTTTCTCTCAAGTACAATGTATATTTACAGTATTTAAGATAATATATACCTTTTTTTAATCATTTCTAGGATTTTGCATAGGAGGGGAAACTGCAGCATCCATCCCCACCCAATTGCTTGAAATCAGAATCTTAAAAACTGTACTAAACCAGAAATATTTATTACTGCCTTGGGTTAAATAGTGGCCCCCTCAAATATGTCTAAGTCCTAACCCCTGGAACTTGTGAATATGAAGGTCTTTGCAGATATAATTACATGAAGGATCTCAAGACAAAATCATCCTGGATGAACCAGATGGGCCCTAAACCTTATATGGGGAGAGGCCACACAGGAGAGACACGGGGGATGGCGGGTGACAGCAGCCAAGGGACAACAGCCGAGTGACAGCAGAGGCAGAGACTGGAGCTGAAGGACAGCGAGCATTGCTGGCAACCCCAGAAGCTAGAAATTCTCCCAAAGAGCCTCCAGAAGGGACCACCCCTGCTGACACCTGCATTTCGGACTTCTGGCCTCCACACTGCAAGGAAAAAATTTCTGTTGTCTTATACCACTGGGTTTTCAGTATGGCAACCCTAGAAAACTAATACAATTCTCTATCTTCTTAAATTACTTCAGTTGGTATTGCTCTTGAAAGCACATATGGGCTATCAATTCTCCCATACAAACAGAGGAGACTCTGGGAAGAAAAACTCAGCGAAATGAAATATTTAACATGCCAAAGTAAACATTACAAACAAAATGTGATCATTTTACCAAAAAACAAAACAGAGGAACCCCTCAGACACAGTCACCAGTAACTGACTGCGAAGCTGACTTCCATGGGCGTTTCTCTCAGTGAAAGAAACTTCTCTCCCAGCAGGGCCACAGTCTCTGCTCTAACAGTCCCAGGTTACTGTTTTCAGTTGTATGTCGGTCACCTATTAAACTTAGCTTTTTATCCTCACATTACCCACAAAGGGTCAGGGTTATATTACTTTCTCCTGCTGGCCAAATGTTCACGTTTGTTTTCCTGATATAAAGTCACTTTTGCATCAGTGTATTATTAGCCTCTCTCGCAAAAAAGATATTAAAAAAAAGGTCCAATTTTTTTAAGTTAAAAAAAAATGCAAAACCTGTCTGGTTTTAGCATTAGCACTTCTGTCCTAAACATCTCATGTGACATGCTTAAGGAATCTGATGCAGACATGATGCATGAAGGCAGCAGCAGGCAGATGGTAGGATGGGATACTGAAGACCAAGGTGGACAGCGGCCCAGGCAGCCCCACGGCTCTGCCAGCGGGAGAAGCAGTGGACACCCCCATGCAACTTGACGAGGGGAACACCGTCTTCCAGAGGTTCCAGAGGGAGCTCTCTTGGAGAAGGGCCACGTAAGAAGTCCAGCCACAGCAGCTGCAGACTCCATGAGAGAGAGCCGGGAAGGCACGAGGGCGTAGCGGCCACCCTCTGCATTCCACCGACGCCCCGCAGGCGTGCTCTGACGGCTTGCCTCCAACCTGCTGCCTTGCCTGAATGACAGACCCACCGAGCACCTCCTGACGGTCACGCTCCCGCTTACTCTAAGACTGCACGTCCATAACGTGAGAAAGACACAAAGACCTGACAGCAGTTCTGTAGGAGGAATCACAGGCCAGGAATGGAATGGGTTCAGGTGACATAGTTAACATACTCAAGTGAGTCAAGGATTTATCATTTAGATAAACCCAGTCTTAAAGGTAAAGGTCGCAACAAACGTTATGAATGTGCATGAACAGAGAAGTACGGCAACCAGGAAATTAGTGGAGAATCCACTACAGAATGAGCTCGGGAGGCCACCAGGACTAGAGAGGCAAAGGCAAGAAGGCTGGTGTTAAACAAGTAACATGTATGTACTTGTAGAATTACATGTTTCTACACGTACACGAAGGGTCCATGATGACAGAAAAGACACAGCAAGTGATGGCTATAAGACACATAGCAGAGAACAATGACTAACAAGGTAGGGGAGGGCAGGGGAGACAGGTCAGCAGCTAACTGCAATATTACACACTGTACGGAGCCAACTGTCAGTGTTCAAAAAGAAGAAACCAAGGATACTACACAAAGGTATTAGCATAAAGGTGAAAATAAGAGGCAAAAAACTTCCTAAATATCAAAAGAGTAAAAGCAAATAAAACACAAGGGGCCAGACTCTCTGTTGTGTGTATGAGAGAGGTGAACATAAATAAAGACAGACAGATACAGATGCAAATGTGTACTGTACATCCAAAACATTAATTTCAGGGAACTGAGGCCAAACGGAGCAGTAAGCGTGAAGGGGGTTGGCTCACTTTTAAAGTGTTTGGGGTTGGCTCACAAAGCAAAACAAACACCCTACCGAATACGCACACATATAAAAGGATGGGGAAGCACACATCAGCATGTACAGGACCCAGGAAAGACAAGTGTGACAGGAAACTTTACAGCATTAAATACACATATCGATAAAAAAGTAAATAATATAAACATACAACTTGAAAGCTAGAAAAAGAGTAAGTGAACAAAAAGACAGAATTGTTAAAGATAAAAACAGGTGGGGCCTTCCCTGGTGGTCCAGTGTCTAAGGCTCCACGCTCCCAGTGCAGGGGGCCCGGGTTCAATCTCTGCTCAGGGAACTAGATCCCACATGCCGTAACTAAAAGATCCTGTGTGCCGTAACTGAAAGATCCTGTGTGCCATAACTGAAAGATCCTGTGTGCCGTAACTAAAAGATCCTGTGTGCTGTAACTAAAAGATCCTGTATGCTACAACTAAGACCCAGCGCAGCCAAATAAATTAAAAAAAAAAAAGATAAAACAGGTATTAATAAATAGTAAAAGAATAGAACTGAAAAATAAGCCCCAAAGCTGGTTCACTGGACAAAACAAACCAGCAAGATAAACCACTAGATATCTTATCAGACAAAACAGAGAAAGTACACTATATAAAATTAATGACAAGAAGAAAATTACAAACACAGACAAGAAATTTTAAAAATTGTAAAAGGCTATTTTGTAAAACTCTTTGTAAATAAATGGGAAGAAATGAAACAAGTTTTTTAAAAATATAAATTTAACCAATAAAAAAATATCAGATTTTTCCCTTAGAGCTAGTTAAATACAAAGTTCATTTAAGAAGAAAGCGAGGAAGAATTAGGAGACAATTCAGAACAAGAACAGCAGTGGGAGAAGTCTAGTCCTACCTGATATTAAAACAAATTATAAAGCCTCATGAAAACTGCCTCTGGTCCAGTTCAAGATGGTGACAAAGGAGGACCCCACACTCACCTCCTCGCAGACACACGGAATTGACAGCTACATATGGAACAATTTTCCCTGGGGAAAACCCCCAAACCAGCAGAGCACCCCTACACATCAGCTGAACAAGAAAACAACACATTTAAGTGGGTAGGAGAGGCCCTGACACATCTCACCACAAACCTCAGCCCCAAGGGGCTGCCCAGAGTCGGGAGGGAACTCCCAGCCTGGAGCTTCTCTCTGAGGAGTGAGGGACGTGAACCCACATCAGCACCCCAACTTTTAAGACCTGCACCTGAGAGACAAGCCCCCAGACATCCACTGAGAGCTCGCCACCAGCTGCCTCCAGAACACAGTACAGAGACCTCAGCCCAAAATGCACCAGCCTCCCTGTGAAAGAGGCCTGTCAGTTTACCTTCAGCTATGGCCGGAGGGGCAGGGTGCTAATGAAATACTCATCTGGGGGCTGACTGCAACCCTCTCTAGAGACAGGAGCCTGGCAGGCGGCACATTCATACTCTCTCCCTGCCCCACTGTGGGTCATCAGCATCTCTGAGTGAGGAACAATGCACACATCTGGTACGCGGACTGTCATGGCTACTGCCCAGAGAACCCAACCCTTGATAGCCTGGCTCTGGTGGCCAGTGGCGCTGTGTTCATGGGTTCAACAGGACAATAGCAGAGAAGGAAACCATTCTTAACTGGCTACCCCAGGGCTCAACTCAGAGGAAACCGACAGAAAAGCCCACCTCCCAGTCTTCCCCTGAGAGGTATATGTGCATACTTCAAAAGCTGCTGCCTCAGGGTCTGGCTTCCAATCCAGCTTGAATCTAGGTAACAACTGATATACTCCCCTTTGTGACACTGACAGGTCTTGGCACACCCTCAACTACTGAGAGAGACTAAAAATAAAGTAGGCTGATTGGACAATCACAGAGGTTTGAGAGACAGCCAAGAGCTGGGGCAGGGTTGAACAGTAAGGTTCATCTCCTACACCAGGCCACTCCTTCAAGACTGGAGGAGGTGGCTGTTTTATCTAATGCACAGAAACCAACACAGGGACTCAAGGAAAATGAAGGAACAGAGGACTATGTTCCAAATGAAAGAACGAGATAAAACCTCAGGGAAAAAAACCTTAATAAAATGGAAATAAGTAATTTACCTGATAAAGGGTTCAAAATAATGGTCATGAAGATGCTCACTGAGCTCTGGAGAAGGATAAATGATGAACAAAATAAGAATTTCAACAAAGAGATAGAAAATATAAGAGTACCTAATAGATGTCACAAAGCAGAAGAATACAATAACTGAACTAAAAAATACAACAGAGGGGTTTCAAAGCAGACTAAATGAAGCAGAAGAAAATATCAGTGACTCAAAGACAGGGAGTGGAACTCACCCAATCAGAGCAGCCAAAAGAAAAAGGAATGAAGATACCTTAAGGCATTCTGGGACAACATCAAGCAGACCAACATTCACATTACAGGGGTCCCAGAGGAGAAGAGAGAAAGAGGCAGAAAACTTACTTGAAGAAATTATGGCTGAAAACTTCCCTAACCTGGAGAAAGAAACACACATTCAGATCCAGGAAGCTCAGAGAGTTCCATATAAGATGAACCCAAAGAAAGCCACACCAAGATACATTATAATTAAAGTGTCAAAAGTTAAAAACAAGAGAAGAGTCTTAAAAGCAGCAAGAGAAAAACAATTCCTTACATACAAGGGAATCTCCATAAGAATATCAGGAGATTTTTCAGTAGCAACTCTGTAGGCCAGAAGGGAGTGGAACAATATAGTCAAAGTGCTGAAAAAAAAAAAAAAAAACTACCAACCAAGAATACTCTACTCAGTAAACTGTCCTTCAGAATTGAGAAGAAATCAAGAATTTTCCAGAGAAGCAAAAGTTAAAGGAGTTCATCATGACTAGAACAGCCCTACAAGAAATATTAAAGGGATGCCTTTAAGCTGAAATGAAAGGGTGCTAAATACAAAGAGGGAAACATGAAAGTACAAATCTCACTTGTAAAGGTAAAAATATAGTAAAATTAAGAATAATCTAATATAAAGGCAGTGGGTTAATCACTCATAAAGACAGTATGCTGGTTAAAAACAAAAATATTAGTAGTAAAAATAACTATGACTACAATAATTTGTTAATGGATACACAACATAGAAAGATGTAAATCAACACCAAAAATATAAAACGTGGAGGGAGAGTAAAAATGTAGCTTTAGAATGCATTCAAAACATAAGATGTTATCAACTTAAAACAGACTATTACAAGTTGTTTTATGTAAGGCTTGTGGTAACCACGAAGCAAAAATCTATAGTAGATACACAAAAGATAAAGACACAGGGAACTAAGCATACCACTAAAGAAAGTCATCAAACCACAAAGGAAGTAAACAAGAAAGAAGAAAGGAACAAAGGAATTACAAAACAGCCAGAAATTAACAAAATGGCAATAAGTACATACCAATCAATATTTACATTAAATGTAAATGGACTAAATTCTCCAATTGAAAGACACAGAGTGGCTGCACGGATTAAAAAAACAAGACCAATATATATGCTGCCTACAAGACACTCACTTCAGATGCAAGGACACACTAAGACTGAAAGTGAAGGAGTGGAAAAAGATAGTCCAGGTAAATGAAAACCAAAAGAAAACTGGGGTAGCTAAACTTACATCAGAAATAGACAAAATAGACTTTAAGACAAAGACTCTAATAAGAGACAAAGGAGGTCATTATATAATGATAAGCAGATCAACCCAACAAGAGGATATAACATTTGTAAACAGAGGAGCACCTAAATAAATAAAGCAAATATTAACAGACCTAAAAGGAGAAATAGACAGCAATACAACAATAGGAGGTGACTTAAATGACATATTAGACCACATGGACTTAACAGACATATATAGAACATTCCATCCAAAAACAAGAGAATACACATTCTTCTCAAGAGCACAGGAAACATCCTCCAGGATGGATCATATTATAAGGCCACAAAACAAGTCTCAGTAAATTTAAAAAAGACTGAAATCATATCAAGCACATTTCTGACCCTGATGATATGAAACAAGAAAGCAATTACAAGACAAACACTGGAAAATGCACAAATATGTGTAGATTAAACACATGTTAATGAACAACCAATGGGCCAAAGAAGAATTCAAAGGAGAAATCAAAAAAATACCTTGAGACAAATGAAAATGGAAATACAACATACCAAAACTTAGGGTATACAGCAAAAGCAATTCTCAGAGGAAAGTTCATAGTGATAAATGCCTACACCAAGAAACAAGAGAAATCTTAAATAATGTAACTTTATATTTCAAGGAACTAGAAAAGAAGAACAAAGCCTAAAAACAATGGAAAAGGGCTTCCCTAGTGGCACAGTGGTTGAGAGTCCGCCTGCCGATGCAGGGGACACGGGTTCGTGCCCCGGTCCAGGAAGATCCCACATGCCACAGAGCGGCTGGGCCCGTGAGCCATGGCCGCTGAGCCTGCGCGTCTGGAGCCTGTGCTTTGCAACAGGAGAGGCCACAACAGTGAGAGGCCCAGGTACCGCAAAAAAAAAAACAAAAAACAAAAAACACCACAATGGAAAAAATAGTAGGAAGACAATGGAAAAGATCAATGAAACTAAGAGCTGGTTCTCTGAAAAGATAAACAAAATTGACAAACATTTAGCAAGACTCACCAAGGAGAAAAGAGAGAGGACTCAGAGTCAGAAATGAAAGAGGAGACATCACAGCTCACACCACTGAAATAAAGGATCTTAAGAGACTACTATGAACAATTATATGCCAACACATTGGACAACCCTGAAGAAATGGTTAAGTTCCCAGAAACTCACAACCTACCAAGACTAAATAATGAGGAAAGAGAAAATCTGAACAGACTGATTAAGAGTAAGGAGATTGACTCAGTAACCAAAAACCTCCCAACAAACAAAAGTCCAGGACCAGAGAGCTTCACTAGTGAATTCTAACAAACATTTAAAGAATAATTAATACCAATCCTTTTCAAAGTCTTCCAAAAAAATCAAAGAGGAGGGAACACTTCCCAAAGTCATTTTGTGAGGCCAGCATTACCCTGATACCAAAACCACACAAGCAAACCACAAGAAAATTACAGGCCAATATCAATGATGAACACAGATGCAAAAATCCTCAACAAAACACTAGCAAACTGAATTCAACAATACATTAAAAGGGTCCTATACCATAACCAAGTGAGATTTATTCTAGGGATGCAAGGACGGTTCAACATCTGCAAATTAAACAATGTAAGACACCACATTAACAAAATGAAGTAAAAAAAAATCATATGCTCGCTCAATAGAAGCAAAAAAAGCATTTGTCAAAATTCAACATCCATTTACAATAAAACTCTCAATAAAGAGGGTATAGAGGGAACATACCTTACCATAATAAAGGCCATATATGATAAGCCCACAGCTATCATCATGCTCAGTGGTGAAAAGCTGAAAAGGGGAGTTCCGTTTGCTCCACATCTGCATCACCATTTATTGTCAGCCTTTTTAATTTCAGCTATTCTGGTGGGTGGATAGTTCTACCTCACTGTGGCTTTTTTAAAAGCCTTTATTTTTTAGAGCAGTTTTAGGTTTACAACAAAACCAAGAAGAAGGTGCACATCACTGGGGTTTTAATTTAGTTTCCTTGATAACTAAAGATTTGAACTTTTATCTTACTGGCCATTTGCATGTTTGTCCAAGTCATTCTCCCAGTTGCTAATTGAGTTGCTTATCTCTTTACTAAGTTGCCAAAATCCTGGAAGAAAAGCTGTCAGTGTAACAGCTGAATTCAATCAGGACACAGAAGCCACATCAATTATTTTAACTGAGAAACTTAAAATGAAAATGTACAAATATATACAAAACATTGTTAACTAGGTAACCTAAAAGCCGAAAAGAACACTGAAGCATTCCAGAGGTAGCAACTGCAAACAGCTGTCACCACACTGCACTGGGAGAGCGAAGGGCACAGGCTGGAAGCAGCAGGAGGAAGCACTGTTGGCTGGTGCTGGAGTCTGAGCTCAGATGAGAAGCCTCGAGGGCCTGGGATCCACCTGCGGGGGGGGGGGGGGGGCACCAGCATCTGGTGTTGAAGGGACACGATAAGCCAGGTCTGCAAATGTCAGAAAAGCTGGGAGGGACAGTCCAGTGCTGCCGACCTGGGGGAACAGGTACAGAAAGGCCCCGGCAGCAGCTGCCCCAGTCCCACCCCACAGGCCCCGTGGCACCCTCCCCAGGCAGGGCCTAGCAGGGCCCACCGGCTGCAGCGTCACAGGGAGGTGTGAGCAGGTAGAACGGAGCCCAGAAAACAGCTTAGTGACAGCTGACAAAACACGATACTTTCTCCCGGTCACTGGCTTGCCTGTTGATGTTCTCAATGGTGACTTTTCAAAGCAACTTTCAAAGATCGGTTTAGACTTCAAGAAGAGTTGCAGCAATAGTACAAAGTCCCCTCCCCCAGCTTCCCCACCATCTCACATGAATGCAGGACGGCAACCAAAGCCAGGAGTGGATGCTGGCACAGTACCGCTGACTCGCCCACAGACCTGTGTCTCGCCAGCCTCCCGCTGGTGCCCTTCGCTGTTCCAGGACCCCATCCGGACCTATGCGATCAGGGTACACGCTGCCCCTGTGTCTTGCTCCTGGTCATGTCACCTGGATCACTCGGTTAAGGTGGGATCTGCCAGGGTTCTCAACTGTACAGCTACTGTTTTCCCTTTGTGAATTCATAGATATTTTGGAGGATGCTTTGCAAATATTGTTCTTCCTTAACATCTCACCCACTAATCTCAGCATCTATCAGTGGACTCTGCCTGCAGCCATCATTACTGTGGTGTCCTAATGGTGACACTCTACTTCCCTATTCCTTCCACATTCACTAACTGGAATTATTCTGTCAGGAAGAGCTGTCCCTTCTTCCCCACTTATTCATGTGTTATATCCCCATAAACTCAGGGGTATTTATCTTCTCCAGACGGCTCCAGCTTTGGCCACTGGACTGCTTTCAGGTTGGCCTCTGCCCTTTTGACATCTGACATATTCCCATCCGCAACCCCCCCTTTTTTTTTAAGTATTTCCTTACTTTTGGACACCACAAGATGCTCTAGGCTCAGCTTATATTTCCGTACCCCAGCTCTGGAATCAACCACTTCCCCAGGAACCCTTCAAAACAAAGATCCTGGTGTTCAGTCTGCTCATTGCTACTGGGGCACCACCGCTCTTGGCCTCCCAGAAGACAGAACTGGGGAACATGTTATATTAATTCACCTACACACTGATCCCTATCTACCCACCCACCCACCCACAAGAGCAACAACCGCTTAAGTAACACTGACACCACCACCACCAATCCAGCACCACAAGGTACAGTCTAGCATGATTTTGTGACTTCCTTCTCCAAAGTGAGAGATCTGGCTGTCATTATCTGCATTTATTTACTCACTCTGCTTAACCCTAGTATACATGATAAAGTAGTTTCAGAATTGCTAACCCACACCCTGGGGCATGAGAAGCACATTTACCACCTAGAGTGTCTGTCTATAGCCTGACAGTATCCTGTCAACATGGTTTTCCCAAGTTCCCAGGTCAGCTCCTTTCTTCCACACCCACCTCAGTGTGGTTATGGGGTGCGTCTGTAACACAATCACATCCATCTGTCACAGTTTACATCATTTGGGTGAGCAGCTCCCCGTCACACACATCTTGGTTGGTTTTTTTTTTTTTAAGGTTTACACAGAGCAAAACTTGCTTTCCGTGCTGCACAACTCTATGGGTTTTGACGAATGCAGAGTCGTAAAGGGACTGGTGCCTTCCATACAGGGCAGCTCTACCACTTCCCAAAAAGCCTCCTGCCATCTGTGTAATCAACTCCTTCCCCTACCTCTAGACCCCTCGCATCCACTGGTCTCACCTCTTTTTCCAGAAGGCCATATAAATGGAATCACACAATATGAAGCCTCTTGGGTTTAGCTTTTCTCACTAAGCAAGATGAAACTAAGATTCATCACGTTGTGTCAATCAACGGTTCGTTCCTTTCGCTCCTGAGTGGCCCTCCCCTGGAGAGCTGAAGAGCATGGGTGATGTCCAAGCTTTGGCAATTACTGGAAAAAAGCTGCTATTAACGTTCACATACAGGTACTGTGTAAACATAAACTTCCATTTTCCTTGGGTAAATACCTAGGACTGAGATGCTGGGTCATACGGCAGCTATATGTTTAACTTAATAAGAAAGTACCACACTAGTCAGCAAAGTGGCTGTGCCATTCTACACGCCCATCAAGCTTACGAGAGGACCTTCTTGCCAGCACTCGGCACTGCCCTCACCAGCACCTGTAACGTTCTGTTGTTTGTTAACTGTAGCCGCTGTGGTAGGTGTGTCATGGCACCTTATCTGGAAGGTGAACACTTTCTCCACACTTCTGTCTAGGCCACGTTGGCTGTCTCACTCCCCTGGAACTTCCGGTACGTTTCTAGCTGGTCTGCTGCTGACCCCTCATTGCACTGTGATCTCAGGCACACCGCGACGTGTGTCTTCCCAGATTGCCTGCACTTCCCTGCTGACTAATGACGTTGAGCTTATTCTTCTCTGCCCAGATTTACTTCCAAGAAATAAAAAATGGGAAAAAGGGATGAGCAGTGTAGTCAGATGAACATGCACTGACAGCAGGAGCAGAAATAGATACCACCTCATTGGAAAATGGAAGGTGGGCCTGCCCGTGACCCAGCAGCTCCACTTCCAGGCACGAGCCCTGAGGATCTCGCGCGTGCACAGGAAGGTACACGGTCAGACTCCACTGTCATCAGACGAACGGCCACCCTCCCAGCTGCGCAGGCTGAACACCTGCCTGCCTTTGCCGACGCCCCCCTCACTGCCCACCCACTCCACCTCTCAGCAACCTACCAGCTCCACTTGCAAAACATCTGAATCTGAGTACTTCTCATCACCCGCCACCTCCATCCTCTCTGAGCCACAGTCATTTCTCACTTGGGTCATTACACAGGCTCTTAGGAATGAGTCTATCTGCTCTGCCTCATGTCTCTGCAGCCCATTTCCAACAAAAAAGCCAGAAGGAGCCTGTTAAAACACAAACCTGAACAAAAGCCCCCTCTCTCTGCTCCAAACCACTGACCCGTCTAGCTCTGAGAAAACCCATCTGGCCCTTCATGACCGGCCATGGCCACGCTGGCATCTGGTCCCCTGCTGCCCCTCATCCCACCCACCTTGCTGTCCCCGCTGCTCCCGAGTTCATGACACCTGCCTCGGGGTCTCTGCTCTCCCTTCCCCACCTGGGCCGCCCTCTCGGTGCCCAAGGTGTCATTCAGCTGACCCTTCTCAGAGAGGCCCCCCCGCGACACTTCCATGTACCACCCCCACCCCAACGGTCTTCCCTCCCACCCCAGGTTTTTTCCTTCACAGCACTTAAGACATGGAACAGACCACACGGAGCTCCTTTTGTCCTTTGTCTGACTGTCCCACTAGAATGCAAGCTCCTCCAGGCATGGGTTTTGCCTCTTTCTGTTTACTGCTGGATCCCAGCACTGGGAATACACAGTAAATGCCTGACATACGGTATAGACTGAGCACATACAACAGCATGTGTAATCACAAAACCAGAGGCATCTCAGCTCTGGCTCACGGAGGGATTTATCTACACACCAAAGGAGCACAGGCAGGACTCAGGCTCCTTCTGTTTCCAAGGAGCCCCCTATGGAGAGGAGGGGACAGCCACATCCTTTCTGTGGACAAGCAAAGCAAAGTCACCTTCTCCTGGTCCCTCACTGTGAAGGGTCTGGAGTAAGCACTGGGCTGGGAAGACCAACACTCTCTCCGTTCACAGAAGGTAATTAATAAAAACATCTCTGATCCACACATCTTTGTGTGTTCTGGATGAAGCTGATAAAGATTCAGGATGAACTTAATAAAGATGAAAACTAAAAGTCCAACTGCAAGGGTCTGAGAACAATTCATTTACAACGGTCCCATCACGTTCCCTGACAGGGAGTGAGTTGCCCACGGTCCCATCCTGTTTGTAAAGTTTATGTAAGGTTGGTAATTACATATACCATTTGTATAAAGAGAAGGCACCCAGACTTGCGAGGCACCTGGATGGGAGCAAGGTGTCTTCACTCCACCTGTGGTGGAGAGTCCACGGCTGCTGTGACACAGCCTCTGTCCCTGTGAGGACACCCACACAGAGAGGCCTCTGCCAGCACCACTTATATTTCAAAGGATTTTCAAATAAGTGTGAATAGGAGTGGGTGAGTGGGAGTGTCTGTGGGGAAGGGGGGAAGGGAGACAGGAGAACATGGAGTTTATCATGCAAAGAAAACAGGTCTTGATTGTATTTCTCTAATTCTATGAATATACGAGAAAAAAGTATTCTTCGATATTCACAACATGTTTGGAATGAAGGGAAATAAAGAATACATGAGGAAAAAAACACATGCAAATTCCTTAGTGTAGAAGTAGCAGTAACATTCTATTTCATGCATTACAGCTTTTTTTAAACTGACATTTTAGAATTCAGAATGGCAGAGAAATGCCACAATATAAATTCAACGAACACTGTGTGTTATCCTTCCTATAATCTTAAATATAAAATTAATTTCTGCTTTAAATACCGCAAACCCCAATCTCCAGTCTAAAGGTACCAAATTCCTAACAGAAAACAGATGACCTGTCAGTTCGAAATACACAATTGATAGTTACGCAAATGTGAGATAAACACATGCAGTAAAATGGATGACTAGACCCGTGACACTTTGGAGGAAGAGGTCTGCAGACCTCCCCAATCCTCCAAATGCTCAAATACACTTGTGACGGGGATCGCGGGTGAGCACACCACAGCCACACGGGCCTGCTTCTGCATCCATGCAATCTCTACTTTCATCTGGAGAAAGACCACAACCCCCAGCCTGCCCTGCAGCTCCCACTCCAGCCGGTGAGGTTTGGCACAGGTACCCTCCTCCTCTACCTTGCCAAGCGCAACGCGGAGGTGGGGGCAGAACTCCACCCTGAACCCCGCCGACGAGGCTACCCTCTGGGGATGGCAGAGCTAAAGGCCACCTCACCAACTCAGGCCTCTGACAGAGAAGACTATACTCCTGTCTCGCGCAAGCCACTGTCACCATGGGCCTCTGACACAGGCCGCCAAAATTACATCTTTTAATTCCTTCAGGTTCCTCAGCTGTAATGGGAGGTTAATAAGAATAATACCTATCTCTCGGACTACTGTAAGGGTTAAACGTCTCAAATGAAAAAGAAGACGGCAGCATCTGTGCGTGGGCACTAGGCGATCTACCAGGCTCAGACTGTGGCTAGTAACTTGTTTCCTTACACCAGCCTTGTGCAGGTGCGGGGGGGGACTCCCAGCCAAGCAGTAAGTCATGGGCTCCAACAGGTGAAGCCGTAAGAGTCAGGCGGGGACGGTGTGGCTCTGCTGAGCTGCGACTCACGTGCCGTGGCTGGCGCCACACCGGTCATTCTCTCCTTCAAGTCCCTCACTCCAGGGTTCACATCTTTTCCAGCCGTCTTCTGTTTTAATCCAGCTCCATCCAGGAGATCTCCAGTCCTGGCCCAAAAATGGCATAGCTCTCCTATAATTTAGGTTAAAAATGTATGTGTAATTGATGTAAGTTTCTTTTCATTTAGAACATTTATTCGTTAACTTTAATGAATACAATGCTTAATATTTAAATGTCTGCACGTGCCTTACATGCCAGCTAGACACTGAGGTGAAACACTGAAGGTAACACAGGACTTCAGTTGTACTAAAATAAGATGGATGGGGACTGGTGGATTTATTAGCCCAACCCTGCACGTGTCATGAAAGGTTTCCCAGAGGTGACATCTCAGCTCATGCCTGAAGAACAAGCAGTCAGGGAGTGAGGAAGAAAAGGAATATGACACCGAACAGAAAACTCATGCCAGAAATTAGAAGCAACAGAACATGAAACACTGATGCTCAGCCCTGTACACAGTCCAGTCTGCCTGAGGCTGACCATGTAAGCGGGGAGTGGGGAGTGGCTGGAAGTGAGAATGGAGAGGCCACTGGGGGCAAACAAAGTCAAAGGAGCGGGACTGCACTCTGAGGACACCAAGCGGCCGAGAAAGGAAGCTCCACTCCGCAGGGAGACAGTTCAACCAGACCTGAGCTTCACAAAGACCTCAGGGCTACTCGGTCTCTGCCAGCGCCTAGTGCCTTCCTAGTAATAAATGCTGTCTGAAATTACTTACATGGCTACAGTCTGCCTTCCTCAAGAAAACGCGATGTCTTGTTCAACTCTGTATCCCAACACTTGGAACGATGCCCGGCGCACAAGGGTAGCTCAACAATCACTGAATTAATGGCTCAGAGGGGAGGGTAAGGCTGGAGAGCAAGGCAGGAAAACCGCCAGCATCTAGACTGTACAGACAGAGACCAGACGGTGTGGGGACAGAAGAAAGCCAAGGGGCCAGCTTCAAGGGTCACTGACATTGAAGGGACAAGCAGGTGAAGACGAGCCGCGAGAAAGGACACCGAACAGGAAGAGCCACGGACGTAGGGGAAGTGGGAAGGCAAGAGAAGAATGGGTTTAAGAAAGAAATGATCAACAGAGAGGACAGTGTTATAAAGAAGCCAGTACGGTAAGAATTTAAAAGTATACATCGTGTTTAGCTACAAAAAGGCAGTTGATGACTCAACAAAAAGTTTCCATAGAGTAATGTGTTATATTAATCTCATGTCCGACGACGTAGATTTGGGATATTTCACTAATGTGGAAGTATCATATCACATCATATCATAGAGTACACAAGAGATGAAAGTGTTCAAATACCATCTCCCAAATATATTTAATGTAACTAACAAAAAATAGGCCATTAAATAGGCATTTATACTGGCTTAGAAGAGACAAAAAAATTTCAGAGGGAAATTATAACTCTTCAACAATATTCCTGTGTCAACTACAAGTGCTCAACATGAAACGTATGAAGTAATTTTCCTTTGTACCAAGAGGATCTCAAAACCTTGCTAAACTAAGTAATAATCAGAACACATCTTTTTCAGTCATATATTGTTTAACTGAAATTCTTTCTTTAGAAGATAATTAAAAATAATTCCTTAAATTTCAAAACTATTTTGATAAGCCTCATCTCCCACTCTTGTTTCACAACTACTGATCACCCTAAAATGCAAAAGCCACCACCCATGTCTAGTCCATCCAGATTATTTAAGGTTGTCTCCAATAGCAGGTGTCTGATACTTTTTCATGAAGCTTCAGACAGAAGCCAGAGAATACTTTTACGAAAGAAGGCAAGTACCATGATGTAGTAGATGATGCTTAAACGACAAATTTAGTCTCATAAAACACAAACAAGAGAAGAATGTCTTTGAGGACCACCTCTGACAATTGCCAAAGTATCTCTCAATATCATATTTAAACTGCGTTTAAAAAAAATCAAGTGGCAACTGTGCAGAATATTGCTAATAGGTCAAATACAGTATTACTTCAATGACAAACATATAAACACAGACTAAATGTGTCATTATCTTATGTGTGCCTTCCCTAAGGGTATACCAGTAAACCCTTGAGGAACTAAAAAAACAAATGAAAACCCCCTCCACACACAATATATGTAAGTATATTTAAAATATATTAAAATATATGCATATGTGCAGTCAAAATGTACAAACCAACAGTCATAAAATAAATAAGCACTAAGGATGTAATGTACAACACGATAATTAACACTGCGGCACATTATACTTGAAAGTTATTAAAACAGTAAATCTTAAGAGTTCTCATCATGAGGAAAAATATTTTTTCTTTTTCTTTAATGTTGTATCTATAGGAGATGATAGATGTTCACTAAACCTACTGTGGTAATCATTTCATGATGTATGCAAGTCAAATCATCAAGTTGTACACCTTAAACTTACATAGTGCTATATGTCAGTTATATCTCAATAAAACCGGGGCAGGGGGGATGTTACGTAGAAAACTGTCCCTTGAAGAATTCTCTGTAACAGGAACAAACTGTAACAACTATAAAATATCTAAAAGAGGTTTTGTTATATATATTTGTTATTACACTGGGATTGTAAATGGCTATTAACAATAATTGTGCAAATATATGTTAACATGAAAAGATATTCACAGTATATTAAGTGAAAGCAAAGCAAGTTTTAGGAAAATATATGTGATACTTCTGTGTATTTCTACATGCAGGCACAAATTTATACATGTGTGTACAGAAAAAAATCTGAAAGCAGATATAGCAAAATGTAAACAGTGAATATCTCTGCATGTTTGAATTTCAAGTGATTTTACATTATTTTTTATTTGAGGCATTTTTATTTTTAATATTTCTTTTATTAGATGAAAATGTATTACCCACGTGACAATTTTTATAGAACACGACTTGCTGATCTGAAAGGCGGAAATGGTGACATTGTTAACCTATATTATTTGATTCCTGATGCAGTTGAAGAATTGTCCCCAGTATGTTTCCTTTTTTCTTTTGTGATCTGTATGCTCACAGATTTTACAAATTTATTTAGTTTTTTTCCTTTCTTGTAGAATTTAGAAGGCTTCATATATTTAAATTAATAAAATTGGTTTCTCATTAAATATATACATATGTATATAAATGTGCATACATGCAATCTTGTAATATGAGTACTAAATGAGTACTAAGTGGTAAAGAGAGAATAACTAAAAGAAACTCAGAGTAAAAGCAAACCACCTGGGAAACCTCTGAAGAGAAACTAGGACATGAGCTTGGCCTTAAAGCATGGTTAGATCTTAAGTGAATGAAGAAAGGAAAAAAATACCAATCACAGCATAGGTGGGTGAAAAAAATGAAGACAGGAATACATGTGACATGTTTGAGAATAAGCGGAATAGGCTGGCTGAAATAGAGAACAGATTGGAAAGGGGACTAGGAGAACGCAGAATATCAAAATTGTTTGGACTTTATTCTCTAAATAATTTAAAGTGTTTGAGCAATCCAGCAATGTGAGCAGTGCTATTTTCACAATAATTTGCCAGGGTGTGAAGGACAGACTGAAGGGGAGAACAGAGGCAGAAAGAACAACTACTTAACAGAAACTTCTTACCAACACCTCAGATAACAAGATATTTTAAGACTTGATGACACACACTGTACTTGCCTATTTAGACACCATGCCCACTCACCACTTAATGCACTTATATTCAGGCCTCACAAGCAATCCCTATAACATTTACACTAAGTTTCTGCAGTAAAGTTAAGAGTCAGCTAGGGGTTTCCTGTAAGATAATTGATTCCCTTACAACTACCAAAACCCTGCAGATCATTCATATTGACTTTAACAACTCTGTGAGAAACAAACATAGTTAGCCTGAATTTTTCAGCTGCTAAGTGTTTATTTTTCCATGGGTTGGAAGGAGTGAAAAGCAGTTAAATGGACCATGGAAATAAAAATAGTACATTTCCAAGAGTTTTATTTTCAACACAGAGGAAAAGATTTGTTTCAAAATAAATGTGTGTATTCCATTCCATATAGGTGTATAATCTTTATACTTATGCTTTACACTTGCATATAACTTTTTTTTTAAATTGAAGTATAGTTGATTTACAATGTTGTGTGAGCTTCAGGTGTACAGCAAAGTAATTCAATTATGTACTTTTTTTCATATTCTTTCCCATCATAGGTTATTATAATATATAACCTTATATAGTACTTATATGTAATCTTTATGCTTTAGTTCATGAACTAAAGCAGAGATTCTGGAAGCACAGATATTACAAACAATAACAAAAAAGCCATCAGGGAAAAGAAAAAAAAACAGAAAGAAAAAACACACGAGTTGCAATGCGAAAGGCTTGGGTCTCAAATTTTCAAAAATAGTCCCAGTCTGAAGCATCTAACAAGTCTGCAAATTGAAAAATACTGTTAAACTTTTGGAATGATGACAACCCATCATTTTTTATGGAAATGTATTTATCTGTTCTGCTAAAAGATCCGAATTGCTATCCTGTTATAAATTTAATTAAAATCACCTTTGTTTTGATAATTTCCAAATACAAAAATAAGAACTAGAAATTACTCCTGAAAATTATTAAATGTGTAAGAGCAACTACTCAAAAGCGGCTACTCTTGTAAAATAGCTGGTACAATCTGCAATTTTGTGCACATTTCATGCCAACTAATGTCAGAGAGCGTATGGGGCCATCTGCTGTAGATCTTCCCTCAATCTCTATTTTATATGGCAGGACATGGGGGTGAAGCACTGCAGGAGAACAGGGCTTCATGAAGTTCATTTGCCAGTGGAAACTCCTGCACAAGACAAGAAATGTCTTTCCTTCAACAAGCACACTTTCCGTTAACTAATGATAACAGCAGCAAATATTTTCTAGATCTCAGTATGGGTTAGGCATCACCCTAGACAGTTTACCTCTATTATCTCATTGAGTCCTCACACTACCGTATAAGGTAGGAAATGTTGCAATCCGCATTTAAAAGTTTTAAATCTCTATTTTATAGATGAAGAAACTGAGGCAAAAAGTTTGGTGGAGCTGGGATTTACAGTCATGGAATCTCAATTCACAATCCATGCTCTACCACTATATTTTTAAAACAGCAATTCCTGAACACCCTATTAGAAACAGATGTCATAAAACTGCAGGGGTTTTTTTCTTACATTTTTTAGCTTATATGTCATACATCATCAGATATGATCTAAAGTAATGATTGATCTAAATATAAAAACACTAAGACAAGGAAAACATGACAGGAAACAGCTCTAAAAAATCTGAAAAGGTTACATGTATAACAGTACTTA
The DNA here is from genome assembly GCF_937001465.1 of Orcinus orca. Lineage (NCBI taxonomy): Eukaryota > Metazoa > Chordata > Mammalia > Artiodactyla > Delphinidae > Orcinus > Orcinus orca. The sequence goes on along the minus strand of NC_064579.1, from coordinate 23,632,327 downwards.
CTCTCCTCAGTTACTAAACTGATTTTCAGAACAATAAAGCCTATACCTGTAGAGCAAGAGCTATGGCTATACACATTACAAACAGATAAGAAACAAACAAGTTACAGTGAAAATAAAAGGCACTTTCATATTCAGAGAAAAAAGCTGGCAAAGGAGTTTCTCTTCCAGTATTTCTTATACTGGAAATTTCATCATAAATTTTGAGAAAATAACTTGCATTGTTCTGAGATAAGAATGACTGATCCTCAATTTGATAAGCATTTGGCTTTTTCTATTGCTTTCTCTTCCTTACAAGATTTCCAAATAATTGAGGGTCAAACATGAATAAGGCTTATAAATGTGGAAGAATCTGATCCAGAAAGACCATCAAGAAATGGTAAACCGAGGGCTGAGAATCAGAAATGGGGTTTACTGCAAGAAGGCCTGAGAGATAATCACAGATGCCTCACGGAAATGGAAAACCTTCCCGTAAGAGGGGAAAGTGGAACACGAAAGAATAAGGTAAAACGTGTCTTCTGTGATTAAGGCTGGAGGTAAGGATTTGGAAGAGGTAAGAAAGGAGGGCTCCGCAGGAAAAGGCACGATTCCCCACACTCCTTCAAGATGAGTCCGAGCAGGGCCAGGGCTGGGAGAAGGGTCCAAACGGAGCTTACTTACCGCGAAGAGAAGGACGCAAAATTGAAACGCGTCCGCTCAAGAAAAATAAGAAAGGCAACCGAAGAGGGGCCGGAGCCGGAGCAGAACGGGGGCAGAGGACGGACGCCGGGAGGACTAGGGCAGGCCCGGGCAGGTGCCCGCGCGGGAGGGGCTGGGGAGGACGAGGCCGGAGGGCAGACGCCGGAGACGCCGGGCCGGGGAAGGGTGGTCCGGGAGGCCCCGGGCCGGGGGAGGAGGGGGCCGACCCGGTGGGAGCGGGTTTAGGCGGCGGCGGGAGGGGAGCTGGGCTGCGGGACGCGGAGGGTGGGCGTGGGGTTGAGGACGGGTGGGCCGCGCCGTGTGGCGGGCAGACTGCCTCCGTGCCCACCTGATGCGCGGACGCCCATAGTCCCCACCTAGCGCGCGCGGCGTCCTAGTCCTTACCTGGCGCGCCGACAGTCCGGGCCCCACCTGGCGCACTGACAACCCCCAGCCGGCACCTGACGGCGGCCCGTCGGGATTTATTGCCGGAAATGGCCCACCGCCTACCCGGGAGCGCCGCGGGGAAGCCCCGCCCCCAGCCGCGCTGATTGGCCAGCGCGACTCCGCGCGGCCGTGTTGCTACCCTGATCCCTAAGTCGGCGGCGCGCGCGTGCGCAGTGGGCGGCGCTCCCGGCCCCCCGTGCCGCTGCCCGCGCGTGCGCAGTGGGTGCGGCCCGTGGGGCTGGTGGGGGAGGCGGGGGCGTCGTCCGGGCGCTGAGAAGCCCCAGGTGCTGAGAGAGCAGAGAAGGCGTAGGTCACCTAGGTCGTGACTGCCGGGCCGACTGCAGACAGACACTCCAATCCGCTCACCCCAGCCTGCTCAGCTTTCCAACTCAACCTGTATTTCGGGAATGCAGCTTCGATTTGCCCCCAATCCCCCTGTGCACCTCATTATCTTGTATACTGAGTTTTAAGGCCCAAGTACTTTGTATTTATAAACGATTTAGCGGGGTTTTCCCAGTTAGGAGACAAGAATGTGGGGTTCCGGAGGGCAGGGTAGGAGCAGGGCCCCCGGTTCTGGCCAGTGCGAGCTCTCGGCCGGGTCGGAGCAGGACCGAGAGGCGTGGGCATTAACTAAGGCCTGAACCTCTCTGTGTCTCACTTTCCCCGCAAGTAAAATGGAGCCGGCAGCGGGGCTTACCTCACAGGATCTTTATGAAAATTGAATTGACATGGTCAAACATTCAAAACAGTACCTGGGGTATGGTGAGCAGGACATAAGTATTTGATCTTAGTATTTTTCTTTTTGTAAAATGTGTAAAATATAGTAGGTATTCATGTTTTAGAAAAATAATTTTGTAAATTATTCCTCATGTGCTTATTACAATAGTGTTCTTTGACTACATGCTTTTAAAATAATGGGAAAGTGATTATGGACAGAGGTCAGCAGTGTTGCTTGCATATCCTCAATGTAAGAACCGCCCCCTTCTTTTCCTAGTTTTAGGTATCGTCCATGGATGAGCGTTCGGTTCTTTCCGATATTTTGCCGTTAAAAATAAATGAGTAATAAATAAATAAATAAATGAGTAGCTGTATGCGTGGGTGGTTTGGGTTTATTTTTTAAATTTGTGGGGTGGTGTGTTTGCGAGTAAATTACTATCATTGGAATTGTTGGGCCAAAGACAAGTGCAAGTGGAGTTGTGGTCGACATTGCCAGGGCGAGAGCCCCGCCGGCACCCCACGGGGCTTAGAGGAGTATGAAGTCTAGACTAATTGGCCAACGTCCACATAGCTCCTTGTGAAGGAGTTCCACTGGCTGGATTGAGAGGAAGCAAAGTGACAGCCATCCGCAGAGAAACGCAGGGGCCCCCCAAGTGGTTCAGGTCAATTCCGTCCAGCAAATATCTCTGAGAGCGCACTTAGCTTTCTGCATGTAAAGAGGAGCATGTTCACGGGCCTCTAGAAACTTCACCAGTGGAGGAGGAGAAAGCAGCTGAGGGGCAGGAAGATGCTCCGCAAAGACAGGGTGTGGCTGGGCGCTGTGGAGCCCCGGGAGTGAGGGGAGAGCCCCTGGGAGGGAGCTTGGAGGTGAGGGGGGAGTTGCCATGGGGCGGGCGCAGCCTCAGGAGCAGTGACCCAGAAGGAGGGGCCTACCTACCAGACTGTGCCAGCGTCCCTTCACCTAACAAGTCTATCAACTGGGATGATGGAGAATTTCGAGTTCTTTATTTTCCTAAAAATAATCCAATTGTGATTCGATCCAAGGATTTGGGGACACTTAAACACATTGTTGCAGCCCCTCCCCAAAATTGGGGTCCGCTGTAGCGGTGAGCTGGGGCAGTCACTGGTCACAGGCGTGCTGGTGCCTCCATGCCTCACCGGGGGCTTGGGGTGCGGCCAGCGCAAGGCCCCCATGCGCTGCTACACCGCTGGGGAGTGTGTCCCTGATCCTCTGGAGACAAGCTCAGCTTTGCTCCATCCAGGCTCAGAGAATTGTCTCTTTTTCCATGCTCCACCCTGTCTGGAACACATAAGATGTTTAATGGCATCTTTATACAACACATGAAGACTAATTCTATTTTCTATGCAATGATAATACTGGGGTACAAAATAAAAACCAAACCAAACCACCCAAACAAAACCCTGTCACCTTGGTGCAGACTTGGTAGAGCAGTAGGTACATTAGGGTGACCACACAGACCACATGCTGGGTACCATGGCAGGCGGTGAGGATGTGAAGTTGAAATCCCTGATTTTCAGGAGCTCACTGTTCGAGGCAGATATAGGATGGCAAATACACAGTGAGAAAATGGGGTGATGGCTATAAAGACGTACAAAATATGGAGAGGCCTGGGGCAAAAGCACCTCTCTGACGGATGCCTCCAGGCCAGCAGGCATCTATGGCCAGGGCAAAAGAGGAGATAGCTTGTGTTTGCTGGCTTGTTTCAGATCTCCTCTCGGTCTTGGGCCTCCTTATCTTTCAAATAGGAATCGGAATAGAATCTTAGGATCCTGAACTAAGAGGTGGCCAGGAGCTCGTGGTAAGCGTGGGACGGAGGGAAGGGAAGGCTGACTGCACAGCCACCTGCAGGCACCTCATCCCTCCACTTTTGAAACTCTGTACTTGCCTGACAAGACATGTCGTCATCAGGCTTCATCCTAAGAGCAGCCAGTTTGCAAGCCCACAACTCCTCACCCAGCTCCAAACCCTCTCTGTTCACCTGGCGCAGAGCTGAAGCCGAATCCGGCCTCTGTGGGCAGCATGCCATTAACCGTTAACTTCTCCCACCTGGTGGGGGTCTCAGTACCTGCAAAACAGCTCAAAGACGCTGTTCTGTGTACCCCTTGATGGGGAACCAGGACCCTGCCCCAAGGCTGCTCTATTGTTTCTCTTGAGTCCCCCTCCCTTCCCTAATTAACAACTGCTTGAATCTGCCCCATGGAACTCATGGAAGGTCATGGAGGCTGACTGAAGCCTGTTTCCTATAATCAAAGAAATGGGGACACAGGAAGGATTTTGTGCCCAGGAACCCCACTGGGCCCTGCTCGGTATCAAGGCTGTCTCTAACTCCACTCATGGACATGTTTACATTAATACAGATGCCCCAGCACATTCCACCCTAGGTATTTATCAAAGATAAATGAAAACAGGGCCTCGAGGAGCGTGTACAATAATGTTCGTAGCAGTTTATTCCTTGGAACAACCTAGATATCTGTTTGCAAGGAAGTGGACTAACAGACTGGAATATTCAAGCCGTGGAAAGAGAATGAGCCGCTGATACGTACGACAACGTGGACGCTTGTCAAGAATAGTATCTTAGTGAAGGAACGCAGACACGGAAGTATATGCCGTGTGACTCCATTCGTGTGAAATGTGATAGAACCACGCCCGTGGTGGCTTTGCGGGGCCAGGGTAGGGACAGGGCAGCCTTCTGGGGTGATGAGAGTGTCTGGTGTAGTTTGGGATGAGACTATGCCTGTGTTAAATATCATTGAGCATTTCACTGCAAGTATGTTAAACCTCGCTAAGCCAATACATATTTTTTCTTTGGGAGGAACATTTCTATCTGACATATTCCTGGCCAAATTTTATGCAACATATTGAATTAAAAAAATCAAACAACCAGCAAATATGTTGAGGGCTTACCCCACACCCAGAATCATATTAAGAGTTGTGGGAACTGCAGAAATGTAGAAACCTTCCCTGTCCGCTAGGAGCTTGTGCTCTGTGATTGAGGCAGGAAATACATGTAAGAAGTGTTAGCAATCAAACATTTGAACGATAATTCAAAAGACCCCAAGGAAGGGCCAGGTCATTCGCACACGTGAACTTTGATGGGGGTCACAGGTGCAGGGAGATCACTTTAGCCTGAGCAGTCATAAGAAGATACTAAAATTCACTTTGGCAGGTGAGGGGGAAAAACATAGTTTCATAACTTAATATGGCCTCTAACAGGGCAGATGTTTTCGGTAACATCTCTTAGAGCCATGCTCCCTTTCCGATAACGTAAATCTCAGAAAGCAGGCACTTCAATCTAGAGACAAAAACGGTAAATCTCTAAGTCTCTCCCACTTCTGGTGTCTTGAAATTCCATCCACGACTTCAAGGGAGCATCTCCATGAAGTCCCGAGTTATTCTCAGCCTGCCCACATGACCCCACTCCTCAAGGCTCAGACCAACCCTCTCTTTATACGCTGATAACAATGACAGCTTTGATAATGACAGTGATGGTGTAAATGGCTAAATTTTACTTACTGTTCACTGCACACCAGGCTGTGCTCAAGCACTCTGCTTGCCTTATGCTCCAAATAACCCTAAAAGGTCAATCCTGTTATTACTGTGTCTTGAAGATGAGGCCCCGAGGCTTCGAGAAAGCTCAGTAACCTTGCTGGGACGCCACAAGTAGGCAGACGCGGATCCAGGATGTGACTTGGCTTGTCTGACGCCATCACTGCATGTCCACCTCCCGGGGGGCGCCCCCCTGAGATGCCTGTTTTAGGTGATCCTCTTTCCCCCAGCCCTCCAGTGCTTGAATCTTTACCAGTCACTAGCCAACCACAGTTTCCTGTAACTTCTTTCAGTTAATTATATCCCAGCTCGCCCTGCCCTCGACTCACAGAAACATCTCAGCTTTGCATGAAGACCATGAGCTCTCTGAAGGCAGGGACTAGGGTCTGACACTTTACAGAGCCCTGAAAGTAGAGTTCTCGGTGGAGAGGGGAAGGAGAGGCTGGCTGCCCATCCAGCCAACATCGTTTGATCTACACAACATGACCACAGCTGGAACACTGGGAACAAGTCCCCTTCAGAGTCACCTCAGATGTGGTATTGAAGTTGGCTTGTCCTCTGCATGGTTATTTCCAAGCTGGCGTGTGCTTCTCTTGGTTCTATATCGCTTTCTGTGAGATCCAAGCAATGGCATAAACTTCGATAGATTGTTAGAACCAAGAGAGAACTCTGCGTGGAGCCTAATCTGTCCTTGTAGATAAGGCCACACCTTCAAGACTCAGCTGGGGGAGGAACGGCAGAGCTGGGGCTGAGCCTCCCATGCCAAACATGGTTTTCTTCCCCTAACACAGCAGATGGTCTCCGTGTCTGCTGTCCTCTGAGCCTGGGAGTCCCAGATCCCTCTCCCCACGTCCACCAAATGCGAGACCACCATGGGCTGGGCGTGGTCGCTAAGGTGTCTGTAGCCTTTTATCAACAGCATTGCTGGGCTGCTCTCTGACTGGCCCAGACTTCCAGTCACCTTAGGTCACCCTGGTCTCCTGCCCATCATGACTCTGTCCCTCTGCTGAATGGGGGACGACTGACCATACCCTCCTGGGAGGAAGCACAGAGGTGCAGCCTCTGGGTGAGATGAGCAAAGTCTATTAAGGGGACCCTTCTTCGAAAGGAGAGGCATGAGAAGATCCTCTCACGTCCAGCCATGAGAATTTTCCGAGTTTCTGCTTAGGGTCACTAGTCGTACAAATGAAGGCAATGTGCCACAGATGCCCCATCACCAGGGCTGCAGTAAAAACCTAATAAATGGAAAACAGCAACATTGCCTGATGAACAACTGGGTTTTTCCAAGCAATTTTGTCAGCAGAAGTTTACTGCTTTTTGATAGAATTGAAAATAAACAGGGGCTTCCCTGGTGGCGCAGTGGTTAAGAGTCCGCCTGCCAATGCAGGGGACACGGGTTCCAGCCCTGGTCCGGGAAGATCCCACATGCCACGGAGCAGCTGGGCCCGTGCGCCACAACTACTGAGCCCGTGTGCCATAACTATTGAAGCCCACGTACCTAGAGCCGCAGCAAGAGAGGCCGCCACGATGAGAGGCCCACGCACAGCAACAAAGAGTAGCCCCTGCTGGCCGCAACTGGAGAAAGTCCACATGCAGGAACAAAGACCCAACGCAGGCAAAATAAATAAATAAATAAATAAAATGAAATAAAAAATTTTAAAAAAGAAAAAGAAAAGAAATAGAAACAATAGAAAGGCAGTATTTTAAATACACCTGGATTTTAGTAAATCATTATGGTAATGTGCTACATAATTTTGGAAAATTAATTCTGGTTTGGCTATCAGCAATAAAATGATGAAATGGTTAATGGGCTCCATAATCATTCTTCCAATAATGTCTGGGAGAAAATGAAGTTAAAGCAAATCTAATTTAGAAAAGCAAGTGGAATTGAATGGTTGAAAATGTCAACAGAAATGATTCTCATCTGTTGGAAAATAGTGTCTAATGCACACGTGGAACTATATAACCAGAACACAGAAATTTAGCTTCTCTGTTCGCATGAAAACCTCAGCTTCATCTGAAATGCTGAGGATGGCAGGACAGAAAGAGGATGAATTCGCGCCGTTAGGGAGTCTGCATCTGCGGGACCGAGTTGATAAAGGCAGCCACAGCCAGGAGAGTAGGTGTGTACGAGGGCCAGAATTTGTTTCTGTGCACACCAGGACCCACACTCATAGAGATGTCTAAACAGAGGAGCCACTTCCTGGCCCTGTGACGGCTCACCTTTTTTCTATCTGCTGGCCCACAGAGCCTCATTCCAGGTGTCTCAATCCACCTCCACGAACAGGGGAAGCAAAGAACAGCAAAAATACCAACAATTTTGCTCAGTCTTTCTACAAATGCTCTTTGCTTTTACTGCAACGTGAAACCCAGAGCAATGTAAGTGACGTGAGCCACGGGTGGGTGTAGCATCACTGAAAGCCTAACGTTTGAGGAGGACCTAAGGAATGGCACAAAACCGCCTGCAACTTCTCTGCTGAAGTCATTCTTCCGAGAAGAACTTCTCTACTATGTCTGAGTGGGCAGAAGTAAAGAAAAGCAAATGCCAAAGCTAGGACCATGCTTAGGCAGGGAGCCCAATCCCAGGTGCATATTTTAGAGATACAGTGGGGAAACCTTGAGGCACAACCAAACCGAGGAGGGAACTTACATGTGTCCAGAGCTGTGGAGGGCAGTGGAGGGTCCCCAGTGTAGCTACTTGGTTGGGACTTGGTGAGGTTTCGTGCACAGCTGGGCTCTCTCGTCTCTGTGACCCATGGGTCTGATGTGTAGGCAGCTGCCTATGGAAATCCCAAGGATTAGTGTGCTGCTTAAGTGACCCTGTCAAGTTGCCCCGGTGATGCAGCGAAGTCTAGAGACAGGAGCTTACTTTCTGTTTCTTGGTTCCACTGCCTCATGTTGACTTGTTGCAGCAAAACACATCAAACATTTACCCTTTCTTCTGCTTCTCATTCCAGCTCTAAAACTCCTACTTCTTTTCAAGGTAACGTGGATGTTCTAACTACTGCAAAGTCACATACAAGGGAGTAGATAAACGGAAGTCAGGGAGATTCATGTTTCAAGATATTATCCTTCCCTACCGGGAGGAAAAGTGTACTGTTGGAAAATATTCAGCCAGCGTTCTAAGCCAGAGAGCCTCATAGGTCCATGGAAATTGCATGTATTTTAAAGAAAAATCTTGAGAGGAAAATAAATAAGCTACTTTATATAGATGTTTCTCCTTTGACTGAAGGACAATTGTGCTGTCTACAATAGTTGTTAGAGCTATAAAACCTTAAAAGGGCATTTATAAGAAGGAAACACAGACTTGCTGTGATTCCTGCTGTTACAAGTGAAATGCCCCCTTGCTCTCCCTTGTCTTATCCTGGCATGGAAGGAAAATTGCCCGGTAGACAGTGTCTGCACAAGATCTTGCGAAAGCTGGGTCTTCAGGTGACTTGCAAGTATCATACGTTTACATATGATGGCTTCCTAACTTATCAAGCCTCCGCTCACAGGTTGCCTTCTCATTAGACCTACCTTTAGTATTTCAGTTAAAAGTGCAACGTTCCCCAGACACTCAGAAACCCCCTCACACTGGTCTATTTTTCACCCTTATTAATGTATTAATAAATTTATTAATTTATTAATTACCCCAGGATGTAAGCTTCACCAGGGCAGAATTTTCTTTTTTCTCTTTTGTTCACCAATGCATCCTGGCTCCCAGGACAGTGCCTGGTACATACTAGACACTTAGATACTTGCTGAATAAATAAATGAATGAACAAATCAATGAAACACATCCTTCATAAAAAAAATGTTAAGTATGCATGTTCATGTTCTAGACCAGAAGATTCTATTGATCTCACAACAGAATTGAAGGAATATACCAGGAGGGTTGGTAAATGGAGATATTTCCAGATTATGTTGCTTATTTACTTGATAAAGTTTGATGTTACTATGGCCTGAAAGTTTGTCCCCTCAAAATCCACCAGTTGAAATCCTAATGCCTGATGAGATGGCATTAGGAGGTGGGGCCTTTGGGAGGTGCTTGAACCCCAAAGGTCGAGCTCTCATGAATGGGATTAGTGCCTTGTAAAGCTACCATTGTCTGTGCTTTGCCTGAAGCTTTTCCTGTATTAACTAGAGATTCAAGGTGGGGATGGCGGGAGAGGATGAGGAATGAGGGAAATATGAACACAAACAATAAGAAGCAGAAGAAAATCAAAAGACAATAGAAGACAAAAAGGTGGAGCAGGACAACACAGCTTGCGGTTTATAAAGCAGACACAGCACACGTCAAAAGATCAAACACCCGTGTCAGCCGCTGTTGGTTAAATAGGCTGTAATGAGCTACCTTGGGAAATCTATGTCACACACATGACATGAGTACTATGGAAAAGGAGACCAAGAACCAAACTGTAAAAAATGGGCAAGAATGTCTTTCTAAACTTGTTGCTTAGAAAGGAGACAGATTTTTCAGTTGTATTCCTCTTTATCATATTTTAAAATTATTGATCACTATTATTTTATTACTGAAACAATACAGTAGATGGAATATACTATACGCTTAATGAAAACTAGAAAATACAGACAAGCGTAAAGAATAAATATCTACAAACCATCCATAATTCCACCACTCGGAAACAACCACTGTTGATTTTAAAAGAAGCCCTGTTTTGAAGCCTCAGATAGCTATGCAGGAAACGTTCACCTTTGGAAGAGGGAAGGTCCACCGTGGGGCACACGTGCGGTTAACTGTGTTCGCGTGTTTCTCTGCACGGGCCCTCAAACTACTTACATTAGAATCATCTGGTGCGTTTACTTAGCTGCAGCATCCCAGGCACACCTGTGGCTTCTCAGAATTTCTGGGGCTGAGGTCTGGGCAGCGGCTAATCTAGAAGCTACTCAGGAGATTCTAAGGCACAGTACGGTTTCAACTGCTGGTCCAAACGAACGTTTCCCAAGCTCGCCACGATGTGTGCGCGAGGATCACCCAACGAGCTTGTGAAAGCTGCCGTCCCACCCCCATGAGATTCTCTTCGCTTTGATCATAGTAAAACCCTCATACTTCTGTTACCCAAAGTCTTTCCGGTTGATTCTCTGCAGCCAGATTTGGAAGCCCCTGCTTAAGATCAGTTGTTTCCTATTTTTGTTAAGCCCTCAAACTCTTTGTTCCAATGACCGGGCTTTCAATTAATGTGTAAAACAAGCGAAAGCAATTACTGTTTGAATCAGAGAAATCTGGGCAAAACTTGTGCCCCCCGCGGTGCCCAGAGGTCTCCCCATCCTGCAGCCTAAACACCGCTGCTGGGTGGGGGAGACCCCGCGGGTGACGGCGCACAGGGCCCGACCTCTGTGGTCTGCAGTTGTCATGTGTTTGACGCTCCACAGGGGACACAGCAGAGAGGCTGGCATCTCATAACCAACCCACGAACTTTCACAGAACGGCTGAGGTCTAAGAGGGGTGAGGTCTAAGAGGGGCAAGGCCCAGTTCACACAGACGTCCACTGTGTCTGGAACTCAGTCCAGTGTCAGCGCCAAATGTGACACAAGAGGACAGAATCAAAACGCAATTGCTCCGGCTCTGTAAACACTGTGTGCGCGTGGAAAACATTTGCTCGACGTCCTGTACAATGCTGGTCTCTGAGCGCAAACAAGGGCTTTTCCAGGGAATGGCATCAAGAGAACAGGACCGCAATTTCTAAAACAAAACTAAATGTTAAGTTACCCTTGCCCGCTTGACCCGGTGTCAGTTCCCCAACAGTGCTTTTCACAGTGGCAACAGGAAAATGGTAAAAGTATTTCAGACGGTATTTTGGTTAAGAGAAGGGCAAAAATAAAAAGAAAATAGAGTTCTACAGCAGGGCCTTGCCAAAAGTGCAGCAAATCAGAATTCTCCGGCTCTTCTGGCTTCCTGGGGTTTAATTTAACCTGTGCTTTGGCATTCCTTCTGCCCGCCAGTCTCCCCAGAAGAGGTGAGATGGCTCAATGAACTTTCACGCATTCATACCATCCGGGTTAAGGTACAGAAAACCACATGCTTTTTCTAGCAACTACAGGCATTTATCTTGGCAAAGCCAGTGGAAAGAGGTCTGTATTACACACTAGATCCCTCTCTACCTCCTCAGATGTGGCGGGATCCCCTTAGGGAAGGATGGAACGTTCAAACTGGGGTAGTTGAAGGAGGATTTAATAAAGGGACTATGTACACCGGTGTGGACAGGGTTTAGGAAACCCAGGAGGGACGGCGTAGTCCCTGGGGCTGGGGAACGCGAGCGCCAGTCCTGTGTTCACCCTGGGTGAGCAGAGTCAATGCCAGGGAATAAGGCCGCAGAGGTGGGACCGCCTGAGCTACGCATCCATTCCTGGTGACAGGGAAGACCTCCTGATAACCCAGGAAAAGCGGTTTATGGTTATGGAAACATAGTAACGTTTCGTTATTGCTGATGAGTAGATGCCACAATGCTGTTTATAGTGGATTTGCATGTGAACTTCCATTCTTTTTACGGCTCTCACAAGGTGGTCTGTTAAATGTATAACTTAAACAATTTACCGTTTAGAAGTGAGGCATAGGAGAGGCAGTTCCCCTTAAACAAGGTCTCAGACGTGCGGTGTTTTCCGCTGGAATCCCCTGTTCGTCGGAGTCCTGTCGATAGGACGTGGGTGTGGGGCGAGCTGGTGAGGCAGGAGTTAGATGGCCCCAGGCTGAGCAGCTGGAGTCTGTCCCCCTGAACAGATACTCCAAGACGAAGACAGCAGCTGGAGGGAGGAAGACCTGAGCCCAGCCCAGATAAGAGATAACGAGACCTCATATTCCTTCCCGATTACACACGTGCAGAAAGGCTCCTGGGGGTCAACAGGAGGGGGTGCCACCCCATAGTAGGTGATGTCAACCTACCCATAGGCCTCTGTGCTAGAATCCATCTTGGCTAAGAGATGCACGCACACACAGGGCAGGACCTTGAGACAAACCAAATAGACTCAGAGCCAGACAGAGCAAGATGATTGGCCAGAGGAAACCCGGAAGAACTGCCGAATATAAGTGATTCAAACTACCACGAGGGTGCCACTCTCTGAGTCCATCCATGTGTCTATCCACGTGTACCCTTTTTCCTCCTAATAAATACTTTACTTGTTTCACTGCTTTCCGTCTCTGTGGAAATTCATTTCTACAAAGCCGAAGGGCCAGGGCCTTGTCGCTGGCCGCTGGTCTAGTGGCCAGGATTCAGCGCCCTCACTGCCGCGGCCCGACTTCAATCTCTGGCTGGGAGCCGAAATCCTGCCTCAGGCTGCTTCAGGCCGAGGCCACCTGAGATCAAGGCGTGCAGTGTTTTCCACTGGAATCCCCTGTGCCTAGGAGCCCAGTCCAAGGGACGAGGGTGCATGGGGGCAGGCACGTGGGTTTGGTGGGCAGAGGCCTGGGGAGCAGCGATGCAGGTGTGGAGGACAGGGGGCGGGGATGTGGGCGTCGGGGGGAGTGTGATTACATCTCAGGTTTGAGGGTGCCAGCGACTGGGACCGTGACCTTCACAAGAGCCTCTCAGTTCTGTTTTCTCCCCACCTCGGGTGAGACCTTGGGTTTGCCCTGTGATCTCAGTTCTCTGAGGTGTATAAGAAGCACTGTTGATTTTCAATTTGTTCGCTTTTTACTTGTAAAACCACAGGGGTGGCACCATCCAGGCTGCTTACCTGCTAGCCTGGACCCTGGAGACTGGCAGGCCACGCCCTGAGCTCAGGCGTGACTCAGCTCCGGGCCTGGCGACTCTGGAAGGCTGTAGATTTGCGTCCTCCTTCCGGCCGCAGGTCCGGCCCTGCACAGCCCTGGGGCCCCACCCTGCTCCCCCTACTGGCTGCCTGCTGTGGGTCCTGCCTGTTGGGCGCGCAGACAGCCTCTAGAGCTAGAAAAAACAAAGACGTGGATTCTCCTCTGGGCGCCAGAAGGAACCCTCCCCTGCCAACACCTAGTAGGACCCTGACCTCCGGAGCTGTAAGATAAAGGAAGTTGATGATGGGGTGGGGGGGGACCGGGTGGGAGAGGAGGAAGCTGGGCGAATGCTCTCCCTGCGGGCAGCTCCCACCTGCAGCCAGCCCACCCGTGGCCCCTGGGGCTCGTGGCTTCCTGGGCTCTGGGTTGGGCCGTCGGCCCCCTTCTGAGGGAGCAGACTTCTCAGCAGAGGCCCTTGGCCGCTCAAGCCCTCGGCATCAGCCAGACCTTCCGTCAGGGACAGAGCCCCTCCTGGGCCACCTGCTCGCACGCCCGCCAGCATGCTGTGTGCCTCTCTGTTCACCCAGGTAATTATTCACCCTCTCCTATGGGCCATCGCTGCAACGTCTCCTAGGGAAGAAAAACAAATCCAATGGAAACAAAGCAAAAGCAGATTTTTTAAAAAGAAAAAAGACCACCCTGAGGGCTGTCAGCAGCAGCTTCATAGGTCGGTTCACCGGACTCCAGAGGCAGCTTTTGGGCTTTGAACAATCCCCCTCGGCCCTGAGATGAGGTTAAGACACGCCCGCAGAGAGCACAAAGCTGGGGCAACAGTTCTTTTACCGTAGACTCTTTCCTGCTAGTCTTCCTTCCAATCTCCAGTGGGAAGAGGGGGATAAAACCTAAAAGTGTGAGGTAGGCATTCCATCCTTTAAAATATGCGGATACGTAAAAATCCAGACTTCACATGAGTTTGGAGCGCTAAACCCACCTTGCAAAGGATTCTTAACAAGTCTTCAAGCAAATGGTGTTAAATCTAATTAGGCACAGCTTTAAATATTACTGAAAGCAAAGGCCCACGTACGTGACTACAATAAATGACAGTGAGGCATCCGCTCTATTTAAAACACAGTAAGCGATTGTATTTAGCAGCACAATGGCCGAGGGCGTGGGTAGGGGCTGGGGTGGAGTTCAGGCTGGAATGCTCGGGAGGGCGCAGGGTGGCTTTAAATACAGCTCTTGTGGTTGGGATTAACAGATACACACTACTACATATAAAATAGATAACCAACAAGGACCTACTGTGTAGCACAGGGAACTACTCAATATTCTGTAATAACCTATAAGGGAAAATATGGTGCTCCAAGGACAATGGTGCTTCAAGGACAAAGGACAGCCCAGCCTGAAAAAGCTGTGTTACGGACCCCACCAGACTCTCTCGCCCTCCGCGCCATGTTGCGATGGGAACGAAATTCCTGAGCCCACCTGGTCAACAGGACTGTTCCTCTTTCGTCCCAAATAAGGAAAGGCATCTGCCTTGTCCCACTCCCACCCTATAGAAGGAAGGTGTATATATGTGCCTCGACCAATTGAGAAAAGAAATTTTCACCTCGGACCATTCTTTTGTTCTCTGGCTATAAAAACCGACTAATAGCACATGTTCAGGGTTGGCTATCCCAGACTACTAGGAAGTCGGCCCGCTGTTCTGGCAGCAACCATTCCCGCTAATAAATTCCATCCTCTGCATTCTGCCTTGTGTCTGGAAATTCTTTTCCAACCTGCATTTGGACCACGACAGAAAAGAATCTAAAAGGAATATATATTCAGTTATATACATGTAACTGAATCACTGTGCTGTACAACTGAAACTAACACGGTATTATAAATCAACTATACTTAAAAAAAAATACATAAATAAATAAAGTTCTCGTTCTGAAGGGCGCTCGAAGCTGAGAGCTTGCACACCAGGCTCAGCCGTGAACCACATTTTGGAGGCATGTGTCGTAAGGACACTCTACTCAGCGTGATCCAAAAATCAAATGTCTTTCACGTGTGCCCCTTGTCTACGCATGTACCTAGATGTATTTGTGATAATAAAACACACATTTCTGAAATGTTACTGAATAGTACCTTTTCGTCATTATGCCCTTTCCCAATACACAAAAATTCTGAGTACAAGGGTGGTCCTCGGCCTTTCTTAAGTAGCCACAGTTTATTCCCCTACAACACTGATCTTATTATTCTTCAGAAACTAGGTGAAAGCCCTTTTGTGCTTTTATAAAACTAGTAATTTGTATAAGCACAACTTCATTAAAAAAAATTGGAGGGGGAAAAAACAATAAGCCATAGTAAAGAAGTGATTATAAACTGTCATTCTTAGATCATATAATCTGACAACATCCAAACCAGTACAGACCCCAGTGCTGGTCCTGGGTCTCCAGTTTTTATACTAACACAGGCACCAGGAGTTCTGCCCACCCCATGACCTGGAAACAGCAAACGCTGAACATGTCTGTGTCATTTTGACATTTCTGGGAATATTTCATCTTGAATAAAAAGGAGAAACATGAAATAAGAGATGCTAAAACCTACATATCTTTATCCAAAACCCAAGAGAAAAGCAAAAATACATTTTTAAATATTTCTATTATAATCACTTTTTTAAACTGGAGGGTGTAAACACCAATTGGGCATTATTCATAAACGTGCTTGGGCCGGACTGGCCGAAGGTTAGGTCAATCTTAGCTGCATTTTCACAGTCAAACCTATTGTTTCACACTCAAGTCAGTGTGGTAAACAAGATATTCAGGAAGAAACATCATAGTATTAGTATTAGTTTCCTGCTGCTGCTAGAACAAACTACCACAAACTTCATGGTTTAAAACACGCAAATTTATCACTTTGTGGTCTGGAGCTCAGAAACGGAAAGGGGTCTCTCTGAGCTAAAATCAAGGTGTTGGCAGAGCCGTGTCCCACAGAAAACCCATTTCTTGCCTTTTCTTGCTTCTGGAGGTTGCCCACCTTCCTCGGCTCCCGGGACCCTCCCCCTTCAAATCCAGCCCTGACCACCAAGACTTTCCCGCCCCCCTCTCCCTGGATCCTCCACTCACTCATAAGGACCCTGATGACACTGGGCCCACCTGGGTGATCCCGGCTGACCGCCCACCTCACGGTCAGCTGATAAGCAACGTTTACCGCTTAGCCTAAGGTAGTCATTGTTTCTGGGGATTAAGACTTGGACATCTTTGGGGCCTTACCCTGCTGCCCACAGATGGGTTACTGGTCTTCACAGAACAATGGTCCTGAACAGGCAGATGATCCTGTGTCTTCGTCCAGTATGGGGACAAAGGCACAAGCGTTGCCACTGAGCCACCAATGCCTCCCACTGGAAGCAGGACTGTCCCGACTTGCGCCATCTGTGAATTCCACCCCAGTGGTGCTCAAGGCTCCCACCAAGAGGACCCCTGCATCCCCACTGCCTGTCCACCATCTACTCAGCTCGCGCAGGCATTTCCTGCTTGTGCCCCTCGACCCTCGGAACTCTCAGTCCAGCCCCTCTGTCCCTCTGAGCCACTGTCGCAGTTACAACCTTTAATTTATTACCAAGTGACTTCAGGTGTGCCTCTCCCAGTCGGACTGTAATCTCCGT
Organism: Orcinus orca; assembly: GCF_937001465.1. NCBI lineage: Eukaryota > Metazoa > Chordata > Mammalia > Artiodactyla > Delphinidae > Orcinus > Orcinus orca. The sequence continues at coordinate 23,615,584 of NC_064579.1, read as the reverse complement.
GGGGGACTGCAGTTCTGTTCTGTTCCCCATTGGAGCTGTGACACAGTTCTAAGAACCTGCACTTAGATGGTGCTCTGGGAATGTTTGCTGAAGGAACGAGCCTCCCACTGAATGAAAATGAGATGGGAGGAGGTTTACAGAGGACGGTGAACAGCTGGTGACACGGGTTAGATGACTGAAGCTGACGGGTTATCAGGATGCAGGATCTACCCAACAGTGCCTCTGTTTTCATCAGTGGAAACTGTTCATGAGACGGTGGTGAAGGGGCCAGACCGACAGGCTCAGCCCCAGCTCGCCCGCCCGCGGCAGACCCTTAAATCCCTGTGCCTCCTCGTTTTCTCTTTTGCAAAACACGATAGTGGTACCTGCCCCACCCTCCCCTCCCCCCCAGCAGTGTAGTGATGGCTGAGTGCACGGTGATCAGTCTTCTTCGGACTTGGGCAGAGCCCGGTGCACTGTGAGCGTCCCCGAGAGCCACACACTGTCCTCGTCAGCACAGCTGTCAGAAGTCCCCACGCCAAAGCCACAGCACAGCCGTCACCCGTGGATCGGCCAGGAACTGGAGTTCACTCGGAAAAGAGGGATGGAAATGTTTTTTAAAGCACGTCAAGGTGGTTTATATAATGTCATTTAATTAACCCTTCAAAAAAAGGACCTAACATCAAGAGTCTCTAAACTGATCTCTAAGGGTCACTAGTGAGCAAAACGAAGGTGTGAGGACATCGTACCTAACATGTCCTCACTCCTTAACCTTCGTTTTGCTCACTAGTGACCATTAGAGGTTTAGGGATCCCTGACCCTAATTTAAGGTCCATTTCAATAATAATAACAAGTCGTCAAGAGTGAACAATCTATTACTTCAAGAGAGGTGTTAGTAAATTTGCTGAGTGGAAATGAACTTACTAAATCATCAGCCCTGGGGATGGAATGAACTGCCCGGGGGCAGGGGAGCCGCAGCGGCAAGACTGTCCACGCCTCGTGGCAGATCACAGGGGCCTTGGGAGGGAGCAGCAAAGAACTCCCAACAGTTTCTCCATTTTATTGGAGAAGCATGAGGAGAGATGATTCTAATTAGAAAAGAACAAAATGCTGAAGGTCCCATACGATACAAGATACTGCATGTAGGGCTAATTAGCGCTTTAAAGAGGAAGTCACCTGTCTAAGCAGTAGACAGTGAGGGCTAACTTCACAATAATCATCTCTGACTCTAACTGGAGAGCTACCCTTTGGAAGCGGAGCTCAGAGAAACAATTTGCAGATAACATCAAAAGAGATTTAATCATATGCCTTCCTATTTGAAAATGTTAGCTGCCGCTGTGCAGACATATCTTATCTACCATACAAAAGATAAAAACTCAGCCCACCCACTATTTCTCCTTCTCCGCAAAAAATATTTTTTCTCTGATGGCTTGTTTTCTAACCAAGAAACTTACTGCTTATGTGGTGGCTTATCTTCTGCTGCTAAAGTATTAACTGTTCAAATGTCTTGAGGTGAGAATATGGAAAAGCGGACTCCTGGGCCCTCTCAACATCACTGTACAGGAAGCTGGGAAATGGAACCCACGTTTTACAACCCAGAGTTTTACAACTCTGGGAATCAGGGGCAGGAGGGGAAGGAGCTAAGGAAGCATGAACGCCCAGGGTCTCCCGCACCCCAGGGTCGCCTGCCCCTCACCCCATCTGAGCGTCCTGTCCCTGCCACACACCGAAGGCAAGGAGCAGGGCAGGGGAGAGAAAGCGGTGGCGTCTCGGGGACCCGTCATGCATCAGGGATGAGGGCCTGGGCAAATCCATGCACCGCTCGGCTGGCGATGCCTACCCCTGTTTGAACTGGTCGTGGACCCTGGCTCTGTCCCAGAGGTAGGTAGGGCTTCCCTGGGCTGATGGGCCTGAGAAGGGGGAGCTGAGACCCCTCTCACATGGCGGGAGGTAAAACTGAAGGCCAGTCTGCGTGCTAGTTCTTTGGCCTATGACCCAGCCTTTTAGCTAAGAGTCGGCCAAGGGGAGGTGGGCGGGGAGGGTGTGGCCACCGTCACCCTGTGTGAATTAGGGGATCCTGCAGGGGACGACAGCAAACCCAGGTGGTGTCGTGGTCTCTCTGCAGCTCAGCCCTGTCCCTGCCCCCACGGGCCTTCAGGACCAGCCTGGCTCAGCAGACCCACTTCCCTCAAAGATGAATGCTGACTGCCCAGAGTCAGCTCAGGGCCAGGTGGAGACATGCTGCCCAGCTGGGTAGGGAGAAGATGTTAGGCAGATGGGGAACGTACAAGAGTCATGAACGTGAGGGACAAGCGCGACAGCCAGTTATCACTACTCTTCTCAACAGTGCACTGGAGAACAAGCCTTTGCAGTAAAATAAAAAATTAAAACCATGAGTTATAAGGGATGAGAGAAAGCAAAGCTATCATTTTCTTGCAGATGATACGATTGTCTATCTATAAAATCCAAGAGAATCTATGAATAAACTACTCAGGTTAATAAAAGTTTAGGGCTTCCCTAGTGGTGTAGTGGTTAAGAATCTGCCTGCCAATGCAGGGGACACGGCTTCGAGCCCTGGTCCAGGAAGATCCCACGAGCCACGGAGCAACTAAGCCTGTGCACCACAGCTACTGAGCCTGCACTCTAGAGCCCGTGAGCCACAACTACTGAGCCCGTGTGCCACAACTACTGAAGCCCGCATGCCTAGAGCCTGTGCTCCGCAACAAGAGAAGCCACCGCAATGAGAAGCCCACGCACCGCAACAAAGAGTAGCCCCCGCTCGCCGCAACTAGAGAAAGCTCGTGTGCAGCAACGAAGACCCAACGCAGCCAAAAATAAATAAATTTATTAAAAAATAAAATAAAAAAAAAAAAGTTTAGCAAGATTTGCAGAGGACAAGAGCAATGCACAAAATTCATATCATTTCTTTACAGTAGCAATAACCAAGTGGGAATTATAATTTAAACTGCATCATTCATAGCCACAGCAAAATCTATGGCATTCATAGTTGCGGCAAAATCTAACAAACGTGCAAGATCTTCACAGAGAAAACAACAAGCGTGTTATTAAAAAATATAAAGGAAGAATTTAATAAATGGGGAAAAATTTCACGGTTAGAAATTTTACCCAATTTCGTGGATAGAAAGATTCAATTTTGTAAGTGAATTCTCCAAAATCTTTAAATTCAATGAAAATTCAATCAAAACTCCATCAAAATATATGGGGAACTTAAAAAACTGATTTTAGAGAATATGTGTAAAGAAATAGCTTAAGAAATGCTTGGGGGCTTCCCTGGGGGCTTCCCTGGTGGTGCAGTGGTTAAGGATCCGCCTGCCAATGCAGGGGACTTGGGTTCGAGCCCTGGTCCGGGAAGATCCCACATGCCGTGGAGCAACTAAGCCCGCGAGCCACAACTACTGAGCCCGAGAGCCACAGCTACTGAGCCTGCATGCCACAACTACTGAAGCCTGCACGCCTAGAGTCCATGCTCTGCAACAAGAGAAGGCACCACAATGAGAAGCCCGCACACCACAACAAAGACCCAATGCATCCAAAAATAAATAAATAAATAAAATTTAAAAAAAAAAAAAGAAATGCCTGGAATGATACACTACCTGTAATTGGCTTCAAAAGAATATGGGGCAGGGGTGGGGGGACCAAGGGGGAGGCGTAGATGAAAACAGATCGGGCATGAATTGATTATCACTGCAGCTGGAATTGGGCTATCCTATTGGGTCTATTTTTGTATGTTTAAAATTTTCTATAATATAAGGTTAAAAAAATTTGAGAAGCAAAAATACCAAAAACTCTTTTTTTGAGAAAAAGCCAAATTGGGAGAATTTACAAGAAAGTGAATATATCAAAGGTACAGTCATAAAGATTGTGACAACAGTACAGCAGTAGAAAAATAGACCAAGGGAAAAGAAGAGCTCAGAAGCAGTCTTGTGTGTATTTGGGAATTTGGTAATCTGATGGTGGTGACGTCACAGGTCAGTAGGAAACACGGACATTCAATATATAATGTGGGGAGACTGGGTCTCTTTATCAGGAAAACCTGTTAAACAAGAATCCTGCTTTATGAATACGACAAATTAAAGCCTAAATGTGACCAACCAAAAACTAGTAGGATGAAATATAGGTAATATAGGATTTTGTGATCACGAACATAGTGTGAAAAGAGAAAGGGGCAGAATAATTAATACAGCATGGTGCCACTTAATGTAAAGTAACACTTTCAAAAATAAGTTTGTATAATGGACACATGTACATATGTAAATTTTTAAAAAAGGAATATAAAAATACAAACCACCAAACTGTTTACCACTGGGTGAGTGAGGACAGGCCTCTGTGTTGTTCGTAAAGGATTCCTAAGCTATATCTATTATGTATTTTTTCTTTTAAAAGGATTAGAAACAAGTATGACAAAATATATAGTTAAATTTGCGTTATGGAAACAATGTGTTTTGTAAAAATTCTTTATACTTTTCCTGTATCTTTAATTTTTTTTCAAAAATGCAAAAAGACAAAGAAATAAGAAATCACTCAAAGAAATAACATCACTAAACAAACTTAGAGTCAAGACAAGCTCTCCCAGGAAAAAAGCAGAAGGAAGAGCTGTAAGGGCTCCAAGGAGAGACTGCAGGACAAGGACAGAGGATCAGGAGCAGACGGAGGAGGAAGAAGCCAGGAGGTGAAAAGCTCCTACAGACGCCATCAGAAGTAGGAGAAGCAGGTGGGAAACGCTGTCCTGGACACAGGAAGCAAACCTGAAGTCACTCAGGTTGCTGAGCACGCACAGTGCAAAGCGGTTAAGTGACTCGGGGGCCAGGGAATGATGTGGAGATGATGGGAAAATAACGTGTGTATAACTCGTGCTCCTAAAGAAAGAAACCAGAAGAGAAAAAAATTAAAGATATGAGTGCATAAAGGTAACTTTAAAAAATGAAAAATTTTTATCTTTTGGCCTTATGTTCCAGGAAACAAAAGTGATACAAGAAGATGGATATAAAATACCTTGATTAAATAACTCAACTTCAAGGAGAGAGAAAGACCCCTGGTTTCTAGAAGGGAAAGTATCAAAGGCAGGAAGAGGTCCAGAAACCAGAGCCAGGGGAGGGGCCTGCAGGTGCCAGGCAGAGGGAGGGGGTCTGTCATAGCCGCTGGCTGGCTCACACAAGAGGGCGGGGTCCTTGTGGGCCTTGGGCAGGGACAGAGGTGATCCACACCCAAGGAACCAGCCGAAGGCAGCTTCTCGAATGCTTAATCATGGGTCTGAATGCCCTGCATTGGATCAAACTCCGTAGGAAAGCTCAGGAAGGGCCCCTAAGGGGCACCAGCTAATCTTTCAATCACTGACAAGACTGGACCAGGGAGCTTAACTGATTTTTCCAATACTCCACAGCTGATTAAAGAGAGCCAGAACTCCTTCTAGCTTTTATTGGATTCTTAATCTGCTGCTCTTTGTTGGAAAGATCAAATGTATAATATTTGTAGTTTTCTCCATTTATTTTTTAAAATAATGTATTTAAAAAATATTTTATATCCATATATTTACACATAGATTATATATCATAGAAAATATATAATATAGAACTATATAGAATACTATATACTATATATAGTATAGCTATATATTATGGTTATAACATATGTAACTATAATACTATATACTATTATGCTATATATACTAAATATTTTATATTCAATATACTTTATATACAATATAGTATACATTATACTGTATATATAGTATTCTACATATTATATAGAATATATGGAATATTTAATACATTCTATATGTCATATACCATATGTAATATATAATTACATACTAAATACTAGATAATACAAATTGTTACATAATCTGCTACAGAAGTATACATACATACATAACTATACATATATATACATATACATACATAACTATACATATGATAACCTAAAATATATAACGCATGTCATACGCATGCATAACTGAGAACAATGTCAGCGGCTCACCTGGCGGTGCCCTCCTTGCTGACTCGGCCAGAGGGCATTTCTGCGTCTGTATCTTCTTCCTTCTATTCTTCAGCCGTCTCAGTACCTCCGACCCCTCCCCAGGAGGCTCTTCCGCAGCCTCCTGTCTCCCAGGGTTACACTAGCTCCATCCGTGACAAGACCTCATTTCTGGCACTTCTTTCTCTTTCCTACGACGTTACAGTACATCAAGCTTGGAGCACCGTTTCCCCAGGGGTCACTCCCCCGTGGCCTCTGCGGGACATTCTGTGGCACTTGGCACTCGACCACATTGTACAGATGAGGTGCAGACATTGCTTCTCCTCTGTGCCTTCGGAATTGTGCTTCACAGGTTGAGAAAAATCTTACTTAAATAAACTCTGTGAGGCTGCGATTCAAAGCAGGAAGCAGCTGCAGCTGAAACTTCCTACTGGACAATCATCTGTTTAAACAGCAAGCAGCAGCTTGTGAAATCGAAAGTAAACGCAAAGATGCCTTTGGACAATGTACCAAAGGGACTGAAAACCAATCCTGCTTAATCCTTCTAAACGCTGCATCTCCCCAGCAGGAACGCAACCTGCCAATTAGGGAAACAAGACAAACACAATCCCTTGGGGCTGCGCGGTGAAGGGGGACAGGTGTATTTAATGAGACCTTTGAAGGGGAAGCCAGTTGCAGGCCTAACATCTCCGTGGGCAGAACAGGGAGAAGCCAGCACCCCAAGGGGAGAGAATGCCAGGAAGTGCCAGAATTATGCAAACGGTACGGGGGAAGCTAAAAACAGACCTTCACAGGTAACCTCCTGTAAGGAAGCCCATGGATTTCCTAACAGAGTCAACACAGTTGCCCTGCCAGGCACCTGAGAGCATCTGGTCTGAGGTGGGAGCAGCCAGCCTCAGCCGGGTGCCGGGCTCCCCACTCCAGTGTTGTCGACTCCGGGCACCATGTACGGTTCGGCTCCTGCCTCTCTGACTAACGTCCCTCCCCACTTCCACCTCCCCAGCCCTGATGCCCACCGTTCCAGTCCCTGATCCCATGAATGTGACCCTTTCAGATGCCCCATGTGAGTGGGATCATGTGTGCTTGTCCTGTGATGGCTCATTTCCCTGGGCGTATGTCCTCCAGGTTCATCCATTCCACTGCATATTAAGAATTCCCTTCTTTTCCAGCAGCCTTGGCGTGTGCTGTAACCTCCCCCCCGCCCCTTATCACCAGTATCAGTTCTTGTTTGGTCATATCGATCGGATATGTCTTTGGCTCTGTTACCTACATGGTGTTCTAGAACGTGGACTTGAGTTGGAGCAGTGGGCGTGGGACTCCAAAGGAGGTGCTGGGTCCAGGAGGATAAGATGCAGGGAGAGTCAGCTCATCATAGGCAAGGAGACGTGAGGAGGCAGCCTCAGCCCTCCTCACCTTCACCCAGTGGAGCTCCTGGGCTGACAGTCTGGTGGCTGCTCCGCCTTTCAGACCCCAGTGTGACGACCGGCTGGAAGCTGCTGGAAGATTAATTTTCCGATTATGTAACTTTGTGGAAATGCAGAAGACCCTGGAAAGTCAGTTGAAGTGAACATATGGGCTGTGACATCTCATCTATGAATTTCATCAGCAGAAAACACATGGCTTGGGAGCTTCAAGATGGCGGAAGAGTAAGACGCGGAGATCATCTTCCTCCCCACAAATACATCAGAAATACATCTACGCGTGGAACAACTCCTACAGAACACCTACTGAACGCTGGCAGAAGACCTCAGACCTCCCAAAAGGCAAGAAACTCCCCACGTACCTGGGTAGGGCAAAAGAAAAAAGAATAAACAGAGACAAAAGGATAGGGACGGCACCTGCACCAGTGGGAGGGAGCTGTGAAGGAGGAAAGGTTTCCACACACTAGGAAGCCCCTTTGCGGGCGGAGACTGTGGGTGGCGGAGGCGGGGAGCTTCGCAGCCGCGGAGGAGAGCACAGCAACAGGGGGGCGGAGGGGAAAGCGGGGGGATTCCTGCACAGAGGATAAGTGCCAACCGGCACTCACCAGTCCGAGAGGCTTGTCTGCTCACCCGCCGGGGCAGGCGGGTCTGGGAGTTGAGGCTCGGGCTTCGGTCGGATCCCAGGGAGAGAACTGGGGTTGGCAGCGTGAAAACAGCCTACAGGGGGTTAGTGCGCCACAGCTGGCCGGCAGGGAGTCCAGGGAAAAGCCTGGACCTGCCGAAGAGGCAAGAGACTTTTTCTTCCCTCTTTGTTTCCTGGTGCGCGAGGAGACGGGATTCAGAGCACCGCTTAAAGGAGCTCCAGACACGGGCGCGAGCTGCGCCTATCAGCGCGGATCCCAGAGATGGGCATGAGACGCTAAGGCTGCTGCTGCCGCCACCAAGAAGCCTGTGTGCAAGCACAGGTCACTCTCCACGCCGCCCCTCCAGGGAGCCTGTGCAGCCCGCCACTGGCAGGGTCCCGCGATCCAGGGACGACTTCCCCGGGAGAACGCACGGTGCGCCTCAGGCTGGTGCAACGTCATGCTGGCCTCTGCCGCCGCAGGCTCGCCCTGTACTCCGTGCCCCTCCCTCCCCCCCCCCGCCCCCGCCGCGGCCTGAGTGAGCCAGAGCCCCCGAAGCAGCTGCTCCTTTAACCCCATCCTGTCTGAGCGAAGTACAGACGCCCTCAGGCGACCTACACGCAGAGGCGGGGCCATATCCAAAGCTGAACCCCAGGAGCTGTGCGAACAAAGAAGAGAAAGGGAAATCTCTCCCAGCAGCCTCGGGAGCAGTGGATTAAATCTCCACCATCAACTTGATGTACCTGCATCTGTGGAATACCTGAAAAGACAACGAATCACCCCAAATTGAGGAGGTGTACATTGGGAGCAATGATATATATATATATTTCCCTTTTTCTCTTTCTGTGAGTGTGTATGTGTATGCTTCTGTGCGTGATTTTGTCTGTATAGCTTTGCTTTTACCATTTGTTCCAGGGTTCTGTCTGTCCTTTTTTTTTTCTATTACATAAAAAAATTTTTTTCATAATAATTTTTTTTATTTTAATAACTTTATTTTATTCTACTTTATTTTATTTTATCTTCTTCTTTCTTTCTTTCTTTCTTTTTTTTCTCCCTTTTATTCTGAGCCATGTGGAGGACAGGCTCTTGGTGCTCCAGCCATGTGTCAGGGCTGGGCCACTGAGGTGGGAGAACCAAGTTCAGGACACTGGTCCACAAGAGACCTCCCAGCACCACGTAATACCAAACGGTGAAAATCTCCCAGAGATCTCCATCTCAACGCCAAGACCCAGCTCCACTCAACGACCAGCAAGCTACAATGCTGGACACCCTATGCCAAACAACTAGCAAGTCAGGAACACAACCCCATCCATTAGCACAGAGGCTGCCTAAAATCATAATAAGACCACAGAAACTCCAAAACACACCACCAGATGTGGACCTGCCCACCAGAAAGACAAGATCCAGCCTCATCCACCAGAACACAGGCACTAGTCCCCTCCACCAGGAAGCCTACACAACCCACTGAACCAACCTTAGCCACTGGGGACAGACACCAAAAACAACGGAAACTATGAACCTGCAGCCTATGAAAAGGAGACCCCAAACACAGTAAGTTAAACAGAATGAGAAGACAGAGAAACACACAGCAGATGAAGGAGCAAGGTAAAAACCCACCAGACCTAACAAATGAGGAGGAAATAGGCAGTCTATCTGAAAAAGAATTCAGAATAATGATAGTAAAGATGATACAAAATCTTGGAAATAGAATGGAGAAAATACAAGAAACGTTTAACAAGGACCTAGAAGAACTAAAGGGCAAACAAACAGAGATGAACAACACAATAAATGAAATTTAAAATTCTCTAGAAGGGATCAGTAGCAGAATAACTGAGGCAGAAGAACGGATAAGTGACCTGGAAGATAAAATAGTGGAAATAACTACTGCAGAGCATAATAAAGAAAAAAGAATGGAAAGAATTGAGGACAGTCTCAGAGACCTCTGGGACAGTATTAAACACACCAACACTTGAATTATAGGGGTCCCAGAAGAAGAAGAGAAAAAGAAAGGGACTGAGAAAATATTTGAAGAGATTATAGTTGAAAACTTCCCTAATATGGGAAAGGAAATAGTTAATCAAGTCCAGGAAGCACAGAGAGTCCCATACAGGATAAATCCAAGGAGAAACACGCCAAGACACATATTAATCAAACTATCAAAAATTAAATACAAAGAACAAATATTAAAAGCAGCAAGGGAAAAACAACAAGTAACACATAAGGGAATCCCCATAAGGTTAACAGCTGATCTTTCAGCAGAAACTCTGCAAGCCATAAGGGAGTGGCAGGACATATTTAAAGTGATGAAAGAGAAAAACCTACAACCAAGATTACGCTACCCAGCAAGGATCTCATTCAGATTTGATGGAGAAATTAAAAGCTTTACAGACAAGCAAAAGCTAAGAGAATTCAGCACCACCAAACCACCTTTACAACAAATGCTAAAGGAACTTCTCTAGGCAGGAAACACAAGAGAAGGAAAAGACCTCCAATAATAAACCCAAAACAATTAAGAAAATGGGAATAGGAACATACATATCAATAATTACCTTAAATGTAAATGGATTAAATGCCTCAACCAAAAGACATAGGCTGGCTGAATGGATACAAAAACAAGACTGTATATATGCTATCTACAAGAGACCCACTTCAGACCTAGGGACACATACAGACTGAAAGTGAGGGGATGGAAAAAGATATTCCATGCAAATGGAAATCAAAAGAAAGCTGGAGTAGCAATTCTCATATCAGACAGAGTAGACTTTAAAACAAAGACTATTACAAGAGACTATGAAGGACACTACATAATGATCAAGGGATCAATCCAAGAAGAAGATATAACAATTGTAAATATTTATGCCCCCAACATAGGAACACCTCAATACATAAGGCAAATACTAACAGCCATAAAAGGGGAAATCGACAGTAACACAATCATAGTAGGGGACTTTAACACCCCACTTTCACCAATGGATAGATCATCCAAAATGAAAATAAATAAGGAAACACAAGCTTTAAATGATTCAGTAAACAAGATGGACTTAATTGATATTTATAGGACATTCCATCCAAAAACAACAGAATACACATTTTTCTCAAGTGCTCATGGAATATTCTCCAGGATAGATCATATCTTGGGTCACAAATCAAGCTTTGGTAAATTTAAGGAAATTGAAATTGTATCAGTATCTTTTCCGACCACAATGCTATGAGACTAGGTATCAATTACAGGAAAAAATCTGTAAGAACTACAAACACATGGAGGCTAAACAACACCCTACTTAATAACCAAGAGATCACTGAAGAAATCAAAGAGGAAATCAAAAAATACCTAGAAACAGATGACCATGAAAACACAACTACCCAAAACCTATGGGATGCAGCAAAAGCAGTTCTAAGAGGGAAGTTTATAGCTATACAAGCCTACCTTAAGAAACAAGAAACATCTCAAATAAACAACCTAACCTTATACCTGAAGCAATTAGAGAAAGAAGAACAAAAAACCCCAAAGTTAGCAGAAGGAAAGAAATCATAAAGATCAGATCAGAAATAAATGAAAAAGAAATGAAGGAAACGATAGCAAAGATCAATAAAACTAAAAGCTGGTTCTCTGAGAAGATAAACAAAATTGATAAACCATTAGCCAGACTTATCAAGAAAAAAAGGGAGAAGACTCAAATCAATAGAATTAGAAATGAAAAAGGAGAAGTAACAACTGACACTGCAGAAATACAAAGGATCATGAGAGATTACTACATGCGACTCTATGCCAATAAAATCAACAACCTGGAAGAAATGGACAAATTCTTGGAAACGCACAACCTTCCAAGACTGAACCAGGAAGAAATAGAAAATATGAACAGACCAATCACAAGCACTGAAATTGAAACAGTGATTAAAAATCTTCCAACAAAGAAAAGCTCAGGACCAGATGGTTTCACAGGCGAATTCTATGAAACATTTAGAGAAGAGCTAACACCTATCCTTCTCAAACTATAGCAGAAGGAGGAACACTCCCAGATTCATTCTACGAGGCCACCATCACTCTGATACCAAAACCAGACAAAGATGTCACAAAGAGAGAAAACTACAGGCCAATATCACTGATGAACATAGATGCAAAAATCCTCAACAAAATACTAGCAAACAAAATCCAACAGCACATTAAAAGGATCATACACTATGATCAAGTGGGGTTTATCCCAGGAATGCAAGGATTCTTCAATATATGCAAATCAATCAACGTGATACAGCATATTAACAAATTGAAGGAGAAAAACCATATGATCATCTCAATCGATGCAGAAAAAGCTTTCAACAAAATTCAACACCCATTTATAATAAAAAACCCTCCAGAAAGTAGGCATAGAGGGAACTTTCCTCAACATAATAAAGGCCATATATGACAAACCCACAGCCAACATTGTCCTCAATGGTGAAAAACTGAAACCATTTCCACTAAGATCAGGAACAAGACAAGGTTGCCTACTCTCACCACTATTATTCAAAATAGTTTTGGAAGTTTTAGCCACAGTAATCAGAGAAGAAAAAGAAGTAAAAGGAATCCAAATCGGAAAAGAAGAAGTAAAGCTGTCACTGTTTGCAGATGACGTGATACTATACATAGAGAATCCTAAGGATGCTACCAGAAAACTACTAGAACTAATCAATGAATTTGGTAAAGTAGCAGGATACAAAATTAATGCAGAGAAATCTCTTGCATTCCTATACACTAATGATGAAAAATCTGAAAGTGAAATTAAGAAAACACTCCCATTTACCATTGCAACAAAAAGAATAAAATACCTAGGAATAAACCTACCTAAGGAGACAAAAGACCTGTATGCAGAAAATTATAAGACACTGATGAAGGAAATTAAAGATGATACAAATAGATGGAGAGATATACCATGTTCTTGGATTGGAAACATCAACATTGTGAAAATGACTCTACTACCCAAAGCAATCTACAGATTCAATGCAATCCCTATCAAACTACCACTGGCATTTTTCACAGAACTAGAACAAAAAATTTCACAATTTGTATGGAGACAAAAAAGACCCCGAATAGCCAAAGCAATCTTGAGAAAGAAAAACGGAGCTGGAGGAATCAGGCTCCCTGACTTCAGACTATATTACAAAGCTACAGTAATCAAGACAGTATGGTACTGGCACAAAAATAGAAATATAGATCAATGGAACAGGATAGAAAGCCCAGAGATAAACCCACGCACATATGGTCACCTTATCTTTGATAAAGGAGGCAAGAATATACAGTGGAGAAAAGACAGCCTCTTCAATAAGTGGTGCTGGGAAAACTGGACAGCTACATATAAAAGAATGAAATTAGAACACTCCCTAACACCATACACAAAAATAAACTCAAAATGGATTAAAACCTAAATGTAAGGCCAGACACCATCAAACTCTTAGAGGAAAACATAGGCAGAACACTCTATGACATAAATCACAGAAAGATCCTTTTTGGCCCACCTCCTAGAGAAACGGAAATAAAAACAAAAATAAACAAATGGGACCTAATGAAACTTAAAAGCTTTTGCACAGCAAAGGAAACCATAAACAAGACGAAAAGACGATCCTCAGAATGGGAGAAAATATTTGCAAATGAAGCAACTGACAGAGGATTAATCTCCAAAACATACAAGCAACTCATGCAGCTCAATATCAAGAAAAACAAACAACCCAATCCAAAAATGTGCAGAAGACCTAAATAGAGATTTCTCCAAAGAAGATATAGAGATTGCCAACAAACACATGAAAGAATGCTCAACATCATTAATCATTAGAGAAATGCAAATCAAAACTACAATGAGATATCATCTCACACTGGTCAGTATGGCCATCATCAAAAACTCTACAAACAATAAATGCTGGAGAGGGTGTGGAGAAAACGGAACCTTCTTGCACTGTTGGTGGGAACGTAAATTGATACAGCCACTATGGAGAACAGTACGAAGGTTCCTTAAAAAACTGAAAATAGAACTACCATATGACCCAGCAAACCCACTCCTGGGCATATACCCTGAGAAAACCATAATTCAAAAAGAGTCATGTACCAAAATGTTCATTGCCACTCAATTTACAATAGCCAGGACATGGAAGCAACCTAAGTGTCCATCAGCTGATGAATGGATAAAGAAGATATGGCACATATATACAATGGAATATTACTCAGCCATAACAAGGAACGAAACTGAGTTATTTGTAGTGAGGTGGATGGACCTAGAGGCTGTCATACAGAGTGAAGTAAGTCAGAAAGAGAAAAACAAATACCATATGCTAACACATATATATGGAATATAAAAAAAAAAAGAAAGAAAATCATCAGAAGAACCTATGGGCAAGATGGGAATAAACATGCAGACCTACTAGAGAATGGACTTGAGGATACGGGGAGGGGGAAGAGTAAGCTGGGACAAAGTGAGAGAGTGGCATGGACATATATACACTACCAAACGTAAAATGGATAGCTAGTGGGAAGCAGCCGCATAGCACAGGGAGATCAGCTCCGTGCTTTGTGACCAGCTAGAGGGGTGGGATAGGGAAGGTGGGAGGGAGGGAGGGAGACGCAAGAGGGAAGAGATATGGGGACATATGTATATGTATGACTGATTTACTTTGTTATAAAGCAGAAACTGACACACCATTGTAAAGCAATTATACTGTAATAAAGATGTTAAAAAAAAGACTAAAAAATAAAACTAAAAAAGAAAAGAAAACACATGGCTTCATCAATGATATGGCATTTGATTACATTTAATCATGTAAAGTTATTATCACAATTAGGCCATATGAAGTCACCAGTAAGTGCTTTACTGAATTCATTAGCAGGTGTGAAAGGTCGCTGGGGAACATGTAATCTCGAAAGGCTCAGCAAATTGGCAAATAAAATGACAGAGAATCTCACACACGGTTGCTCTTTATAAACCAAAACACACTGTGTCCTCTGGGACAGACCCCAGGTTTCGCTACGGCTCCCCTGGAGACCTGACATCCCGCTGTCCCGTGGGCAGCTGGTGGATCTGGACTCCTGCCTTGGTGTGTGTCCAGCTCTGCAAACGACTGAGACCCCTGGTAGTCCGGAGTCCCGGCCCCTCACTGGCCCTCAGTGGAGCCCTGCAGTTCAAACAAGACGAGGCTGTGGGGAGACTAGGAAACAGTGATTCCTCTTTCCAGCCAGCTTAGTCTAGCCTGTCGTGACTCATGCCCCCATCTCTCATTCCAAGAATTAACACCGATTTCTTGTGAAATTTGCCTGTTTGTCCTTTGTATGCGTTTCAGCAGCTCGTGAGAACCCGTGAGCATCTTGGGCTGCGGTCACTTGCACTCCAGGCGGCTGCTTCCCAAGCCTCCGGCGCCAAGGCCCAGGCTGACCGTTACTCACCCCTCCTAGTCAGGCGTGTTTTGGGGGTTTGCACAGTTAGAAAGTGGGGTGAGGGCGCCTTAGTCTTGGTAATGATACTCCAGGTGGTGAGGTTCAGACAGCTGGGAAGCTGGCAGCGCCCCAGGATCTCAGAGCATCTGAGGGTTAGAGTCCGTTTCCAGAAGAAACTAAAACCTGGGTTCTGCGTTGCTAAGATCTAGGGTCAGGCCCGCTCCGCTTGCACTCACGCTCTTTCCTTTCTCGCTCATCCTGAGCCGAGCCGTGCTCCTCTCCCTCCCGGAAGCGATGCATCGAGGGTGCAAGCTCCCCAGGCCTGGAAGACCCACGACCAGGAAGCGACCCTGGAGACGAGAACCTGCACTTGTCTCAGGAAAGCAGAGGTCCCAGGAGGCGGTGGGGGAGCCCAGCGGGGTGAGCCTGCCGGCAACCCGAACCTCGGCATCGGTAAACTGTCTGCAGCTGGGCAGGGCTTGCTGGCGCCGGGGCCTCCTTCCTCTCCTGGCACTTGGACCATCCAGATGTTTCTGTTCGTCCTCTTCGATCCTCTGCTCCCTTTCGAATCACCCCCTTTTCGCCAGCTCTCCAGTCGAGGCTGAGATTTGAAGCTTCCTTCCTCCTGGACCATCCAGCTCGAATCCCGTGATGCAAAGAGCAGGTGCCGTTCTCTGGTGTTTCCCACTTCCTGGGGGTGCAGCTGGTGACCTTGTTCAGCCAGAAGATATGCTTTGTGAGGGCTCAAACTGAGGCTGAGTATTTTCTGTGTATTAATATAAGGACCTGTCTGGTCTGGACTGTACTTCTTGTGACTCAGTGGTAATGGGCAATTAATTACAAAGCCCGTAATTACACTTTGAAACTGGATGCCATTCCTTAGAGTTTTCAAAGCTTGGCCCCTGATTGGTTCCAGGTCAGGAAGACATGTTAAATGTTTGTAATATGCTTAGTTTCAAGCAAAATTAACCCGCAAAATTGACCTTGCAGCAGTAAACTGCTAACCTTGAAAAGCACTCTTTTTTTTTCCCTCTCAGAATGGGGAGCTCCGACAGTACATTTTTCCAATAGATATTTCTCAGCTCTGAGAAGGTACATAAAGTGTGTAAGTCAGTATGTACATTTTGGGCTGCTGATTCCCATTCACTGGCATATAGTAAATTACAATTTCTATAATTAAGACATTGAAGAATGGCTTAGCATGGCCTGTTTTTGTTGTAAAAATCCAGTTTCATGAAATTTGTGTGAGGAAAAGTAACAAGAGAATTTAGTGTGTTCTTCAAGCTTTAGTTCCTGGCACGACTGATCTTACATGGATGGAGTGGGCAGGGGTTTGTGGATGTTTCCCTTTGTGGGCCACACAGCTGTGCCCATGACTCAGCTCAATTGTTACAGCAGGAGAGCGGGTAATTCTTAGATGAGCGTCTGTGGCTGCGTTTCATTAAAACTTTATTTACAAAAGCCGATGATCACTGAATTTGGCCTGTGGAAATTTATAATTTGCTAATTATAAATTATAATTTGCTAATTCTTGACCTAGAGATTTTAAATATTTACTTAATTCCATTCAACAGAACAGGCCCTGGGCTAAGTAATAATGAGGGAAAAATGAGAAAGACAATTCGGAGTTTATCAGGAGCTGATAGTTCTAATTCAATGTCTTTCTTTCTTTCTTTCTTTCTTTTTTTTTGTTTTTTAGGTCACTCTGTGTGGCATGCAGGATTTTGGTTCCCTGACCGGGGATCGGACCCGTGCCCACTGCATTGAGAGTGCAGAGTCTTAACCACTAGACTGCCAGGGAAGTCCCTCCAATTCAATTTCTTAACTGGAACTATTTAAAACAAAATATTTTCTTGGATCAGTCTCCTAAGGCAAAAGGAATAAAAGCAAAAATGAACAAATGGAACCAAATTAAACTGAAAAGCTTTTGCATAGCAAAGGAAACCATTGACAAAACGAGAAAACAACCTACAGAGTGGGAGAACATATTTGCTAATGATGTGACCGACAAGGGTTAATCTCCAAAATATACAAACAGCTCATACAACTCAATGTTGAAAAGACAAACAACTCATTCAAAAAATGGGCAGAAGACCTGAATAGACATTTCTACAAAGAAGACATACAGGTGACCAACTGGCACATGAAAAGATGCTCAACATTGTTAATTATTAGAAAAAAGCAAATCAAAACTGCAATGAGATATCACCTCACACCAGTCAGAATGGCGATCATCAAAAAGTCTACAAATAACCAATGCTGGTGAGGATGTGGAGAAAAGGGAACCTTCCTACACTGTTGGTGGGAATGTAAATTGGTGCAGCCACTATGGAAAACAATGGAGGTTCCTCAAAAAACTAAAAATAGAGCTACCATATGATCCAGCAATTCTACTCCTGGGTATGTATCTGGAAAAAAATGAAAACACTAATTCAAAAAGATACATGCACCCCAATGTTCATAGCACCACTATTTATAATAGCTAAGACATTGAAGCAACCCAAGTGCCCATCAACAGATGACTGGATTAAGATACACACACACACACACACACACACACATATACACACAATGGAATATTACTCAGCCATAAAGAAGAATGAAATAATGTCATTTGCAGCGACATGGATGGAGAATATTATATTTAGTGAAGTAAGTCAGAGAAAGATAAATATTGTATGATATCATTTACATGTGGAATCTAAAAAATAATACGAATGAATCTATTTACAAAACAGCAATAGACTTCCACATAGAAAACAAACCTGTGGTTACCAAAGGGGAGAGGGAAAGGGGGAGGGACAAATTAGGGGTATGGGATCAACAGATACAAACTACTATACATAAAATAGATAAGCAACAAGGATTTATTGTAGAGCACAGGGACTTATAAATATTATCTTGTAATAACCTATAATGGAGTATAATCTGCAAAAATACTGAATCACCATGCTGTACACCTGAAGCTAACATAATATTGTAAATCGACTACACTTCTAAGAGCTGGTGCAATGTCCCAGCATCTTTCCCTCTGCCATGAGGCTGGCAACGCTGCAGATGTGGGAGATTCTTTCTCCATGGGACTGAGGGTGAAACTGATTGAGCTGGTGAATTGACGAAGCAGCGCCTCTGTTAGCTTGTGAGGGATGAACCTGGGCAAGTAGTGAAGCTTTGCTTTTTTAACCCACAGAGGTTTTCTGAGGTTGTCTGTTACCATGGCAGGGCTTGGTCAGTCCTGATTAATATGATCAAGAGGGACTTGAGGCAGAGCTGTCCAGGTGAGGATACAGGGTACCCACTGATTCATCGTTCACACATTTGCCAACTGCTCTGAGACACCTGTGCGGACAAGATGAGTAAAACATGATTCCTGCCTTCAAGGAAATTAGGGCATCACAGGGAAACAGCGGTGGAGCAAAGTGCTGCACAGGATTACCAAGGACAGACACTGTTACATCCCTGGGAAAGCCTGGAATAAACCGTAGGGTATTGAAACTTTCCTAAGAGATTGTAGGGAGTTACATATTCAAGAAACTTATTAAGTGGTTGCTTCTAAAGGGTAGAATTACTGAAGGTTTCAGAAAAGCAAACCCCTGGTGAAAGGCAGCGTCGGTTCTGTCTGAGGAAGGGCAGCCTGACCAATCCAGGATTTCCAAAAGGTGCGCATGGATAAAAGATACTGTTGTTGTAATCTACATAAGATTTTAAAAAGGAGAGCAAAATCTGACTTACTGGTACCTTTCTGGAAGGAAACGGGCAACTCTGTTTCTCAGGGGTAAGTGCAGGACCTTATTTGAAGTTCCTCTAAGTGCTCTTCAGAAAACAAGATGTGAGGTGGTTGAGAATCTGCCTGCCAATGCAGGGGACATGGGTTTGAGCCCTGGTCTGGGAAGATCCCACATGCTGCGGAGCAACTAGGCCCGTGAGCCACAGCTACTGAGCCTGCGCGTCTGGAGCCTGTGCTCTGCAACAAGAGAGGCCGCGATAGAGAGAGGCCCACGCACCGCGATGAAGAGTGGCCCCCGCTCGCCACAACTAGAGAAAGCCCTCGCACAGAAATGAAGACCCAACACAGCCATAAATAAATTAATAAATAAAGCAAACTGTCAACAAGTAAAAATAAACAAACACTAAAAAAAAAAAAAGAGTCCTGCTCTGTCTAAAAGTACTGGTCATCATTGGAGATGATTTTGGAATTTGGTACATTTAACGGAAGCAAATGACTGAAGACTGAAGCCAAGAATGGAAGGCCTGGACTCAGCTGAACACCGTTTGTCTCCGAGGTAGAAGAACCCCCCACAGAGCCGGGGCGTTGTTGGCATCAACAACCTCAATGGGAGGATTCCCCCAAAGGCAGTTCTCACACGGCTGCCTTCCCTCCTTCGCCTGGGCAATACCCCCCCTCACCCCCGCAGCAGGCCAGGCGCCTCCTGCCAGGACCGTGCTATGGCAGGTTGGGTGTTCTGGCTCCACTACCCAGACTGCTATTTTCATTTCCCAGCCTCTATGCCTGAAACAGACTGGAACAGACCGGACTTTGATTCAGAAACTTGTTAAAACAGACCTTCAAGCAAACCCCAAATCAAGGAGTCAACAAGAGCAAAAATTCTTTTTGAGGAGCATTGGGTTCAACACTCTGGAAACTCCCATTAAAACCAGGATCTGGCCAAGGAAGGGAAAAAGGGTGATGGGGAAAATTAATCCCTTTATTTTGGTTATCACATTTTTTTTTTTTGCGGTACGCGGGCCTCTCACTGTTGCAGCCTCTCCTGTTGCGGAGCACAGGCTCAGACGCGCAGGCTCCGGGTGCGCAGGCTCAGCGGCCATGGCTCACGGGCCCAGCCGCTCCGCGGCATGTGGGATCTTCCCGGACCGGGGCATGAACGCGCGTCCCCTGCATCGGCAGGTGGACTCCCAACCGCTGCGCCACCAGGGAAGCCCATGGTTATCACATTTTTAAAAGATTAAATCTGGTTGAAAAACCACAGAGACAGTCCCAGACGGAAAACGGCAGGTTTCTCCCCACTTGGAGAGCCTGTGGAAGGAGGGCTGCTGTGGCTTGGTGACCAGTGCTGGTCCTGCCTGCGCTGCTCTTCTGAGGTTCATCTGAACAGCCCGGAGATCTGCCTTTTTCTTTCTCACCCGCCCCTCACAGCCCACCCCCTTCCCAAGTCTCTCTCCAAAGGCTCTGCTTCCCTCCCAGAAGCTCAGGATCTGGACAGTCGCAGCACAGGCACCTCTGACAGCTGACCCAGCGTGGAAGCTGCCTGTGGCCACCGGGTCCTAGTGGAGTCTCAGGAACTTTAGAAAAATACCTATCCACTGTCTTGAAAATCAGAAGGAGGACAGTGATTTCATCCTTGTTCTCCTTGTCTTGTGGATATTTCAAAATGGTACCCAGTACACAAAAGTTAACTCAAAATGGATTGAAGACTTGAACATAAAACCTAAAACCATAAAATTTCTAGAAGAAAACATAGGCAGTAAGTTCTGCGAATGGGTCCTGCTGATGATTTTTTTGGATGTGACACCAAAAACAAAGGCAACAAAAGCATAAACAACAAACAAGAGGGACTACATCAAACTAAGATGCTTCTGCACAGCAAAGGAATCCATCAACAAAATGAGAAGGCAACCTATCAAATGGGAGAAAACGTCTAACAAGGGGTTAATATCCAAAATATAATAAACTCAAACAACTCAATAGGAAAAAAAAACCCAATCTTATTTAAAAAATGAGCAGAAGATCTGAAGAGATGTTTCTCTAAAGAAGACATACAAATGCCAACAGGTACATGAAAAGATGCTCAACATCACTCATCACCAGGAAAATACAAATCAAAGCCACAATGAGATGTCACCTGACACTGTCAGAATGGCCATCATTAAAAAGACAAGAAATAACAAATGTTGGCAAAGATGTGAAGAAAAGGGAACCCTTGTGCATTGTTGGTGGGAATGTAAATTGGTACAGCCACTATGGAGAACAGTCTGGAGGTTCCTCAAAAAGTTAAAAATTAGGGGGCTTCCCTGGTGGTGCAGTGGTTGAGAATCTGCCTGCCAATGCAGGGGACACGGGTTCGAGCCCTGGTCTGGGAAGATCCCACATGCCGCGGAGCAACTGGGCCTGTGAGCCATGGCCACTGAGCCTGCGCGTCTGGAGCCTGTGCTCCGCAACAAAAGAGGCCGCGATAGTGAGAGGCCCGCGCACTGCGATGAAGAGTGGACCCTGCTCGCCACAACTAGAGAAAGCCCTCGCACAGAAACGAAAACCCAACACAGCCAAAAATAAATAAATAAATAAATAAATAAAAGGAAAAAAAAGTTAAAAATTAGGGACTTCCTGGGAGGTCAGTGGTTAAGACTCTGTGCTCCCAATGCAGGGGGCCTGGGTTCCATTCCTGGTCGGGGAACTATATTCTGCATGCCGCAACTAAAGATCCCACGTGCCGCAACTAAGACCTGGCGCAGCCAAATAAATAAATAAATATTTAAAAAATTAAACTATGATATGATCCAGCAATTCCACTTCTGAAGAAAATGAAAACACTAACATGGAAAGATATATGCACCCCCATGTTTACAGCAGCATTTAAATAGCCAAGATATGGAAGCAAACTGAGTGTCCATTGATGGATGAATCAATAAAGAAAAATGTAACACACACGCACACGCACACACACACACAAATACTAGTCAGCCATAGAAAAGGAAATCTTGCCATCTGTGACAACATGGATGGACCTAGAGGGTATTATGCCAAGTAAAATAAGAGAAAGACAAACACCGTATGATCTCATATGCGGAATTAAAAAAAAAACAACACATGACAAAAACTGACCTCACGGTTACAGAAAACAGATTGGTGGTTACCAGAGGAAGGATTAGGGGTGGGTGAAATGGGTGCGGGTCCAAAGCTACAAATTTCCAGTTATAAGTCCTGGGACGCACTATACTGCACGGTGAGCGTGGTCTCATTCCGAAGCAAAGGTGTCCAGTGATTTTGGTGAATCTCACCCAGCTCTGCAGGTCAGTGGTGGCTCAACACAAATGGGATGAGAGGGGAGATCATGCTTGTAACCCTATCATTGCAAAGGGAGCCTCTGAACAGACGGGTCAGCTGGTAAATGTGTAGTACAGGTTTTCTCTATTTAATAGGTCGTTTTAAGAGGGATGCGTTGATTCCATGACATGCTAGTTTAAAGCCATCCAGAACTATGTATTCCTTTATTTAAGACGCACATTTTCCCACTTGGGGCGTGAGAAAAAGTACGGTGTTCACTCATCGTACTTTCCCTCTGGTTTCTATTTCCCTTGTTTTTAAAGACTCTTTATCAGCTCCAAAAGATGAAACATCCTCAAATACGAAAGGTCTGCTCTCTATTTGAAAAGACTAGCCCCAAGAAACACACCCACATTTCCACAGACTTCAAAACTGTTCATTAAAATGCATTGAAAGAGAAGAATGTTGAGAAGGGCTGGTGGGGGTCTTGGGGTGCCCACTCTGGGGGACACACACTGGAGAAGGGCTGTGGGGTCTTGTAAAGTATCCAACAAGATTGTCTACGGAGAGATTTCTTAGAAACAGAAGGTGTAATCAGGAGATGTGGATAACCAAGGGCAGTTAACTGTAAGTTTTAACCAGGTGATCACAGGAGTCAGGTCGTCACATGTCTATGGTTAAGCACTGGGATATCTTGTTTAATTTTTTCAACTGGCAACCAATTTAAAAAATAGTTCTGTTCCCTGCTAATCAATCATGCATTAACAAGCAATAAATATTTGAACCCTCTGCTAGGTACTACAGGTGTTAAAAGAGACAGAAGGTGATTTTAACCTAGTCTGGAAATCAAGATGTGTGCACAGGATGACCTGACTGGAACCAGGAATATATTGAGAATCAACAGCACAGAGAAAAGCACAGGGACTGGGAAATGAGGTGGCAGAGGAAACGGGCTGTAACCTGGAAAATAAAACATGGGTGGTGGTCAATTCCCCGTTTGCTCGTCCAGAGCTCACTGATCCTTGAAGCCCGACTTTCACGTAATTCAGTGGTTTGGTGCATGTTCCCCTCCCCAGCATTCTTGAAAATGTTTAATGTGTGGGACCAGCCAGCTTATTGAAAAGTTACAATTTAATGAACCAAAAATATTGTGTAAGGCCTATATTCAACATTAAGCGGGCAGACTGCATAGAAAGACAGGATTTCACCTTCATCTACAAAACCCATTCACAGTCTGCACATGTGCAAAGCCCGGGGGTGTGTGATTTGGCCCTGCGGCTCCATGCTTCGACCTCGAAGCTTCCTGCACACGCAGGCCCCCAGCCTCCTGGGCTGTGCTGTCAGAACCAAGACGGGGCAGTGCCAGCCGGCACCGCGGGTCAGCATGGGCCGTGGGCGTGGTGGCTGCCGTGGAGCTCAGCAAGCCTTGTTGAGGTAAGTGGGCTGTGGACTCATTGTCTCGGGCAGCACTCTCCATCCCCTTAGCTGTGCCAACCCGCAGGGGAATTTGGTGGGTGAGGACGTGTCAGACTAGAAGCCAACTCCAGCACCTGTGTGCGTGCGTTTGTGTGTATGTTTCCGTATGTGTATGTGCATAGTGTGGGTGCATGTGTGTGCACATGTGTAGTGTGTATGTGTATTTAAGTATGTGTGGGTGTATGTTGTGTATATACGTATGCACGTGTGTACTGTGTGCCTGTGTGTGTTTCCTCTGTGGGTGTTGCTTTGTGTGCACACGTGTCCTCTGCATGGACGTACACGTGTATACATGCGTATGTATTTTGCACATGTGTGTGATTGTGCACACGTTATGCATGTGTACGTGTGTTGTGTGCAAGCGATGGTATTATGAGGGGAGGTGGAGGCCGCTGAGCTGCCACAGGGACAGATATCGCGAGAGAACCAGGATCCAGACGGAACAGTGAGCGCAGGGGAGGCTCCAGCCTCGGGGCAGACCTGCCAGGCTCCTCCCAGCACCTGGTGGAGCTGCTCGCTGGATTCCTGCCGTGGGCTTCTCCAATCCTGTTCCAGTCTGTTCCGGTCCTGCCCCTTTGAGGGGGTCTACGCAGGGACACAACAGCTGACAGCGTTTCCCAATCCTCTTGGGTGGACTCAAGCTTTTACTGGCGGGACTGGTCAAAGGTCAAGGGTGCAACCCGTCGCCGAGGCGGGTGGTGGGGGCTCCTGACCCCCGTGTTCAGGAGGAACAAGCGGGCTGCGTGCACGCGTCCTGAGCGCAGAGACTCCACTCCTGTTCTTCCCGCAGGCCGTTCCTCCTCCTCCTCCAGCCACTGCCCTGGAGTCTGATCCGGAGCTCTGCGCTCCAAAAGCGTTACAGCCCAGGGGCGGTTCCTTCCTCAGGGCCTCATTCCTGCTGAGCGAGAGGTTTCTTTGAACTGACCAAAGTCATATTTGCTTGATTCAGGTTCAATAGATTTCATGTCTGTCAATACAACTTAAAAATACCCCCGAACATACATGCCCTATTACAGACTTTCTTCCAGGTACACCTCCCTCACATATGAGTTAGCCTAATAATTTCTTCTCACTTCTGCAACAATAAACTTCTTTCCTGATCAGCTCTACCCAACAGTCACAATATCCCAAGTAGGCACTTGTAACGTAAAAGCTGATTACAGGAGGTGCCGAAGTTATGAGGCTCAGAAAATACGACCTATTCGATGAAAATCAGGAACCAGGGCTTAGAACTCTGCATACTTTCCTCAGACGCAAAGGAAATCCTAGGAGCCCAGGGGCCGCAGCTGTGGTCTCTCATTACGAGGAAGAGGAAGCAAAAGGGGAACAAACCTTAAAGAACAGGGAGGTAATAAATAGAATCATTTGTGGGCCGATGAGAATAACTACCAGGATAAGAGCCATGAAGCAAAGATTAATCGGCACGTCAGCGGTTTGCAAGTTTCGAGGAGTTTAACCACAGGAGGACGGCGCTCTAGTACACAGTCCTGCTGGGACCCGTGAGCAGACGCGGTGGGACGGCTGGCGCTTTTGAAGCCCTATCTCCCTCCGCCTCATGCCACCCGATTTTAGTTGTGACTGTGAGTGCCAGACTTGTGCCAAACTATGCACAAAAACGGAGGCAAGTTTAATTTTAAAACCCCAGCTGTTTTTCGAAACTTGTGTATCAAGGATAAGATATATGGTAAGATATATGTAACTTAGATATATATATAGTTGGTGTTTTGGTGGATTCTTTTCTGATTTTTTTCCTCTATGCAATATTCATGTACATCTAGAGAAAGGAACTACTCTCATTTGCAATATCTAAAATATTTTATGGGGAGTCCCATATTCCCCTTTCACTTAAAAGTCCTTTACAGGGGGCTTCCCTGGTGGCGCAGTGGTTAAGGATCTGCCTGCTGATGCAGGGAACACGGGTTCGAGCCCTGGTCTGGGAAGATCCCACATGCCATGGAGCAACTGGGCCCGTGGGCCACAACTACTGAGCCTGTGCTCTAGAGCCCACGAACCACAACTACTGAAGCCCATGCACCTAGAGTCCATGCTCCACAACAAGAGAAGCCACTGCAATGAGAAGCCCGCACACCACAACGAAGAGTAGCCCCTGCTCGCTCCAACTAGAGAAAGCCCGCGCACAGCAACGAAGACCCAACGAAGCCACAAATAAGTAAAATTAAAAAAAAAAAAATTCTTTACAGGACTTCCCTGGCGGTCCAGTGGTTAAGAATCCACCTTCCAAAGCAGGGGACGTGGGTTCAATCCCTGGTCGGGGGACTAAGATCCTACATGCCTCGGGGCAACTAAGCCCATGCGCCTCAACTAGAGAGCCCGCGCACCACAACTAAGACCCGATGCAGCCAAAAATAAATAAATAAATATGTATTTTTAAAGTTCTTTACAAACATTTCACCATAGATTAAAAAAATTAGAACAATTTTAATGACTAATAACATTTCATTGCATTTATATTTAACCAGTTCTTCATTTTGAACTCAGATACCTTCAATAATTTTTCTATGAAGTAACAGTTATGAACATCTTCAGATGTGAATATTTGTATTTCCAATTATTTTCTTAGCCTAGTTTCCTAAAAACTAAAATTTCTAGGTCAAGAAGTCCACACACATCTTGACTGACAAGTTGATCTCCACAAAGTGGCTATCAGTCACCTCCCACTGCGTGGCATCTGCAATACCCTGTGGTCCACAGCTTCCACACATGTCTGTGTTCTCCCGTGAAACTGCATCCTTGGTTTATTGGACATGCCTCCTCAAGTCTTTGAAACTACCTAGCAATTGCCTTAGTTCTCTAATCAGTTCTGATTTCTAGGATTACAGGGCTTTGGAGAGAAACACGGAGCTAGTTAGTCGTCCACGACAATCAGAAAGGCTCCTTCACGTGGAGAAGAGCTGTGCTCCTCCGAGCCTTCTGAAATCTTTTGTCATTATAATGACTTGGGCTCTGACTCCCTCCAGCTCAGGCTGATTTCCTGGGCATTGTTTACTACAGAGCATTCAGAGTCTGGGAAGATGCATTCCTGCCTACAGCATCCCCCATGAGGCTAGAACCAGGAATCTGAAGGAGCTGGGGAAGCGTGCTCAGAGCCCTCATCATCTCCTTTTCACTGGATGCTGAGTCAGGAAAAGGGCAGTGGGCCCTGAGGACGTGCCCACCTGCCCTGTCCCAGCCCGGGCCGCCTACCTAACTCTCCCCCAACTCCCTAATTCCCCTCCCACCATCTCTCCACTCACCCAGCCAGAGGCCCTTTCTGCTGACACTTCATGGTGACATATGCACTTCAGATGTAGTGCCTACTTCTCACTCCCTGAGCCCAGATTTCCACCGACATCCGTCCCCACTTTGTTGTGTTTCTGGTCAGTTCCCTCCCCTCAGCAGTGCTGACTATACAGTCTAGTTGGAAGGAACTGGTGCCCTTGCCCGTGTGGCATGCACCAAACCCTAAACACGCAACCAGAAACCATCTCTGCAGCATAAGCTCACTTCCACATTCTTTAGAACACTCTTGAACTTGGATTTTTAAAGTCTTTTTTTCTCATCCCTCCATAAGGGCTTCTAATCTTTCTCTAGCATGAAATTTAATTATTTCCACTTGGGGTATCAGCCCTGGCTGCTTTGATTTTAAAGTAATCTCTCATTTGCCAAGGAAAATTCATTAGAGCAAATAGCGGTTTTCTCTCTGTCACATCCCATTAAAACGTGGCAAGAATCAGGCAGAGGGGCCAGCAGACCTGTGTTGAGGTCGCCAAGCAGCCACGTGGGCAGCCGAGCCCCTAGCCAGGAGGAGATCGTGAGACAGGAAATTGCCTTTTGAGAGGCAGAGTCAGAGACGCAGGCTATGTATTACAATGTACACAAACATGTATACATGTACACATACGCATGTGTGTGATCCAGCTCTCAGCAATATTGTAACCTGGCGGCAGAAGACAAACACGCTGGCCTGGGAGTGGTCACTGTTCTGGAAACTGCACCTTCCAGCAAGTTCAAGTTGAAGAGCCAGTCAGTCTGTGAGGCAAAAGCAGAAAAGGAGCAGCACCCTGGGGCCCGGGGTCCTCTGCCCGCCATGGGTGCAGGCAGAGGCGCGGCAAGTGTTCTCCTGTGTCTGATACTGGGTGTTGTTCTCCCAGCCGTGGCTGGCCTGGAACGCTCTGACCACTGCTGCGTGCGAACATGCCCCTGCCTGGGTTATAGGACCACAGCCTTCGGGAAGCTTACAATGACCCTTGGCAGGAATTCCCCCTTCTCCTCCCTGCATAGCATCTGCCATCACTACATTGCCACTGAGTCGGTTCTTCTCTGACAGGGAGAGTCATCAGGGAATGGCCAGGACATCGTATATTGCAATGGACTGAAGCCCAATTCAAAATGGCTTAGGGTATGTAGCCCAAGGCCCAGGTGTGATCATCAGGCATGGCTGGAACCAGGTGGTCATATTGGAAATTTGTCCCCATCTTTGGTCGCTCCTTCTGAGTAGGCTTCATTGCTGGCTTGGTTTCTCCATGTGGCAGCAACAACAACTCCCAAAGCTTGGGGCTTTCATGTGCTTTGCGTCTAGTCATCAGAAAAAGGGGGGCTTTCCTTCAATAATCCCAGCAGACATGGGTATAATATGTATTGGTCTTGCTAGAGTCAGGTGCCCACCTTGAACCCATCTCAGCAGTCAGGGATGGAAGACCCTCCCAGGAGAGGCCTAGCTTGTGGGCCTCCCCTAGAGACACAAGGTGGGGCAGCCCCACCCAGTCACACTCTCAAGAGTGTCACCCAAGTTACATGCCTTGGAGAGGAGTGAGTCCCCAAAGGAAAACAGGGTGCCCTTATGAAGAAGAGAAAGAGGGTGCTGGACA
Organism: Orcinus orca; assembly: GCF_937001465.1. Taxonomy (NCBI): domain Eukaryota; kingdom Metazoa; phylum Chordata; class Mammalia; order Artiodactyla; family Delphinidae; genus Orcinus; species Orcinus orca. The sequence goes on along the minus strand of NC_064579.1, from coordinate 23,586,824 downwards.
GACAAGCAGAGCAGGTGCCCCTACAGTTGTCAATTCTAATTAGGAAGCAGGGCAGGGGACCATCAGCCAGTTCACCAGAACAGTTGTGCTGGCTTTTACTAAAACATGACCTACTAAGAACATGGCACTCATTAGCGCTGTGACTCCCTCATCCTTCTTGCCTTGGACAAAGAAGAGCATATTTAGTAACCCCACTTTGTGCTAGCACTGTGATATGCAACACCGAGGCATATCATAGCTAGTCCCTCTACTGAGGTGCTCACTACATAATGTTGAAGGCAAAGATGTTAACAAAAACGCCTAAAGTTATACATAAATATAATCAGTTCTACAGCAAAAGGCTGTGGAGCAACAACTGGTTCGGGGTGGAGTGGTTGAAGGTTTCAGAGCTGACAAAATTTGAACTGGGCTTTGAAGTATGAATAGGAGCTCACCAGACAGTAATGAGGTATTCAGACGTTGTATGCAGAGGGAAACAAAATATGAGAGGGTGCAGAGTTGTGACTCTGTCACAGAAACAAAACCTTCTGCAAACAAGAATACTGTAAGCATAGGCTTTGCTGTTAGTGCAGAGCAATCTTTGTGAATAAGTTAAAAAATACTTAGAACATAGGAAGTGTTTGGCAGGGATGTGGGGAGAGGAGAGAGCTGAAGGTGGAAAAACAGGACCAGATGATGGATGATGTGAAAGAGTCTCGGCCTCATCCCACAGGAAGTGAGGAACCATACATGGGAATCAGCCCACAAGCACAGGTTCCCGTGAAGCACTATTAAGGCAAAGTCACTCCCTCTCTTTGCAGCGTGTGCTGCATTTTCGGTGGGTATGCGGCTGGACTTTGGCACAGCACCCAAAGCTTATGGCATTAAAAGCCACACTGACTTAGACGTAGCTGGTCTGTCAGGGAAGATGGACAGAAGCCAATTCCTCTGAACACAGTTCCTTTTCAGACACTTTATGCAGACTGAAAGTCCAGGAGCAGCAGGCTCTCCCTTCGGTGGGGACGGGGACCCCAGGTCATGTCCACGGTCCTGTAAAGTGGGCTGGCCAATGTGTCACATGGGGGCGAGCAGGACCCCCTCTTCTACTCATGCCCAGGGCACACGTGGCTCACAGCGGCCAGAAACCAAGGACGGGCCTCCCTCGGCCAAGGTTGTCGAAGTGGGAGGATAGTTCTGCAAGCTGAAGGGTTGGTGCATTGTACCCAGGTGAGATGCCCGTCTCCTAGATGCTCATTCTGGGATCTCAAGATCAGTTTCCCCGTTGACTGCACAATACAGGGAGCCCACTGATCCAGCTGAAAACATAAGAACACCTCACTTTTCTAGAACACTTCCCTCCTGCGTGGTCTGGGTCTCAGACACAAACACCTTGGACCAAAGAAATGTTGAGGCTGTGTGTGCCTTTCTGTTTCCTTTAAGCTTTAAGAAAAAAGGTATGAGGTGGCTGATTGCACCAAAAATAGTCTATTTCTGGCATTCATTCTGAATGCCACCTGACACGGCCAATTTTGGGATCGTACATTTTCCTCTGAAGGACTCTTCGGTCTGGCTTCACAACCATGCAGCCCTGTGCTAGCAAAGTGCCCAGCACGTGGGGTGGCTGCCCCTATAGCACAGCTCCTGTGTCCCGAATTTGGACCAAGCAGAGAGGCACAGAGACCCATCTGAGAAAAACAAACCATAGACGATGGTTCCCACAACAGATCAAACAAGGAGTGAACCAGACAGGAAGCCCCGAGTGAAGGTGGGGCCTGCCCATTCCCATGAGAATCTCCACGCACATCCAGGCGGCCCTTCGTACCTGGGGCTTGTTTTTTTCTTTCCCTCCTTAAGTTAACTCATCAATATGCAAACATGCTGGTCTTCATCTAAAAGCAAAACAAAACTCAAGCAGAACCCCCTCTGATGAGCACACGTCAGTCTCCGGATTCCACTTCACTTCTCTGTCTTCCGTTACTGCATGGCTTCCCCCGCCCCCGCTCTGCTGACCAGGCTTCCAGCCCAGGGGTGGCGGCGGCGCCTCTGAAGTGCTCTTGACAAAGTCCCTGTCAACTTCCTGTTGGCAGATGTCAGCCTCATCTGCCTGGTCCTTGCAACAGTATTTGGTCACTTTTGCTGACCTTTCAGAAACCAGGTTTTGAAGTGATTTTTCTGGGAACTTGCAGTTTTTCTGCTGTGCCCTTGGCCACAAGGCTGGATCCTCTTCTCTTCCTAGAAATAATGGAAATCCTTTTGTCTGTCTCCGTACTCAGGGTGTCGCACCCTATCCCAAGAGTTTAAGCACGACCACAATGCTGACAGGTTCCCACATTTAGATGCTCAGCCCTGCTCTCTGGGCTAACATACCCAGCCTCTGCCTGGACGTCTCACCTGGATCTCTGGCCGGCAGCTCACACGGAAAGGTTCAGCGCAGGACCCCTGCCTGCCCTGCCCTGCCCTGCTCAGCGTGGCAGAGACCAGCACTGGCTCGGGCCCCAGGCTCAGGAACTTTCTATAAACCCGGTCTCCTTACATCGCAAGCCCAGTCCGTTAGCAAGTCCCGAATCTGGCCAATTCCCAGGGTCCGAGCCTTCACGTGCCTCTGGGAGCCTGGAGTCCCGTTCTCTGCACCCGGCCCCGCACAGCAGCCAGCGTTCACCCTCCAGTAACCCGCGTGGCCGAGCTCAGAGCCCCCACTGTGCCCAACAGGCCCAACTCCGTCCTTCCTGCCTTCTCCTGGCGCCGTTTGCCCAGTCGTCAGCCTTTCCCCCCGGGACGAATATTCCAAGCTGGCGTATGCTCTTCTCCAGGCTCACTTCAGTCGTCCACTCGAAGGCCGTGGATACTGGAGCTTTGGTGACCCTGAGCCCACCCTGTTACTTCATCCCCTTGCCCTCCTGGGAGTCCTCACGGCCTGAGGGGCCGCGTGTCTGATCCAACTCCATATTCTGACCAAAGGAGCTGCAGGTGCCGTGAGCTCGGGGCCTCGGCTGGTGCCGACTTCTTGCCCTTCATCCAGGCATCTGAGGCAGCAGTGGGTGCTAAGGACATTCTGTGCGTGAATTATGGTAAATTGAAGCTGGGATGGGTTAAGTAATGTAAGCAGTTTTAGTAAGTGGTCTGATGACAAAGCAGTGTAGAAGCTGTGCGCACATCGGGCAGGTAACCTTGTAGCGACCTTGAGGCACAGGCCCCATTTTAATTGTTGGGAGAGAAAGAGGTTGGCATTCATGTTGGAGCAGCAAAAACAGATGCGCAGAGGCAGAAATAGACAAAATGTGTTGATGGAATTTAAAAGAGAGGAGTTTTATAGCTTCAGAGAAGTTGGAAGAGAAATCGTGTGAAGTAAGTTGAGACTAATAAATGGAGGGCACCCAGCAATGGGCCACAGAGCCTGGGCTGCAGGGGCGCGGCAGAGGCTGTGAAGGCATATGGGTGCTGAGGTCCTAGGACTCACTGTGTGCCCAGTCCGTAGGCTTAGTGGGGATTCAACAGAAACAATGGGTCTGCTCTATAAAATCTGTTGACTGGGAAAAGAAAAAAACCCACGTTTTTGTGTCCATTAGCAAGAAAATATACTTCATTTCACATTTTAAATTGAAATGTGTGACATTTACCTTCTTTCTCTATAAAAAAAATCTGCTTTCAAAAAAGTGATCATATTAAGAAGAAATGAGAAATTCTTACTGACTCAACATTCAATCAACCTGGATCATTAGACCATAGATTACACATGTCATCCAAAATCCTTCTAAACCAGCATTTGACACAAGAATTGAAATGCAGCATTGAACCAGTTTGAACAAATCTGGAGCAGTGGTGTCTGTGCTTTATATATATATATATATATATATACACACACACACACACACACACACACACAGATATAGATATTTTATATATAGATATAGATATTTATAATTTAAATATCTATATCTATATATATTTCTACTTGTCAAGAGATGATCGGTTAAAGAAAGAGAACATTTTATTCAATACTCCAGGTCTGTTGTGGACAGATCTTAGAGAAAGTCTCCTTTTGCATGAGGTTAAAACAACTGCACTCTATTTCTTTACACTAAAGGAGCCTCTCACTGTTAGCCAAAGTCAGAATACTTGAAGCTTAATGTGCTGCATCTCCTTATGGAAACTCCTTCTGCAGACGTTTGTGGAGTTTTTGTATCAATGTTTCAGAGGTAAAACCACTTGCCATATGTTACTTCGTCCATTTGCCAGAAAACTTTAACCAAAATCACCTTTTTTTCCCTCTATGAATTTTACAAATTATATTAAAATTCATCAAGATGGCAGATGAGCATATGAAAAGATGCTCCACGTCGTATGTCATTAGGGAAATAAAAATTAAAACAATGAGATCCCACCACACACATATTAGAATGGCCAAAATCCAGAGCACTGACACCAAATGCCCACAAGGACGTGGAGCAACAGGAACTCTCATCACTGCCGGTGGGAACGCAAAAGGGTACAGACACTTTGGAAGACAGTCTGGTGATTACTTATAAAACTAAACATACCCTTACAATGTGATCCGGCAATCATGCTCCTTGGTATTTACTCAAAGGGACTGAAAACTTATGCCCACACAAATGTCTATAGCAGCTTTAACCATAACTGCCAAAACCTGGAAGCAAACGAGATGTCCTTCAGCAGGTGAGTGGATAAATAAACTTGGCCTGTCCAGACAGTGGGATATTAGAATGTCAAGTCCCAACAATCTCTGAGGCGATGCAAAAGGGCAGCTGAGGAGAAAATCCTGCAGTCCTGGAAGGAAGCTCTTTGTTCAAGGGACAATCCTTCCAAGCCGCTCTGTTTCTAGGGGCATCTAAACTCTGCCCTTCTGAATGGGGCAGAGTATCAGGAATTTTCCAATTTTCTAATCTCCAGCTCATCTCCAGAATTCACAGTGGAAAACAGTCTGCAGAGTTGCCTCCGTGAGTTCAATTCTTGGGGTCAAACCCAACATAAGACCCAATTTCTAATCAGCCCAGCCCAGAAGCTGGCAGCTTCCTGCTAAGGGCAGCCCACAGGCTGGTTCTTCTGTTCCCTTGGCCACCGCCAGGGAGCTGGGTCATGTCTCTTGTAGAACAACAAACCAGCCAAGGGCTACCTGTTAATCTCTACAAGCGGGAAATTCTGGAAAGTTAAAAGTTAATGCATCATTGCATGTATGGTCTGGGGTCGTGGAGGTGGATTTACCCGATAGACCAACATTTTCTTTTTTAAAAAAATTAATTAATTTATTTTGGCTGCATTGGGTCTTCGTTGCTGCACGCGGGCTTTCTCTAGTTGCGGCGAGCAGGGCCCACTCTTTGTTGTGGTGCGTGGGCTTCTCATTGCGGTGGCTTCTCTTGTTGCGGAGCATGGGCTCTAAGCACGCAGCCTTCAGTAGTTGCGGCACGCAGGCTCAGTAGTTGTGGCTAGTGGGCTCTACAGCGCAGGCTCAGTAGTTGTGGCGCATGAGCTTAGTTGCTCTGCGGCATATGGGATCTTCCCGGACCAGGGCTCGAACCCGTGTCCCCTGCACTGGCAGGCGGATTCTTAACCACTGTGCCACCAGGGAAGCCCCAGACCAACATTTTCTGTAAAACTTTTCGACAAGTGGAAGACAGTGTGGTTGAAACGTAACAAGCAGGATTACCCAGAAATGACCCCAGGGGCAACTTCCATTCTGAGGGCCACGGCGCTCAGACCACCCCTCAGCAGGAGGACCCCAGGGACCAGGTGCTGGGAGCTGCTGGCCCCATGTCCCGAGCAGGAGCTTGCCACCCAGAGCCCTCTCCTGAACACTCAGCCCATGGGAGGGGCTCAGAGGGACGCTCAACCCTCGCAGAGCGGCCCCAGCACGCCACGGCCCCACCAGGACCGGACGCCCCTTGTCCCCCCAGGCTAAGTCTGCCCCCACCTGAGTGTGAACACACCTCAGCTGCCAGCGCTTCGATGGAAACAGTGGTTTCATTCTCTGTCTCTCAGTGATGGATCTTTCAAATAATGTCACACTCAGGTCCTGGGCCCTAGACTCACAACTCACTGGAGGAGTGCGAGTGGCCGACGCAGGGGTGCGTGCTCGGGAGCAGCTGGCATGTACTGACCCCGGGGCTCCTTTTCCCCACCCTCCTCCTGCACCAGAGCCGCCACCGTGGCCAGAAGCTCCACACCTCCTTCCTCTGCCCAGGCCCTTTCTTCAGGTCTGAATTTTACCCATAAACTCCCTGCTGGTGGCTGAGGAGAAGGCAGGAGGGTCAGAGTCAGAGGAAGATGTGAGAAGAAGTTGCCCGGAGGCCTTGAAGGTGGAGGAGAGGGCAGGAGCCTCGAGGAGCTGGAAGAAGACAGGGAAGAGGTTCCCCCAGAAGCCTCCAGAAGGAACTGCCTGTGCATTCACTTCAGGCTTCTGTCTCTACAACTGTAAGATCATAAATATGTGCTGTTCTAAGCCAGTGAATTTTTGGAAATGTTCTACAGCAGCAATGGGAACCCTAATTCATCACCATTTCCTTGTTTTCACTCTCCAGTTTTCTTACTGACTTCATGGTGTGTGGTGATCAGAACTGCATATACTACTCTGTGAGAGGGCAGGGGAATATCGGTCAGATTTGCTTGGTGGCCAGGAAAATTATTTCGTAAACTCAAGAGAAGAGTACAGACCAGAACTTTTGGAGACAGCCTTCTAGAGAATCCTGGGTACCAGGAAGCACACTGACTTTGAATTTTAGTGAATGATTATATTGTCCACAATAACAGTGATGTACTGTATTCTTTTCTACAACTGACCCTGTTCTAAGTCTCATTAGAAAGTTGAAAGCCCATTTAAGGAGTCTGGGAAGATGGTGGCAATTTAGTGTTTTTGTATTTTCCCCAAATTCTCCCAGAAACAGACATACTAGATCTGAAAGCAAAACTAAGAACCCAATACCCACGGATCCCACAGTTCTGGAACAGTCTGAACCCTATCAACTCAAAACTAACAGAGCTCCCCCAGCACCCAGATTCCTTCCCTCAGGAGAAACTCCTGAGGACTGAATCTGGCCAAATTGATCAGGACGCACAGTAGGGGCAGAGGAGAAGACACCTCGCAGGTGGTCGGGGAGGGGAGACAAGCGGGTTGATTTATGAACCGCCCAGGCTAAATTGCTCATCGCTTTGTGAAAACAACAAAAGAGGAAGCACCAGGGCTTCAAAGTTAAAAAGCTATGCCAGCCCATTGCTATCTCCTGGCGATTCAGGAAAAGTCTTTGTTTTGTTTTATTTTTAAAAATAAGCAGCATGAACAATCACAGGAAAATCTACCCGAGCATTGTCAATTCCCTGCCAACAATAAAGGCGTGCCAGGAAAATACAGGGCTTCCTGCTACTGAAACGCACCCATAATAGCAATAACTATAACAATAACAGAAGGAAACCACTAAGTTAAAAGCGGGAGCGGGCATGGGCATTGTTATTCTGAGACTCACATTTTTACGTTGAGGTCAGACTGAGTCATTACTTTGATATCATTGAGAATCAAAATAGTGTGAGTGAAAGGAGATGGTCATGCAATGGATGAGGTTAAGTAAAAACACTGTATTCCTAAATTCGAATGGGAATTATGGATACGAAATGACTAGCTTTGTACAGAAAAGGACTGAAAACAGTGACCAAACCCGATCAATAGTCACCCCCAGTGAGTAGATTTCTCACTAAAACCATCCGTGGCTTCTGGGAGAAATGGAAGATTTCATGTCTGAGTCGGGAAATGCACCATCTAAAACATCGTGTCCACCGGAAAACAAGAAAGCCACCAAAGGTCTCCAGGTCCATGTCAAAAGGATTCACTGAAGAGGCCCCCACCGACTGAAGATGTGAGAATTACCGCACTGAAACACATCTAATGTTTAAATCCACGAGTTAACAGACATTAAAACAAACTAAAACAAAAAGCGCAAAATCTAAATTGAACCTCAAGGTACAAGCAGTTGATGAGGGAAAGTGTTTTTTGTTTTTTTAAAATAGAAGCTTGGAATTAAAATGTCACTGTTTCACAACTCAGCATACCTGAGTAAATCTAGGCAACCATTTTCAAAGGCTGGTAACATCACCAAGAGAGACAGCCAGGCACCGGGGTTCCCGTGATGGGATCTGCTTTGGTGCCCGGAGGCCTCCAGCCGGCCCCAAAACACTCACCCTTCCACAGCTCTGCATTCTCCCAGCTAAATGAGGCCACAGATTAACAGATACCATGCTGGGTGTTTTGTTTTGCTAAGCAATTATTGTCAACTTTTTGCTTAATGATAGAAATGCAATTACCTCCCATCTTTCAGAGATCCTTAGGGTGGATGCAACAGTACCATATCTGGAATTGCCCCAACGCCCCTGGGGGAGAGTGGTAGGCAGGGCAAAGATGGAACCAGATCGCTCAGCTGTATAACTTATTCTCTCTACTGACAAATTTCCACAATAAGAAAAAGAACAAGACAAACATGCACAAAGCCACACATACTCATTTAGATGAGAACCTGAATGGATTTGGTCCTACAGGGCTTGTGGAGCCACTGAGGGTGGAAATTAGAACCGGGAGACGTTTTTGTTCTACGGCACCTCCTGAGCAGTTTTGCAGCATTAAGAGCATTTTAAGTTGTACCCAAACTCTCACCAAAAAGAGATCTCCCTGATCCATTCTTACGCAAGGAGCTGTGATGTCAGCTTTGTTGATTTAAATTTTAAGCAAAGGGTAGATGGGGGTGACCAGGGGCCGGGAGGTGGGCAGGAGCTGGTCACAGAGACAAAGCTGCAGGGACGCAGGGTGAGCAGTCCCGAGACTACTGTCCAGCACGGTGACTGCAGGTGATAACGCTGGGTCAGGTCCTGGAAATTCGCTCAGGGAGTAGACCTCAGGCGCTCTGACCACACACAGTGGTCACTACGTGAGCCAGACGTGCTAATTAGCTTGACTGTAGTAACCGTTTCACTGTGTGTGTTTCAAACCAGCATGCTGGACACCCTAAAAATTTTAAATTCTTATTTAAATTTTAAAAATTTAAATGCTGAAGAGCTGTGAAAGTGCACTTCTGCTAAATGCCGCCTTCCCGTTGCTTCTGGTGTGAGTGGCACCCTCGAAGGCCACGGCTGTTCCTCGTTCTCCTCTGCAGTCCTAGAAGTAGGTGGTACCGTAACCAAACTGGAGTTGAGGTGCACGGGTCACACGGCCCTGGGAGCAGGTTCCCCAGAGAGCTGCCCTAACGTTCTTGCCCAGGCCTTCCTCTTCCCTCTGAGCTTCACGTTTACCCCAAGGGAGCCTCACACCCTCCTCACAGCCCCACCTGCTCCTGGTACGTGCACTGCAGGCCTCTGCCCACATCGGCCCCTGGAGCCCCGCACAGAGGGGAGGGCTGGCAGGCGCCGTGCTCCTCCCACAAAGCTGGCTCCACTCGCCTCTGCAACTTCCTTTTTCTCTTTCCCGAATCTCCAGTCCCGGAGCGTGTCCCGTGGTTAGTGGGCACCTGTGCTGTCTGCCAGGGCCTCCTGATGGGGCTCCCCAGCTGCCCGCCACTCGACATCCTCTGTGTGAAGACAGGCTGGTCCTCCGGGGGTGAATCATGTGGTTACGTCCATGCTCAAAAAACTCCAAACTTGTCCTCAGCCTGTGAGGCTCTGCAAATCCAGCCCTGCCTTTTCTCTCCAAACTCAGGTCCCGAGCCAGCCCCTCGATCTCGTGGCTCCAGCCCCCGTGGGCTTCTCTCTGAGCTGCAAGGGGAGAGTTCCATTCCCCTTGTAGGACCCTCACTCTCACTGTCCCGTGTGCTGATCTTCACATCTGTCTGTGCGGCTGTGATTCGGATCTGGTGAACTGACATGGCTTCCAGGTGATCTTTATCCCGCTGATTTGATCACGGACCTAAGCCTCTGTGTTTTCTTGACTGTTTTAGTGAAGCCTCTTGCTCCCCGGCGGGTGCACGTTACCTGGGAACAGCCCCGTCTTGCTGGCCCTGCTCACCCTCCACCTCTGGGTCCTGCCGCAGTGCTGGGCCCAGACTGAGTGCTCAGTGAAGGAATTTCTGCCCCTTGGTCTCCACTCTACTCCTGCTGTCTCCCCAGAGCAAGTTTTGTTAGTTCCCCTCCCAATGCATTTTTCCATTTTCTTGGAAGGAAAAGGGTACAGATCCTCCCTAAGCCAAGGTCAGCTCCCTTGCAGGGACTTCCTGCAGATGCTGCTGGTGGAGCTGCACCTGGGGCCAGGCACCTTCCCTGAGCGCTGGGTCCTCTGTCTGGAAGGGGCAGGGTGGGCCGTGGGGGACGAAGTCAGACCAGAGATGAGGCCCCATGGCTCTGAGGAGCAGATGCCCAGGTTCCCAGGGGTCATTTCATTCCCATCTCCGCCCCCGACCCTGCTGTCCCCTCAGGAATCATGAGCAGTCCCGACTCCTGTCTCTCCTAGATCCTTGGACGCTGGACCCCAAGGGAGCCTCACTCGGGAACGTGTTTGTCGTTGATGGGTTTCCGTTTGTTGACCAGGCTCAGCAGCTGCAGGAATCAAGCTCTCCTCCTACAGAAACACCCAAAGGGGCCTTCAGTTACCCCCTCCAGTCGCTCCAAGTTAATTAAAAAAAAAGTGCTCACTGGTTCAGGTGTCTGCTATTTGTTTTGACAAGGGCTGGCTGTCTCTCTGGGAAGAGGCAGCTATGGACCAGCTCCCTGGCACGGCCAGCTGCATCTCAGCTCAGATTGGGACCGAGGCCACTGGCAGAAACTTTGTTCTCCTGACCTTGAGAGGATGACAGCCAGGAGCCCCTTTGGACTGAATAATCCTATAAAGTGCTCAGTGGCCTGGAAAAAATGATTTTTTCAGCTTTAATCCGTTATGATATGTTATTTGAAAATGTAATCTTCCGTGCAAACAAGCAGCACACTGGCCTCCTTTGCTGGCCTGACGTCCCCGTCTGGGCTGACAGTGTCTCTTCAAAGCCGTCCTCTGGTCGTGTCTGCAGGCTGTGAACTACTTGCATATTGGGGAACCTCGAGCCGGCGTGAAAAGTGAATTCAGTCCTTAGTAACCAGGTGGCCTTGTCTCTGGGACCCCGGCTAACAGATAGGAAGCACCAGGCTCTGCAAGGGAACTGAACACAAACGTCCACGTCCTCCAGGGACTGAGTACATCTAAACCCTCTAATCCTTTCTGAGAACCTGTCTCGCTTGTTTGGATTACACCAGTTCAAGGGGGGCTTCGGGGTCATGCACCTAACTGGACCTGGGAGGAGCTGGGGGCTGCCACGGCCACCCCATGTCCCCTCTTCTCTGCCCAGCAGGGTCCTGCCCTCAGCCCCTGGACACAGGCCCAACCATGGGGAGGGAGTGTAAGGACAAACCCCTGGACACATACTCTGGGGAACGCCAGGCACAGCCCAAGGGGACGTGTCTGATCAAGGGACCCCCACCGCATTTTCAGGATCCAGTCCCTGGGCTCCATGGGGCAGAGTAAAGGGATGTCAGGGTTGTGGAAGGAACATAGGTTTGGGTGAAAGAGGGTCTGGGTTTGATCCTGCCTCTGTCGCTCAGGGCCTTTGGGAAGACATACTCAGTTCCCACACAGAAGTGCAGGACGATGCTGGCTTCCTCCCTCGGACAAGGAGGTGAGGGTACACCCAGCCTGGCCGGGCAGCAGCTGCTCACATTGGCACTTCCACCCTCTGCCTTATTTGTGCATTATACACTGATCTGTGCTGTGGAGGAAAGGCCCTCCTCCCTCCTGGGAGGGCATCAGGCACGGCACTCGTGAGAGAGGTGGGGTGCTGGGACCCTGCCTCACGGCCTGCCCCCACCATCTGCAGGAAGGACTGTGGTGCCCAGTCACATACGGACACACAGCAGGAGCGAGGGCACCCACCCCCCCAAGCTCCCTTCCCACCACACGGGGCTCCGCCCCACATCCTGCCCCGCAAACAAGACATGCAGGCCAGCCTGTCCTCAGGAGCAAGGATGGCCCACGCCCTTCGGGGCAGGAAGAGGCGGCAGCAAGCTTACCTGCAGCATATGGACAGATGGGGTTACTCCAAGCCCTTGGGGACTCTGGCAAAGTCGTGTTGGAGAGAGGGGAGCTACTGCCATCTGGTGGACGACGCTGGAGATGCTGCCCAAGGTCTCGCGGGCAGGACACCCCACACGGAGGACTCTCTGCTTCCAAAGCAGGAACTGACTCGGCTCTGGACTCACGCTGTCCAACAGAATCACGTGAAATGTTAAGTGTGCTGGTAGCTACAGGAAAAAGTAAAAAGAAATTAATTTTCATAACATTTTATTTAACCCAACAGATCCAAAATATGATTCTTTAACCATGTACTCAATCTAAACATTACTAGTGAGGTTATTTTACACTTTTCTTCCTCCCCAGCACATCTGGGTTCCAGTGTGAATTTCACACCGACCGCACCTCTTGGTGCAGACCGGTCGATTTCCAGGTCCAGGAGCCTCTGTCATTTTGGACCAGTGGTGGCCTGCCAGAGTCTGGTGTCCCCTTTCTGAAAAGTGGAAGAGTCTCAACTACCCTGTAAATTGAGCCTCCAGTACTTACTGGCTGGTATTGTTCCCACCAGGGTCAAAGGTTTTCTAAGACAGGGTTTTGCACTTCATTTGTATCTGTGAAGCTCCATGCCACTCTCCACCTGGCAGAGTAGATGCTCAACTTCTGAGTCCCTTTGGCTGCTGAAGTACTGCAGATGAGCATGAAACCAGACATCTGTTCCTCAAGGTTGGAGGCTGGAGTCCAAGGTCAAGGTGCTGGGGACCTGGGGTCGGGTGAGGACCCGCTTCCTGGTCTGCAGATCCTGTTTTCCCTGAGTCCCCATGAGCACCGAGAAGCTGTAGTCACAGGCCTCAGGGGCTGGGGGAGGGAGCAGACCTGTGAGCCTGGGCAGGAGGGCCAAGTCCACTGCCCTAACCTTGATATGTGTTGACCCCAGTCAAGGCATTGAAGAAGGGACATCCTGCACCAGATCCTCAGTCTTTAGTCTGCCTGGGGGTGGGGGGAGAACTCTCTCTCTCTGCTTCTTGACCTACCTACCATAAGGGACTTGGGTAGTCACCCAAAAAACAGAATAAAGCAGACTGAATTGTAATTAAGATGAAGGAAGAAAAAAAGGTGGGCAGTAATTAACCAAGGAAAGGAATGATGCTTCAATGGAGACGATGACACAGATGAATGAGTTTGCTGCAGATTTGGTTCCCACCTTCCTAGAATGATCTGCCAAAAGGGAGGCATCCTCAGCCATGGTTTAGTCAACGTGCAGGAGGTAAAACTAACCATTATCCAGGGAATCTGTTGCTCTTCCTGGTATGAAGTCAGTGGGAAGGGATTTCTCCTGGGAGGTCTATGAAGGTCACCATCTCCAACTTTCTGTCCTTGGATGACATGAGAGAACTCACCCTGGAGGAAGACCATATGGATGCCATCTGTGCAGGGTCGCCTCTGTCAAAGCTCTCACTCTGGATGATATATGAGTGCCCGAATTATAAATGCGATGAGTGTGGAAGAGTCTTCACCACAGCTCTAACCTAACATACCAGAGAGCACACACAGGGTGAAAATCAACGTCTCTGTAACCCCTAAGTTTTCTTTTTTAAAAATTTTATTTATTTATTTTTGGCTGTGTTGGGTCTTCGTTGCTCTGCGCGGACTTTCTCTAGTTGCGGCGAGTGGGGACTACTCTTTTGTTGTGGTGCGTGGGCTTCTCACTGCGGTGGCTTCTCTTGTTGCGGAGCACGGGCTCTAGGCACGTGGGCTGCAGTAGTTGTGGCACACAGGCTCAGTAGTTGTAGCGCACGGGCTTAGTTGCTCCACTGCATGTGGGATCTTACTGGACCAGGGCTCGAATCCATGTATTGGCAGGCGGATTCGTAACCACTGCGCCACCAGGGAAGCCCCCGTAACTTATCCTTAAACAACACGAGTGACCTCCATTTGGGAGGAAGCCTCTCTCTGTTCCCACTGCAGCAGGGACTTCATCTAAACTTCAGCGTTAGTGTGCACAAGAAAATTCAGGGTAGGAAGAACTATAAAAACAGGAAAATCTTTAGAAAAGTAGACAAGTCTTTACCAGGAGAAGCAAGTTGGAAGTGAAATAACACATAACTCATGCTGGAGAAGTTATTAAATGAAAGAAATGTAAAAAGCCCTTTACTTGTAGAATATGTGAGACTGCACACTGTATAAAACACTCAGTGTAATGAATTAAGGAAAGCCTTCAGTGATTTCCAACCCCTTAGGTAATATTAAAGTTCCCATACTGAGGAGATACCAATCCTAAAATCAAAGTGAAAAAGCCTTCAGCGGAAATTCATGTTAGAAGTCTCAGAATTGGAAAAATCTCCATCATAAATGCTTTACAACACAATTCATCCATAAATTCAAACTTCTGCCTAATGACTTATTATTGAATATAATAAATAAAATAAAATAAAATGTAGGAACATGGAACAATTTGGGAATGTTGAGTGCAGAATTTTGTGAAAATTATTACATTACATTTTAAAATGTAATATATAAATATATAGATTAAAAGTTGCAGCTGAAAAGCTATTATGTTGGTCACTTTCCAGTTTTTTTACATAGCTCTAAATATAATTAAGATGACTGGGGTCAATTAGAAAATAAATTTCTGTGTTAACGGAAATATGTAGAATATGAGTGTTAACTATACTCTGCATAGCTATAGTCCAGCTTTCTTTGTTTATTTTTAACAAATGTACCTTCTCCATCCTTTTACTTCTAATATATCTGTATCTTTATATTTAATGTGGGTTTCTTTTACATAACGTATAGTTGAGTCTTTTTTAAAAAATCCCCTCTGACGGTCTTTTTTTTTGGCTGTGCCCCACAGGCTTGTGGGATCTTAGCTCCCTGACCAGGGATTGCACCAGGCCCTCGGCAGTGAGAGCGCACAGTCCTAACCACTGGACTGCCAGGGAATTCCCAGTCTTTCTTTTAACTGATGTATTTAAACGTCTGATGTTTAAAGTGGTTACTGTTACTATTGGATTGGTATCTATCCTATTTGTAACTGTTTTCTATTCATTGCCCTTGTTCTTTATTATTTTTTTTGTCTTCCAATTTTTTCTCCCTTACCTGGTTTTAACTGAGCATTTTATATAATTTATATAATGCCATTCTTTGTTCTACTGTATCAATTAATCAATCATACTTCTAGAAAATGTTTGTCACTGTCCTTGAGTTTGCAATATGCATTTACAACTAATCTAAGTCTACTTTAAAGTGACACCATGCCACTTGCAAGTACCTTACAACAGACTACAGGCTTCCCTGCTATCCACTTTCTTATATGTTAGCAATGAACAACTGGAATTTGAAATAAATTATTTATATTAGCACCCAAAAAATGAAATCCTTAGGCATAAATCTAATAAAAGATACATAAGACTTATATGAAGAAAAGTACAAAACTCAGTGAAATCAATAAATATGTAAATAAAAGTAAAGCTAGTCCATGTACATGGTGAGGAAGACACAATTCTGTCACGATATCAGATCTTCCTGATTTTGACCTGCACATTCAATAGAATGGCAGTCAAAATCCCAGCAAATTATTTTGGGGGTATCAACAAATTGATTTTAAAGTTTATATGAAAAGACAGAAGACCAAAAACTAACTTAACATTGAAGGAGAAAAACAAAGTTGGAACACTGACACCACCCAACTTTAATACTTAAAGTTACCATAAAGCTACAGTGATCAAGACACTGTGGTATTAACAAAAGAATAGACAAACAGTTTAATAGAACAGAATAGAAAGCACAGAAAGAGAGTCATACAAATATACTGGACTGATCTCTGACAAAGGCACACAGGCAATTCAATGAGGAAACAACAGTCTTTTGAACAAATGGTGTTGGAACAACTGGACAGCCACAAGCAAAATAATGAATTTAGATGCAGATATTACACCCTTCATAAAAATCAACTGAAAGTGCATCATAGACTTAAATGTAAAATATAAAACTCCTAGAAGAAAACATAAGAGAAAGTCTAGATGACTCTGG
Organism: Orcinus orca; assembly: GCF_937001465.1. Taxonomy (NCBI): domain Eukaryota; kingdom Metazoa; phylum Chordata; class Mammalia; order Artiodactyla; family Delphinidae; genus Orcinus; species Orcinus orca. The sequence continues at coordinate 23,570,800 of NC_064579.1, read as the reverse complement.
GTTTGGAGATGACATTTTAGGTGCAGTGCCAAAGCCATGATTCATGTCAGAAAAAAATTGATAAACTGGACTTCATTAAAATTTAAGGTACTTCCCTGGTAGTCCAGTGGTAAAAAATCCACCTTACAATTCAGGGGACTCAGGTTCGATCCCTGGTCAGGGAACTAAGATCCCACATGCCACAACTAAGCCCCTCGGGCCACAACTACTGAGCTTGCGTGCCTCAACTAGCGAGCCTGTGTGCTGTAAACTACACAGCCCACACGCCCTGGAGCTTGCACACCACTAGAGAAGAGAAAACCCGCACGCCACAACTAGAGAGAAGCCCATGCACCACAACGAAGAGCCCGCATGCCGCAACAAAAGATCCTGCACACCTCAACAAAGATCCCGCATGCCGCAACTAAGACCTGACGCAGTCAAAAATAAATAATAATAAATCTTAAAAGAAATTTTAAAAGTTCAACCCAATTAAAAATGCACAAACTATCTGAGCAGACACCTGACTAAAGACATACAGATGGCAAAGATCCAACATGTCATAAGGGAACTGCAAATTAAAAGACCTGTTAGCATGGCTAAAACACAGAACGCTGACAACACCAAATGTAAACAAGGATGTGGGACAACAGGTGCTCTCGCTCACTCCTGCTGGGAATGTAAAATGATACAGCCAGTTTGAGACACTGAAGCTACTTTTCTCCACTGGGGAGGTGAGGCTCAGTTCATTATCTTTCCAAAACGCAAACCTGCTCAGGCACCCACAGCTGGTGCTGAAGTCCACTGGGGTCTCACTCTAGCAGAAAAACCATCACAATCACCACAGACACCATAACCTGCATGATGGTTTTGCTTCTGTGGCAACAGTGCTCACTCCTTCAGAGAAACTTGTCTGACTTAAAAGAGACTTTATGGGACTCTGGAATATGGGGACCGCCTGCTACATGAATGCAGCGCTGCAAAATCTGACACATACGCCATCCCTTGGCAACTCTACACCGACTCAGGGGTACTCTCAGATTTGTCGGCATTAAGGATTCTGCATCCTATGTACTAGGCAAGCCATCATCATTGTGATGTTATCAAGCCATCACACCCGTGAGTTGCTGGCTTCCATACACACAAGCAGGAAGATGTCCATGAATTTCTGATGTTCACTGTCAAAGCCATGCAGAAGGCACGTTTGCAAGGTGACAAGTAGTTACAGTGTCACTTCAAGGGCACCACCCTAACACGACCAATATTTGGAGGGTGCTGGAGACCTTAAATCAAGTGTCTCCATTGCAAGGGCATTTTAAACACCTTTGACCCTTACCTGGACATTAAGCTGGATATCAAGGTAGCTGAGAGTGAGAGCCAAGCTTCAGGATAGTCGATGAAGCCCAAAGAGCTGGACCACGAAAACTCCTGTCATTGTAGTGTTTGTCTAAAGAAGGTGCCTACTGCCAATGTTTACTTTGCACACTCCCTCTAAGGTCCTCATCCTTGTACTGAAACAGTTCACAGGTGACAAAATTGCTGAGTAACCATATCCTGAGTGTCTTGACGTGCAAATCTTCCTGTCTCAGCAGAACGCAGGACAACTTGTCTATTTACTCTAGGCTGTGCTGGTCTATGCCGCTTTGAGTTGTCTCAATGGACATTACTTCTGATATGTAAAAACTGGGAGAAAAAAAGAGTGGGATGATGGATGATCTAAGGTAGCCACCTGTGACATGACTTCTTTCCTGAGCCAAACTGCCTATGTCCTCTTTAACACTCAGAAGAGCGAACTGGAAAGAAAGAGTGGGAGTCTGGCAATAGGTAGGGAATCAACAGCCCTTGGGTTGATGACACAGCCATGGGAGCAGATTTAGGAAGCCCTGAAGGAGATGCCTACATCCAAGTTCCTGAGTTACAGGACAATTTGGAAGAAACACCAACCAAAGGAGTCACCTTAGACCAGGGGAAATTTCTCCAAGAACAAAACTGACCAAAGCCTGAATTCAACCTCAGGAAAACAGAATTCACCCCGGGGCGCTGCAGTGCAGTTGTGATTCAGCAGTCAAAATAAAGAGGTGGGATGAGAAGAATCTCCAGAGGAGGAAAACTACCTGCTAGTGTATGAGAGCTAAGTATGAGAACAGAGGTATTTTTTGCATATCACCTTGCCTTGGTCAGATATGGGATTTTGTATTTGAGCTTATGTTTTGTAAAATTCAGAGATGTGGGGAATGTGTGTTGGCGTTCTATATGTGAAGATTCATAAACTTTTGGGGTTATAGAGACAGCAGGGAAAGTTTTATTTGAAAATGGGGGTAGAAGGCACTTTGCCTTAATGGTGGAGCTTTTTATGGAGACATGTAAATGCTCTAGGAATAGTTTTTTTCCCTGTATTTTGGCTGCATAGTATTAATATCTTACAGAGTTCTCCTGGTTGCCACCTCTATCTTTAAAAGTTATGTATCCTCGGGCTTCCCTGGTGGCGCAGTGGTTGAGAGTCCGCCTGCCGATGCAGGGGACACGGGTTCATGCCCTGGTCCAGGAAGATCCCACATGCCACAGAGCGGCTGGGCCCGTGAGCCATGGCCACTGGGCCTGCGCGTCCGGAGCCTGTGCTCTGCAATGGGAGAGGCCGCAACAGTGAGAGGCTCGCGTACCGGAAAAAAAAAAAAAAAAAAAAAAAAAGTTATGTATCCTCTTTCCCTAAAACAATGATCTTTCCACGCAATAAATAGAAAGCTCGTATGAAACTGAAACTAAATTATAAACAGCAAATGTCCAAATCCATAAAGATATAAATACAGGGAAAACTAACTAAATGCTATATGCTATGTTTACTTGCTTCAGTTCATTAAAATAGAAGTTATATAAGAACTTCCTGAAAACTCAATTAATTTTTTTATATATAGTGGGGTACAGAGGAATTCAGAAACATTTACAGCACAAAATGACAATGTCACCAGTTTTCAACATTTCCTAACAGATACACTTACATGTTAGAACATGTTGGCTTGGGAAAACTGAGTATTTAAAACAATGGGGTATTGGAAAAACAGCGACAAACATCCAAAAGAGCAAAAAGGAACAGTAAAAATTACAAGCATACAAGCGATATATATAGAACAAAAAAGAGGATGTCACAGAAGCTGTTCTTGAAAAGATTTATAACCTGAATTCACATGGGGCACATCATGTAAAAGAGTAATACTAGAAACAAACAAAACACAGACGAAAAAAGGGGCAAATAATTATGGACAAAGCAGATATGGGAATTACTTTCAATTATATGAATAATTCCAAGACAATGACACTAAAAAACACAAATTCTGAGCCTGTTCCCCAGTGTTTGTGGGAACTGACTTTATAAAGATAAGCCCGCTGTCACTGAAAGGCAGCATCTTCCCAAAAAAACCCTCCTAAACACACAGGCCTGGACGTGTGCGTTAGTGTGCATGTGGGATGGGAGCCAAGGGTCAGATAGTAAACTTCCACATGGGGACCGTATTTGTTGGATGTACAGTGGCTTTTTTCTTATGGTTCATACTTGTACGCATTACTTGCATCTTATCTGAGAGTATCAAATAAACAATAAAAGTGATGTCATTTTGAGAAAGCATTTTGAAAAAATGGAAGATGTCACAAAGGACACTATATTAGTTTCCTAGGGTTCCCATAACAAATTACCACAAACTTGGGAGCTTAAAACAAGAGTAATTTATTCTCTCAAAGCCCCCCAAAATGTGCTGGCAGGGCCACATCCCCTCCACAGACTCTGGGGAGCCCCCCCAGCCCCCCGCCCTCCAGCTTCTGGCAGCTCCTGGCCTCTGCTGGCTCATCTCAGTCTCCGTCACCACATGGCCTCTCTCCCTGCGGCTCACACTCCCTCTCATCTCTGACAAAGATACCACTCACTGGACTTAGGGTCCACAATAAATTAAGGAAACAACTTGAGATCTTTTTTTAAAATCTTTATTGGAGTATAATTGCTTTACAAGGTTGTGTTAGTTTCTGCTGTATAACAAAGTGAATCAGCTATACGTATACATATATCTCCATATCCCCTCCCTCTTGTGTCTCCCTCCCACCCTCCCTATCCCACCCCTCTAGGTGGTCACAAAGCACTGAGCTGATCTCCCTGTGCTATGCGGCTGCTTCCCACTAGCCATCTATTTTACATTTGGTAGTGTATATATGTCCATGCCACTCTCTCACTTCGTCCCAGCTTACCCTTCCCCCTCCCCGTGTCCTCAAGTCCATTCTCTGCATCTGCGTCTTTATTCCTGTCCTGCCCCTAGGTTCTTCATAACCTTTTTTTTTTTTTTTTTAGATTCCATATATATGTGTTAGCATACAGTATTTTTTTTTTCTCTTTCTGACTTACTTCACTCCGTAGGACAGACTCTAGGTCCATCCACCTCACTACAAATAACTCAATTTCATTTCTTTTTATGGCTGAGTAATATTCCATTGTATATATGTGCCACATCTTCTTTATCCATTCATCTGTCGATGGACACTTAGGTTGCTTCCATGTCCTGGCTATTGTAAACAGAGCTGCAATGAACATTTTGGTACATGACTCTTTGAATTATGGTTTTCTCTGAGTATATGCCCAGTAGTGGGATTGCTGGGTCATATGGTAATTCTATTTTTAGTTTTTAAGGAACGTCCATACTGTTCTCCATAGTGGCTGTATCAATTTACACTCCCACTAACGGTGCAAAAGGGTTCCCTTTTCTCCACACTCTCTCCAGCATCTATTGTTTGTAGATTTTTTGATGATGGCCATTCTGACTGGTGTGAGGTGATACCGCATTGTTCATCTTGAGATCTTTAACTGTATCTGCAGACACTCTATTTCCAAATAAGTTCACATGCACAGATCCCTGGGGTTATGACTTGGGCTTATCTTTTTGGGGTCACAGATTCAACCCATGACAGACGTCATTTCAGCCTCCGTTGCAGGTGAATGGTGAAACGCCTCAGAAGCACAGTCAGTGACTAAGGCATGGAGAATGTGAATGTATTTTTTGGCCTCTGTGTGTTCAGCACGACGGACAGAGATTTTAAGTCTTTCCTTCCTAAACTTTATGTGCTTCCAGGAACCTCATTCACTACAAATTGCAGTGCTACCAACATGCCTCTTTCTCTAATATGGAATAAAAATAACATCAAGTATAAAATAATTTCCAGCTTCCTTCAAAAATGTTACTTCAGAGCCTGCCTGTTTTGAAACTTGGTCTCTGAATACTGGCCCCTTAAGCCATGAACAGGATTTCAGGTTAAATGTGGATTTCCACAATCCAGGCTAGTGCTGTGCATAAATAGCATGCTTGTGAAGAAAACACTCCCTGAAGCAAGAGAAACTGAATGTTCGTCTATATTGTGGCATAATTTAGTCATCTCTTACCTGGGTGGGATCTTAAGAAAAAAAAAGTTTTACAAAGAAACGTGAGACCTCCCACATTTACATGGTTTACAATGTAAATTGTGCAGTTTAAACTGTTACAGTGTATGAACCCACATTTTGGTAGATGTACACACATCTAATTAACACCTCCACATGGATTCAGAAAATTACAGAGGCTCTGGGGTTCAGGGGCTACCCCTCCAGCCTTTCTTGCCAGGCACGAGCAGTTGCTGTTCCTCACTTAGGACATGTTCAGGGTCTCAGGCAGAACGAGCATGTCCTCCCACCGCCATCCCTGCTCACGTGGACTGTTTCCAGCCTCTGACAATTCCCACATGCTCTTCCCTAGAAGTTACTGGGAGGTACTGTGGGGACCCTCTGTCAGCCTCTTTAGTAAATCAGAAGCTCTCTGGGGGCAGAGAATTTCATGCAATGTTTTATAACAAGAATGATAAATAATAACAGTGGTAATAACTTCAATACTGATGATTAACAAGAACAATGACAATGAGGTTGAGGATGATAATAAGCCCAAGGAGATGGTAGAAAAGATAAAGACTTCTAAGAGTCGCTGACCACGTGACCATATCAGCACTCATGGGGTGGAGTGGAGCCACACCAAGGTCTGTACGGTGAGGCATGTTCCCTGAGGACAAGAACAAGTAGGAGGATGGAAAAGAAAACTACCAGGAAAAGGTCCTGGATACACATGGGGCTCCCGCGTGCTGACTGGGACTGGAGGACTCTGGGGTGGAGGGAAGGAGACCTACCTCCTTCTGTGGGCCTCACAGCCTCCTCTCCTCTGAGCCTGGACATGTACTCCACTCACCCAACATACCATCCACCTTCCGGTCCTCCTAGAAGCCTAGACAGGGAAATTCCAAGCCTGTACCTTGTAGCTTGCATTTCCAAACCTTAATCTCTCCAGGCTTTTATGGGGATCTGGAGCTGATGACAGTCAAGCAGCCCCTATTCCCACCATACTGTGTACCCCAGAATTCACTGAGGCGAAACACACTTCTCTTCAGCCAGGACGCTGGTTACGGGATTCTCCGACTGCTAAACAGAGGAAACCAAGGGATGGCTTGGAGAGGGCTTCATGGCCATCTTTATGCCCAATGCACAGCACACTAAGAAAGCACAGCGTGCCTGCTCTGCACAGAGTCAACGCACCCTCCCGCACCCCGCCGACTACATGCCACAGCGCAGCCCCTTCTCCATTCCTCGTCCCTATTCCTGTTCATCTCTCAATTGTGAGCAATTCTGAACCTCTTCTGGGGTATAGGGACCAGAGGGTCAAGGAACAGTTATCCTTCAGGAACGACATCTGAGGCGCAGGCCCTCTCTCTCCGTCGCTCCAGATTGTGCTGGGTCTGGGACGTCCAGAAGAGCTCACATGACCAGGCACCACTTCCCCAGGCTTGGAAATGATTTCATCTGAAACATGCCTGCCTGAGCTGTCTCATAACAAGTGCTCAACCAGTGTCGGCAGTTGTTCTTCCTACTGCATCCACACAACCTCCATGGGCATCTTCATCATTCATGTGACCACCATCATCCTGGAGGGCAGGGGGCCCCAAGGCCAGAAGAATACTGAACCCAGATGGCTCAGGAGTCAAGGGCCCAGAGTCTGGACTCAGCCTGCCTGGATTCCAGCCAGGATCCCCACATGCTGGGCGATGCACAAACGGAGATGGCCCTTGTCCTCACAGGGTTAAGGGGTGGAAATGGTTTCGTGAGTGTAAAGTGCTGAAACCTGGAAGATTATGAGTCATGGCTGTTCTTATTTACATATGGGGTGACAAGGGCAGTTTGCAGGTGATAAGTGAGCAGAAGGGCAAGAGTTCAAGGTGAACCCATCTCCACAGATCCCTAAGACCATTTTGTTACCCCTGTTGCCTTCTGTGGGGGTGGGTCTCTCCATTTGAACCTGTCTTAAGTTGCCTGACTAGATGTATCACCTAGAGAAGCTGTGTCAGAAAATAACACCAAACTGTTAAGATAAAGAAAGCAAAGCAAATAAAAAATTGCCTTACATTTTACAAAAAATGTGCTAAGAATTCCATGCTACAATCTCTTGGGCACAATTAAAGTAGCCAGAACACAATCGGAAGGGAGACAAGAAGATCCCAACACTAGCCCCAGACTTCGGGGCTCTTGACTCACACCAACCGTAATCCCCACAGGTTAGGAATCCTTGGGAAATGTGGAAATGAGAAATATCACCCAGCAGTCACTCCCCTCTGGTCTGGGGTGGATACCAGCAGTCTGAATATTTTCAAGAAGTTGCTTTAGGCCAAAACTGCCCCCAGGATACCACCCCTCATGTTACTCTCATGATTATGGTATGTTACAAGGCAAAAGAGATCTGGCAGATGTGATTAAGGTCACTATCGGTTGAACTTGAAAGATTATGCAGTTAGATCTAATCTAATTACAAGAACCCTTAAAAGCAGCTTTCTCTGGGCTTCCCTGGTGGTGCAGTGGTTAAGAATCCACCTGCCAATGCAGGGGACACGGGTTCGAGCCCTGGTCCGGGAAGAACCCACATGCCGCGGACCAACCAAGCCTGTGCGCCACAACTACTGAGCTTGTGCTCTAGAGCCTGCGAGCCACAACTACTGAAGCCTGTGCACCTAGAGCCCGTGCTCCACAACAAGAGAAGCCACCGCAATGAGAAGCCCGTGCACTGCAACTAGAGAAAGCCCACGTGCAGCAACAAAGACCCAACACAGCCATAAATAAAATTAATTAATTAAAAAAAAAAAAGAAGCTTTCTCTGGATGGAAGTAGAAGGGGAAGAAAGGGAGATTCCAAGTGAGAGATGGACATGTCCTTAGATGGAATGTTAAACCAAGACATACCCAGGTGAAAAGTCTGGGCAAGTAAAAGCAACTTTCTCAGCTTGGAATGGTCAAGGAAGACTCTTGTAAGGGTATATTTTTTATTATAACGTGATGGAAGGAGTAAAGGAAGTTAGGAACACAAAGGTTTTTTTGTTTTTGTTCTTTTTGCAACAATTAGTGTATTTTACTGTATCTAAATTATACCTCAATAACGTGCTACTAGCATAAAACCAAAAACCTGTACTTATTTATAATTTTTATTTAAAAAAAATTTTACTGGAGCATAGTTGATTTACAATGTTGTGTTAGTTTCAGGTGTACAGCAAAGTGAATCAGTTATACAGATACATACATCCACTCTTTTTTAGACTCTTTTTCCATATAAGCCATTAGAGTATTGAGTTCCCTGTGCTATACAGTAGGGCCTTATTAGTTACCTATTTTAATATATAGTAGTGTGTATATGTCAATCCCAGTCTCCCAATTTATCCCTCCCTCCCCTTACCCGCTGGTAACCAGAAGTTTGTTTTCTATATCTGTGACTCTATTTCTGTTTTGTAGATAAATACATTTGTACCATTTTTAGATTCCACACATAAGCAATATCATATGGTATTTGTCTTTCTCTGTCTGACTTCACTCAGTAATGACAATCTCTAGGTCCATCCATGTTGCTGCAAATGACATTATTTCATTCTTTTTATGGCTGAGTAAATATTCCATTGAATAGATGTACCACAAGGGATTTTTTTTTTTTTAAGATTTGGTGACGAAAACTTCCAAAGAGATGGACTTTAATTTCTTTATGAAGTGGGGTCCAGCACATCTATTGAGTGAGTTAGGTCAGAAGGTGGGTGAAGTGGAGAATATTTGAAATAACGTTGTTCGGGATGAAAGAGTTGGATATGCAAACAATGATGCAAGTCAGGGGTCCTAGAACTACAGACCATGTGTGAATCTTACTTGCTGCACCGTAACAGTTCTAGGTTAAGAGGTGTCTTCAGGTTCTTCGATTTTGAAAAATACCAAAAGAAGAACATTCACGTGTAAAAATTATATATGAAATTCTAATCCTTTTCCCATGTCCTTGTCCACTGGAATACAACCACACTCATTTGTTTATGTCTGGTTGATGGCTGCTTTTGTACAGCTATGGAAAAACCGAGACCTTGTCACAAAGACACCTGCAAAGCATAAAATATTTAATATCTGACCACTTATAGAAAAAGTTTGACTACAGAAAAGATCTGGGTGTTAGCTCCAAAAAGCAAGGAACTCTATTTTTCACACTGATGTATTCTAACAGTACAAAGAAGACACTTAGGGCTTCCCTGGTGGCACAGTTGTTAAGAATCCGCCTGCCAATGCAGGGGACATGGGTTTGAGCCCTGGTCCAGGAAGATCCCACGTGCCGTGGAGCAACTAAGCCCGCATGCCACAACTACTGAGCCTGTGCTCTAGAGCCCACAAGCCACAACTACTGAGCCCACATGCCACAACTACTGAAGCCCACGTGCCTAGAGCCCGTGCTCCACAACAAACAGAAGCCTGCGCACCGCACTGAACAGTAGCCCCCGCTCACTGCAACTAGAGAAAGCCTACGCACAGCAACGAAGACCCAACGCAGCCAAATAAAATAAATAAATTAAACAAACAAACAAAAAACAAAGAAGACACTTAGCATGTTTATGTGGAATTAGTGAATGATTTCTATGCAGTTTGGGGGATGACCATTAGTAGTAGTTACGTTACTAGTTTCAAGCTTATGGTATCATAATACAATATGTGGTGTTATTTTATCCAGTAGAGCTCAATCACTTACTAGAAAGGTCTCAGAGACAGAAAGTAACGATTTCTCTAGGAAGAGCTGATGAAAGGTGAATGGGGTACAGATATATGAGGGTGGTTAAGTGATGGCGTAGGAAGACATGAAGTCCAGAGTTTGCCAACAGACAAAGACCAGCCCATGTCTCACCTGCTGGCTTTGGATCACTGAGATCAAAGCCCTCCAATGGCCCAGGGCTTGGGGATTTGCACACAGAGCTGTCTGGACCTCCTGGGCCTAGCAAGAGCAGAGGGCAGAGGGCAGTGTGGTGGTGAGGATCACATGCTGCTGGGGGCTTAATGTTCACATAGGCAGGGCTGCTACACTGCAGGAATGTGGGAGTGGCTCAGGAGTCCTGCCTTCCTGGCAGGGAGCTGCGCCCCATCAGCTAGCTGGCTGCTCTCCAGAAAGCAGGTGGGTTTAGGGCAGTGGGTGAGTGCCTATCACCCCCCCTAGTGTCCCCCAGGAATCCCCCAATTACACCTCTGCCTGACTTCTGATGGTTTGCTTTTCCCTTCTGGCGTGGTCTTCCACCTGCAAGGAACACGTTTCAAGGTACAGAACTACGTACGACTGCGACTCAAACCACCCCATAAGTACTGATTTGGGCGCTCTGTCACTCATTCAGGGTAGTCTATACTCTATTCTCCCATTTCCTGACAGTATTATTTATCATTGTCGCTGTTGTTGTTATAAGACATTAAATAACATTTCTCTATCCAGTCACGGTCTGATTTACCAGCTAGGATGACTATTTCCAACATATACACACACACACAGGTTTCCTGCTCTACCACAGTACCTCCTGATGGCATTTTCCCCAACGAGTGCCTGGAAATTTTCAAGTCCCCTTCCAGGTGCTCAGACCTGCCATTTCTACAGGGGAAGCTTGAAAAGGGCATCCTGTCCTGCCTCAGCCCCTGGAAAATATTCTAAGTTATCTGGGGTCCAGCAAGGGCCCACGGCTGCCCGAAGTTACTTGGAGGCCATCTTTGGGTCACAAGAGTCACTTCAAATTTCCTGAGACCTCTCAGGGCCAACAAACCACCAAGGCAAGTTCAGAAGTCTTGAGAGAAGTCCTCACCTGTGCAGAAATTTCTAAGTACACCCTAGAACCAGGGAACCATTAATGCCACACCAGGTCACAGCCTCACAGCCAGGAAACTCTGAGGATGCCGAGGGAACAATCCGATGGCCCATGAACAGCTCTAAACAAAAAGTACAAGCCCAAATGTCTGACCTGAAGGTGGCCAGCAGAAAGTGCAGCAAGGCGGTCAGCAATGAGAGAGTGCTGCGGCCTTAATATCTGGTGTAGGTGGAGCTTTGGAGGGAAGTAAAGATGGATCCTGAGTCCAGCTTCCCTGGAGGAAACATACACACAAACATATTTAAATGAACCAAAAATAAGAGTTGTTTCTGAATGACAAATTGTTTTCCAAAAGAATTTTCATGCCCTATAATTTTTGCTAATTTCTATTTCAGTATTTTTTTAAAAGAAAGAAGAAAAATGAGTATTGCTCCTATGAGTTGGATTACACAAAAAAATCAATATGACCATCTATTCTAGAACATCCTTCATATAAGCAAAACTTATAATAAATATATAACGTACCATTTGGAAACCATATCGCAATTAAATAAAATCCATACAAGTAGTTTTCTACATTTAATTTGATAGTTTCCATGTATCACTTGGCCTAGTTGACAAAAACCATGAGCTCTATGAAAGTGAGTTCCTGCTGCCCCTAAATGCATCTCTTTCTAAGGCTGCTGCCAAATAAGGTATGACTACTGTCTAACAAGGTGTGCAGGACTCCTTACACAGCATGAACTTAGATTCTTTAGGCCAACTGTTGCTCTTTTGTAATTTCAAACAAAATATTATGCAATTCATAGATACCATTTCTTGAAGAGAAGCCTTATAAATTTCACATTTTAATTTTCATTCTAAAAATATCGAAACAAGCTCAGTGAAACTGTACCATATGAAAAACATTTGAAGAGGAAAAATGGACACTGCATATCTCTAGCAAAAATTAAACACCAAACTACGGTATTTATTCACTCTCTTTCACTCTGTCTTTCCAAGTGCATCAGACCACCTCCCTCCTCTATTTAAACCTCTTTTTCCAGTGGGACATGGGAAAAGTAAAAACAACAGGCAGGGCATTTTGGCCCACAAGAGCCACCGGAAAAAAAAAAGTTTGTCAAGCCAGGAACTGCTTTTGTTAACACGGAACATCAGTGAACTTCATCTATCTCCTGCCTGGCACTCTTAAGATTTTCTAAGTGGCCCTGAGGACCCAAGAGCCACTAGTGTCTGCCTGGAAAGAATGGAGAAGGTGCCTATGCCAGTTAACCTTGCTGCAGAATTTTCTAGGTCAGTTCAGGAGCCTGGGAAATGCCACTACCCAAATGCAGTCCCATGGAAAGCATTCTAGGCCTGCTTGGAAATGTTCTAAGTCCCCTCAGATACCCAGGAAAGGCTGGTGCTGAACTGGAAGGCACTAAGGGGGGCACACACTGAGAAATGACAAATTCTTTAAGTTCTCAGGGGACCCAGGGAAAGACTTGTACCTGTCCCCCTTGGTGGCTAGGAGCGGCAAGGATGACTGGATCCTTGAACATTTGTAGAGGAAAGACAAAAGGAACTTGAAGAGAACATTCACTTAGTTGGAAACCTTAGCTCAAGACCAACTAAGTCAAAAGATCATATAAGCAAGAAAGGAAACTGTTATATACTACAATGATTAACTAGGTTTGACTGTTAATAAAAACATTACCAACATCCTTACCAAGGACAGGTTAAAATAGTGTAAAGTACCAAATAATATTTTCAATATGTAATAAAGACTGGAAAAGCATTGAGGCCGCTAACCAAACCTGAGACCATACATTTCAAAAGGAAAATAATGTGGAAACTAGAAAGCCATCTAATGAATGGGATGGGATCCACCCTCCTGTTGCCCCTACTATTGCTATTGATCAGGGCCCTCTCCTCCTACTCTGCTCTCCTCCATCTCTCTGATTCCACTGTTGTCTATTTTCATTGATCGCACTGCTTCTTGCTTAGCTCACTCTCTCCCACTCTTACTGTTTTGCCAAGTCCACAGGATCCACCCACTCTCCATCATCTACTTTGCAGTCTTTTTCCTCACTCTCCCTTGCGAGCTGTCTCCCTGGCTCTCCCTCTTTGTCCCTTTTTCCTCAACCCCCCGCCCACTCGACACCCACAGGGGTGGAACAAAGATGCTCTGCCCAGAAGAGCACACTTTCCCGTGAGACATCGGGAATGTGGACACACGTTGGTCGGTATCGCCAGCGGATAGGATTTGGGACAGAAGGACACGGGGTGTCACTTCACAGGACTGATCCCCTGCCCCCAGCCCGGGGCTCTAGGGCCTTTCTGAGGCGGTGACCGCGAAGGGCAGAGAGCGGCACGGCCAGGCCGCAGGAGGCCCAGGATGGGCAGGTGGTCTCAGGAGAACACTGGGGTCGGTGGAGTCCCAGGGCCGCGGGAGGGCGCGGCGTCCCGGGCTGCCCCGAGGGGCCGAGAGGGGCGATGCGGGGCGCGAAGGGCGAGAGTCCACGTCGCGAGTGGGGACCTGACACGGCGCGGGTCGGGCCGGGAGAAGGTGAAGAGACCGAAGGCAGAAAGGCCTGACGGGGACGCCCTCGGAGCGATTTTGACCGGAAACGGACGCGGACTCGGACCCGGCAGCCGAGCGCCCCGCATCCCGACTCTCAGGGTGACGCAGGCCGGAGGGGCGAGAACGGGGACCCCCAGAACCTGCGTGTGAAGGATGCGGTCGGGAGGGGGCTGTGGAGCGCGGCTCTGATTCTCAGAGCCGAGGGGCTCACTCACCCGAGGGGACCTTCGCTCCCGAAATCCGCTTCCGCGTCGGCAGGAAATTACGCAATCAGGGCGGGGCCTTAGTCGGGGAGAGGCGGGGCGGAGCAGCGTGGGCGTGGGCGAGGCCTGAGCCTTCCCGCCCAGCTCCCGGCCGTTTCCGGGTCAGCCCCTACTCCGGCCGGACACACCTCCATGCTCAGCGTTTGGGTGCGTTTGATTCGGCTGGTGTCCGGGGAGCCGGGCTGCTTCCTCGGGGCTTCAAGTTAAGTGTTTCGGACAACTCTAGGTACGAGCTTAGAGCTGTGAGCCCTTTCGTGGTAAATGCTGGGATGTTTCCCTGTTAACATGTTGCAAACGGTTTAGGTCGAAATCCCCTTTCGCGCCTGGAGACTCGTGTCCTGCGAGTGCTCGGGGCGCGACTCGGCCTCGGGCGGGGACCTCGCTGGGTCCAAGTGGGCCGTGGTGGGATCCCGAACAACGTCTGTGGTTCCTGCGCTTGGAATGGGTTATTCAGTTTAGCAAGGGCTGGAATTGTCTGTGCTGGCGATGGAAACCAGAGCGACCATGATTTCCATTTCTGCTCCCGGTTCACCAGAGACGCAGCCCTGGGCTCAGTATCGGGGACTTCATGGGGCTAGGACCTGGGCTGCGAGGCTGAGGGGCTGAGGCATTGCTTTACAAGAATAAAATGTACTGCGTGTGTAGATGTAAATTCTTTTCTCCTTACATTTCACTTGTTCAGTTTCACTCATCTTGAGGTGATTTATGAATGCAAGACCTTTGGGACAAGCGTGGATGCTTATCATTCATTTCTAAATATATTGTAATTTCACATTTTTCTTTTTCTATATCACAGAGCTATCTGAAAGTTTTTAATTTAAAAAATGTGAGATATTTTAATTTCTTTGTTTTCTATTTCTCAATGTTTTATGTCAAGTTAGGATGAGGCTTACAAAAGAGTCAAGTGATATATATCTGCATGTGTAACTCATTCAGCCTCCCAATCACCTTCTCCACCAAGTCTTCTGCATTTAGGTTTAGACATAATATGTGCTTGGGAGTCTCCATATCGACTGTAGTGATTCCTCTTGGGTCCATATGGGATACATATCTCCCTAGGAGAAGCTGAGTCCATGAGATGGGTACCTTATGCGTAAACCAGTCTTTACACCACATATCTGAGTCTCTGTTTCCTTGGCTGGGGATTAGATCTAATGAAAGCTGAGAAGTTAAAAGAAGTGACATTGCACTGAAGAATAATTTCTTCAGTTTATGTTTTCATTGTCATTATTACTATTTAAAGAAGAGTTTCCAGGGATTCCTTAGAAAAACCACCTCACTAAAGAACTAGTCCCTTTTTTCAGGAGGAAATATAGTCCTATGTAAGCAGTGTTTATTTTAATGGAGATTATTCCTAAACTACTCTCCTCGAGTTTATACACTATTTCAACATAATCATGTGAATTTTTATTTGTACATGGGCTGTTTTTGTGGGTGAATCTTTGAACATCACCTAAAAGATTGTATGAGTGATACATTATTTTTGCCCACCACCTCCAATGGTCCTCAAACTTTTCTGCACATTAACATTATCTGGAGAGTGTTAAGCCTTATGCCAACCTCACCAAAATATGTATCTATGGGGGTAGGACTCAGGCATCAGAAAAGCAGCCTTGGAGCATGCATGGCACAGACTTCTTCCTCTCCCCCTGATAATCATCAGTCTAACCAACTTACCAATAAGGGTTGTTCCTTCTATGGAGAATGTTCTCTGTCTCCCTCCTCTATTACCCAGCACCGGTTTCCAGGCTAATTCCTACTCTTCATCAATCTGGTAATTTTTAGGTAATTCTTCCTCAGACAGGCTTTTCTATGCCATCCTCACCAAAATATAAAGTATCATCTAGTAACTTATACTTTAAGGTATATTTCATATACTAACGCAGTTGATAATTTAATAGTAATTTATTTAGGCTTTAAATATAATTTTCCAAAACAGTTATGTCTATTGGAACTTCTACTACATTTGTTAATCAACACACCAATCCTGGTGACTCCAAATTCCTCACTACTCAGTGGCTGCATCTGACAAACACATGACTAGGATATTGATACTGGTTTAAATACAGCCAACTCCCAGAAACTTTCATATATATCTGGAAATCCTGCCAACAAAAGTATCCTTCCAGCTCCATAAGCACTTCAAAGCTTATTCATCACACACACACACTCAGACGTACATGCACACACTTTTACTAGTCTCCACAGAAGGGATTGCCCTCTACTACACTGATAAATTAGATCGTTTGAGAAACTGTAAGTCATACCTCAGATGACTGCCTGGAAGTCTACAGTTATCCCTGCATTCATACCCATCCATTACTAGTGCTCTCCTGTAAATTGAAGTGTCCTCTCTGCCCTGGGACATTCCAATTTCTCCAATTAAGTCCTTGTCTTTCTTGCTATCTTAGGAACTTTATGCTATTGCTTCTATACTAAATCTACTTTACCAGACATATGTCCTATTCTCCTTGATCTCTCTACTCAATATTAACCTATTAAGAGTCTTCCACTTTGGAATAAAATCTTCATCTGAACCTATCTTCTCTCTAGTTTCTGCTCTGCTGTTCCTTCCCAATCAAACTGAAAGCTGAAAGTGTTGTTACCATTTCCTTACATTTCCTCATGCTTTGACTTACTAAAATCACCAACGATAACCCAATAAATTTATCTTGCTGGCACCATGCATGTTATTCCCATCTAACAGATGTGTCTCGAGCTTTCTGAAACCATGTTTATGTCATTTGTTAGACAGGTAAATGTCTTGGTCATCCCGGGCTGCTATAACAAAATACCACAGACTTGGTAGCTTAAACAACACACATTTATTTCTCATAGTTCTGGAGGCTGAAAAGTACAAGGTCAAGGTGTCAGCAGATTTGGTTCCTGGTGATGGACCTGTTCTTGGTTTGCAGAAGGCTGCCTTCTCACTGTGTCTTGATATGGTAGAAAGAAAGAGCTGCGGTCCATTACGGAAAATCCCAAACAAACTTTTTGGCCAACCCAATATTTGAAAGTATTGGTGAACTTGAAATTTTCACCAAAATTAAATGTGTTTCATGGAAAAATGATATATCACAAAAAAGTAGATTTAACACACCTCCTTGTACCTAAAGTTCAGAAAATAAGGAAAACAGAAATTGTATTAAACATTACTTTCTGCTTAAGAGATTTAAACATATTTGCTTAATTAATCCTCATAAAAACCCTGCTGATTTTGGTTTATTTACTATTATCGACTGAACATCTGTGTCCCCCCCACCCTCCCCCAAGCAAATTCATATGTTGAAGCCCTAATCCCCCATATAATGGTATTTGGAGGTGGGGCCTATAGGAGGTAATTAGGTTTAGATGAGGTCATGAGAGTGGGTCTCCCACGAAGGGATTGGTGTCATTGTAAGAAAAAAGGAACAATGAAGTTTTCACTCACAGATGCACACTGACCCAAGATGTCTTAATTCATGCTGAAGAATGAATTAAGAATGAATGTGGGAAACACTTTAGCCAAAACTCTCATCTTCATTTCCACAAAATAACTCACACAGGAGAGAATCCATATGTCTGTAATCAGTGTGGAAGGGCCTTCAGTCATTCTTCATCTTTAAATAGATATAGGAGAATTCATACTGGAGAGAAGCCATATGAATATCATCTATGTGGGAAAACCTTTGTTCAGAGCACTTGCCTTAGGCGACATGAGAGAACTCACTCTAGAGAGAAGCCATTTGGATGCCATCTCTGTGGGAAAGTCTTTATTCAAAGCTGTTGTCTTAGAGAATATGAGAGAACTCATACTGGAGAAAAATCATTTGGATGTCATTTGTATGAGAAAGCCTTTGTTACAAGCTCTTGCTTTAGAAGACATGAGAGAACTCACTCTGTAAATGTTATGAAGGTTGATGAGTCTTCAGCCACAGCTCTAAACTGAAACAAATCAGAACGCTACATGGAAGAAATTCTAAGACTATATTCATTATGGAAATACCTTCATTTATAATTTATCCTTAAACAACATGAGTGAAATCCACTTGGAGGAGCCCTATATTTATAATCAAGGTGGAAGAGACTTAAGCTGATTTCTAGTTGTGGGGTGCACAAAACTCACTATGAATAATATTCTAATTTCCCTAAAATGGGAAATTAGACAGGAAACTCTTTACCCGGAGGAGTGCATGCTAGGGTAATAACAGAAAATTAGTGCTGGAGAACATATTCAGTGTAATATGCCTGGAAGAAACTTTTACTTGAAGAGATACTATTGTAGATGTAAGATTCCACACTATGTACAAAACACTTTCACTGTAATGAATTAAAGGATGTCTTCAATGATTTTTAATTCCTTAGTTGACATTCAATTTCAAACACTGTATATACCAGTGCTAAAAATCAAATAAAAGATTGGAGTTTGCATCAGAAATCCCTGACTGGGAAAAACACCTATCAATATTTTTGCCATACAATTTAAACATTAATTTATAATATTGCCCAATGGCCTATTATTACAAAAATTTAGGATAAATATCCAGGATTGTGACATCATCTGGGAATTCCGAATGCAGAATTTTGTAACAATAAGCAATAATTTTTTTAATGAATCAAAGTTGTTGCTGAAAAAACTACCATGTTGGTCAGTTTCAACTTTTCATGCAGCAATAATCATAATCATGATGAATACATTCAACCAGAAAGTAACTTTGAATATTAACTGGAAAATGTAGAACACAGGATGATGTGTTATTACTATACTGTTAATATATACATACATCACAATGATGAATTAAAGGTCAATAAATAGATAATTTGTGAATGAAGTCTGCTGGTGCATAACATTTCTTTTAAAAATACCGTTATTGAGACAAAGAAAGGCATAACATTATGATAAAGGGGTCAATTCAAAAAGAGGATAGAATGGCTGTACATATTTATGCACCCAACACAGGAGCACCTCAGTAAAATAAAGCAAATATTAAGAGACCTAAAGAGTGAAATACACATCAATATAATAACAGTAGCCGACTTTAATGCCCCACTTTCATCAATGGATAAAACATGTAGACAGAGTCAAAAAGAAAATCGTGGCCTTAAATGAAACATTAGGCCAGGTGGATTTGATAGATTTGTACAGAACATTTCATCCAAATGCAACAGAATACACATTCTTCTAAAGGGCATGTGGAACTTTCTCAAGAATAAACCATATTTTGGTACACAAGTTTCAATAAATTTAAGAAGACTGGAAAAGATGCTTGTTATAATTTCAATCACAATGGTATGAAACTAGAAATAAACTACCAGAAGAAAGCTGGAAAAGTCACAAATGTGTGGAAACTGAACAATATGATACTGAACAGCTACTGGGTCAATGAAGAAACCAAAGGAGAAATCAAAAATTACTGGAAGACAAAAATGAAAATATGACATATTAAAATCTATGCAATGCAGCAAAAGCTACAGTAAGAGGGAAGTTTATAGCAATACAAACTAGAAAGGAATTAGGAAAAGAACAAATGAAACCCAAGGTTAGTAGAAGAAAAGAGATAAACATCAGAGGGAAAATAAATGAAATAGAGACTAAAAAGACAATAGAAAAGATCAATGAAACCAAGAGCTGGTTCTTTGAATAATATAAATAGTATAATAATATAAATAGTATTGACAAACCTGTAGCTAGATTCACCAAGAAAAAACGAGGTCTCAGTTGATACCACAGAAAAGACCATGAGATTGCTTTGAACAATTATACTCCATCAAATTGGACACCCTAGAAGAAATGGACAAATTTCTAGCAACATACAACCTACCATCACTGACTCGAAGAAACAAAATCTGAACAGATTGATTACTAGTAAGGAGATTGAATCAGTAATCAAAAACCTCCCAACAAACAAAAGTCCAGGACCAGAAGGTCCTAATGAAGTCTACAACACATTTAAAGGAGAATTAATACCAATCCTCAAACTCTACAAAAAAATAGAATAGGAGGGAACACTTCTAAACTCATTTTACCAGCTAGCGCTACCCTGATAGCAAAAACCAGACAAGTACTGATTAATATAGATGCAAAAATCTTCAACAAAATATTAGCAAGTCAATTTCATCAATACATTAAAAAGACATACACCATGATCAAGTGGGATTTATTCCAGGGAAGCAAGGATGTTTCAACATCCACAAAATCAATGTGATAGGCCACATTAACAAACTGAAGAACAAAACCCATATGATTAGTAGATGCAGAAAAGCATTTAACAAGATTGAACACCAATTTATGATAAAAACTCAATATGGGTACAGAAAGAACACACCTCAACATAATAAAGGCCATATATAACAAGCCCACAGTTAATATCATACTCAATGGTGAAAAGCTGAAAGCTTTTAAGATCAGGAACAGACAAGAGTGCCCACTCTCACCACTTTTATTCAGTGTAGTATTGGAAGTCCTAGCCAGAACAATTAAGCAAGAAAAAAGGCATCCAACATGGAAAAGAAGTCAAATGTCACTATTTGCAGATGACATATTATATACAGAAAACCCTGAGGACTCAAAAAAACTGTTAGAATAAATATATTCAGTAAAGTTGCAGGATACAAAAATCCATATACAAATATCTGTTCCATTTCTACACATTAACAAACAATAAAAAATAATCCCATTTACAACTGAATCAAAAAGAATGTCTAGAAATAAATTTAACCAAGGTGGTAAAGGACCTAGACAATGAAAAACTAAGACATTGATGAAAGAAATTGAAAACAAATAAATGGAAATTATTCTGTGCTCAGGGATTGAGAGAATATTGTTCAAAAATGTCCATACAACCCAAAGTAATATGCAAATTCAATTGATTCCTATCAAAACCCCAATGGCTTTCTTTATAAAAACAGAAACAGAACAAACAATCCTAAAATTTGTATGGAAGCACAGAAGATCCTGAATAGCCGTAGTAATCTTAAGCTGGAGGCTTGGAACTTGGAACTAGAAGTTTGTACCTTTTCTCCATTTTCCCACCCCATCCCCCGGCAACCACCATTCTATCTCTGCTTCTGTGAGTTTGTCGTTTTCCGTTTAGAACACTATATGAAGGTTAAATTGTGCAACTAGTAGCAGGCCACGAAGAGGAAAAGGCCATAAAATGCAGACTTAGTTGAGCCACAAGCACTTTCCAGTAGGAAGTCTGTGTCTGGAGGGGGCTGTGCATGCCTGTCTCACAGGCCTTCATAACAACGGACGGTCTGCAGGTGACTTGGAGGAGTGCTGACAACTGCCCAGGACCACAGGACTTCCACCCTTCCATCCCTCACGATGCCCTGCAGTGCCCAAGGACATCCTACCTTGCACAGGACTCACTCCTCAGGCACCTGGAACAGGGGTTGAGGAGCTGATTCTTCCCTCAGCCTCCTCCCATCTTCCTCTCCTGTTTCTCCCTGGTCTCCTGGTTCTGCCCAGCAGTATTTCAGGCCCAGAAAGGCTGCCCTGGTGTGGGTGTCCACGTGGACATGGGCCCAGGTGGACCCAATGACACCCAGTCCTTTTCAGCTCATGGTAAATTTAGAGCCATGTGTTTACATACTAACTCATCAGCAACATATATGATTTTATGTTTCCAATTTATTTTAGGGGACATTATGGATCAAAATACAGAGAGAGTTAAGTCCTACCTATTATGATTGTTTCATTAAGGGAAAAAGTCAAACATTTTTGGAGCCAATTCAAGTAAGCAACACGGTAAAAATGTTCTGCGTTTCCTGACCAACTGTTTCCTTGCTTTAATTCAGCCATAAGAAAGAAGGAAGCCTCACCATTTGTGACCACATGGATGGTCCTTTAGTGCATTATTCTAAGTGAAATAAGTCAGACAGAGGAAGATCTCACTTACATGAGGAATCTTTTAAAAATTTAGCTCATAGGGACTTCCCTCGTGGTGCAGTGGTTGGGAATCTGCCTGCCAATGCAGGGGACGTGGGTTCAAGCCCTGGTCCGGGAGGATCCCACATGCCACGGAGCAACTAAGCCCGTGTGCCACAACTAATGAGCCTGTGCTCTACAGCCCTCGAGCCACAACTACTGAGCCCGAGTGCCACAACTACTGAAGCTCGTGCACCTAGAGCCCGTACTCTGCAACGAGAAGCCACCGCAATGAGAAGCCCGTGCACCGCAAGGAAGAGTAGCCCCCGCTCGCCGCAACTAGAGAAAGCCTGTGTGCAGCAACGAAGACCCAACGCAGCCAAAAATAAATAAATAAATAAATTTAGCTCACAGATAACCAAGAATAGCTGCAGTTGCCAGAGGTGGGGAGTGTGGGGTGCACAAAATGGGTGACGGGGTTCAAAAGCTACAAACTGTCTGTTATAAAGTAAATAAGTCACGGGGATGTCATGCACAGCATGGTGACTATAGTTATTAAAACTGTGCTGCATCTTTGAAAGTTGCTAAGAGAGTAAGTCTTACAAGTTCTCATCACAAGAAACAAATCTGTGTAACTGTGTGTGGTGATGGATGTTAACTAGATTTATAGTGATCAGTTCACAAAATATACAAACACTGAACCATTATGTTGTACACCTGAAACTAATATCGTGTTCTATGTTAGTTATACCTCAACGAAAAACAAAAAGTAAAGTTGTGGCAGCATCCTCTGAAGTCTGCTCCTTAGTTTTAACTCTAGGGAGATGTGAGGCCTGCATATGCTAAGGGCCCCGCAGGGGACCTGACACCCCCGGTCACCTAAGGTAGATAGCTAGTGGGAAGCAGCCGCACAGCACAGGGAGATCAGCTCGGTGCTTTGTGACCGCCTGGAGGGGTGGGATAGGGAGGGTGGAAGGGAGGGAGACACAAGAGGGAAGAGATATGGGAACATATGTATATATATAACTGATTCATTTTGTTGTAAAGCAGAAACTAACACACCATTGTAAAGCAATTATACTCCAATAAAGATGTTAAAAAAAAAAAAAAAGATCTAGTAAGGAAGAAAAAAAAATTGCCATTATTGCTCTCAAAACTTAAAATCAAATTAAAGTTCACTGTATCTTAATATTAAAATGATGTGGTCAGTCCTGAAGGTTTTGGTTACCTGGAGAGTAAACAACCCCAGAATCGTGGGTCAGGCAAAGGGTCATATTAAAAATCTTCTCCCACTGGCCTTTGCCACAAAATGCAGAGCTCCCTCAGAGAATGAGGTGGAAGATCACCGCAGATGTGAAGAGGGCCCAACTTTCAGAAAGCCTCGAATCATACGAGAGGGGTATGCGTATTCTAATTCTCGCTGTCACAAAGCACTACCCCTTTCTGATCCATTTTAAAAGATTTCTCCCGAAATTTCCACTCTTTGTATCAAATTACGTCATCTCATAAAGACCTGGGAGAAAGACAGCTGACAGTAGTCTCATTTCAAAGTGTGATAAGTTATGGTTTTGGTATAAATAACGTATGGACTTAAAATAACGTGAGCGTTAGAAGACATACACTCTGCAACCGTCTGATATTGTTCAAGTACGTTACAGTTGTGGGGGAACTAACCACTGAAAATTAACAGAAGCCCGGGGGTGGACGCCCCACTTCCCTTTCTCTCACGGCCAGACCCGCACTGCCCGCACCCTCGTCCCCCCAGAAGGGCCCGACAGTTCGCGTATTCCCGTCACGAGTGTCCACGTGTTTCCCTCTCTCCGAATCTGTGTAGGGGCTCCTGCCTCAAAACAAGCCTGAATCCATGGCAAACACCACAGCATTCTGTGATTATCCATCCAAACTCTCAACGACGGTTGTTCTTGGGTTTTGTTTTTGAAGAGTCAGTCCTGCTGAAATACTACCTGCGAAAGTAGAGAATAAACCACGCAGGACCGTCCAGGAAATCAAGGGGCTCTGCTGCAGTTTAAGGAAGTCGTCGGGGAGACGCGCCCACAGCCCCTTTAGCCCTTGGCGTGGACAGGGAGCGTTCTCCTCACGGCGACGCGGTCCCATGTCGTCCGAAAGTTGGCGGCGCGCTCTGGTGAGTCATCGGAGAAGGAAAAGCTTTCCTCACCGAGGACGCCGTGACGTCAGCAGGCGGAATGCGCACGCGCGCCAGGAGGGTCCCCGCAGGAGGGTTCGCGCCGCCTGCAGTCTGAGGGGCCGTGGGGCAGTAGAAGACGCGCGGAGCTCGCTGTTCGGTGCTTCCTGGCGCCCTCTCCTAGTCTCTGTCTGAGTAACTGAAATCCAGTGTTGGATTATTCAAGGCCACGATTTTGAAAGTTAACACCAAATGGAGTCTACCACACCGTGCTTTGATTGGAATGGACGGAGATAACAAGAAGAAAAGTATGTCAACTGCATTCCCATACACTAACACTTAATGATTGGAATTGGAAAGAAAAACAATGCAATTTTCAATGCATCCCCCCAAATAATCCTCAAGTATAACTCCAACAAAATATGTACAAGTCTGTGTGTAGAAAAAAAAACATTGTTGAAAAAAAAACACAAAGAAAATGTAAATCAGGGGAGAGGTATCCCTTGATCATGATTGAAAGACACAATATTGTTATGATGTTAATTATTCCCAACTTGACCTATAAATTCGGTGCAATCCCAGTACAAATCAAGCTATTTTGAAGCTATCAGCTAACTCTATTAAAACTTGGAGTAGACTAGGTAATATTGAAGAACAAAGTTGATGAACCATACTTCCTAATCCAAACTTTATTATAAATCTTCAGTAAACAAGAGTGCCTGACATTGGAGAAATAATAGACAGATAGATAAAAAGAACAGAACAGAGAGTGTACAAACAGACCCAGGAAAATACAGTCAAATGATCATAGTAAAAGAAGAAAAGGCAACTCAATGGGAAATACAGTCTCTCAACAAAAGATGATGGCACAAGTGGATGACCATATGCAATGAAATGAACAAAGACACAAAACTTATATGTATGTTCACTCAAAATAGTTCATATACTTAAACGTAAAATTTAAAACAAAAAGTGACATAAGAAAACAGAAAATATACATGAATTTTAATATACATTAATTAGCTTAATGTACAAAATCAAAACAATCTATGAGAAAAAAATTGATAATATGGACCTTATTAAGTTAAAATTTTTCATTCTACAAAAGAAACAATTCAAGCAATGAAAACACAAGTCCCAGACTGGGAGAAAATATTTGCAAAACATAAATGCTTAGGACTTGTACCGAAAATATACAAGGAACTTGTAAAACTCAACATAGAGAAAACAAACTACCCAATTAAAAAATGGTTGAGTATCTGAACAGAAAGGTCATCATGCAAGATATACAGATAGGAAACAAACATACAAAATCATGCTCAATATTACTTGTCGTTAGGAAACAGCCAATTAAAAGAGCAACAAGATACCCTGCACACTTACTACAATAGCTAACACTGAAAAAACTGATAATGTGAGTCACAAAGGAGGATGGGGAACACCAGGAAATTTGATTCATTGCTGGTGGGAATGCATAATGTACAGCCACTTTGAAAGACATTTTGGTAGGTTCCTAGAAACGTAAGCATGGTCTCAGCATACGATGCATCATTTGTGTCCCTGTATATTTGCCCAACTGGTTTGAAAATTTGTGTCCACAGAATAAACAGCATGCAATATATTCAGCAGCGTTATGCACAATGACCAAAATCAATGAGGAGCCAAGATGCCCTTCAGTAGGCAAACTTATAACCAAACTATGGCACAGTGGGTAGAGATACTTGAGGACAGACATGGAAAGCAAGAAGAGGGGGTTGGAGACATGGGAAGCCTGGATAGATGGGCTATGGCAAGACATATTTCCCTCCACACCACACTGGTCACGCAGTTGGCTTAAGCTCAGCCTAGTGCCCAACTTCCCCTTACCACTTACCCCCTTTACCATGTGAAAGAAAATCTTTTTTTGGTTTGACTTTGAGATGCTTGCTGATCTCTGCAATCAGATAGTTATCCCTATTGCAATAGCTTTTCTTTCTTTCTTCCCTTTTTTGGGCCGTGCAGCACAGCTTGCGAGATCTTAGTTCCCCAACCAGGGATTGAACCTGAGGAGCCATGGCAGTGAAAGTGAAGGGTCCTAACCACTGGACCACCAGGGAATTCCTGCAATAACCTTTCTTTCTATTTAAAGTCTCTCCCTATAGAACTCTGGATTTGATTTTACTTGACAATAATCAGAATGGTATAAATATAAATAATTATAATACTGATAATAAATAATAGGTATATGATATCAGTCTATATATATTCGTGATTATTTTAAGTTGCTGATCTCTTAATTCCAAATGCATTTTTAAAATCCTTCATATATGATTCATTTTGTTGTGAAGCTGAAACTAACATACCATTGTAAAGCAAATATACTCCAATAAAGATGTTAAAATGAAAAAAAAAAAAAAAGAATGGTGACAGGGGAAATAGAGAACAATGTAATAGTAGAATAAATCAGGTTAATAAGCAAATATAGTGTGGTAGCTGTAAACCCAGACAATCGTGGGTCACATTCAAGCACCTGCACTTACCCCAGCAAGTGACTTAATCTTCCCAGGTTCCAGTTTTCTTACCTGTAAAATGAGAATAATAAAATCCACTTAGATAGATAGATCGATAGATGATAGAAAAATAGGTAGGTAGATAGATAGGAAGGCAGACAGGTATACACACACACACACACTCTTCCCAAAGGTAGCTCTATATATTTGACTGCTATCTGTTCACCAAAACCCATTTTCTCTTCTCCCTGGGCAGAGAGCTGAAGTTAAATGTTGCCACATGACTGAGTTCTAGCCAATGAACTGTAAGTAGAAATGATGTGTACTCTTTCCAGGCCTGGCCTTTTCAGATTCCCCATTGGAGATCCTCCATACTCTTTCTCCATCTGTTGGCTCAATACAGAGACATCTGAGGACTCAGAGAACAGAGCTATGAGACACAAGAAGCCCAGTTCTGTGGATAATCATGGGAGGATTACCAACCAACTGGGAATAACTGCTGGAAACTTCACATGAGTGAGAAATGAATTTCTATCGTATTAAACCACTAAGATTTGGGGCTTTATGTCTATCTTTCTATTCTTGTACAGAACCTGACATCATAATCCTTTAATAAATGAGCATTATGACTTTAAAAAAAAAATCCTTCATATATACTTTCCTCCCCTCACAATTACAGTTTTTGATATCATATCATACCTCCTAAAACAAAGGAAACAAAAGCAAAAGTAAACAAATGGGATCTAAGTAAACTTAAAAGCTTTTGCAAGGAAAGGAAACCATCGACAAAATGAAAGACAACCTACTGAGTGAGAAAAATCATTTGCAAATAATATGTCTGATAAGGGGTTAATATTCAACATATATGAACAGCTCATGGAACTCAACATCAAAAAAAATACCCAACTTGATTAAAAAGTGGGCAGAAGACCTGAATAGACATTTTTCCAAAGAAGACATACAGATAGCCATCAGGCACAAGAAAAGCTACTCAACATCGCTAATCATCAGGGAAATGCAAATCAAACCCACGATGAGATGTCACCTCACACCTATCAAAATGGTTTTCATCTAAAGGAACACAAATAACAAATGTTGGCGAGGATGTGGAGAAAAGGGAACCCTAGTACACTGTTGGTAGGAATGTAAATTTGTGCAGCCACTGTGGAAAACAGTATGGCAGTTTCTCAAAAAACTAACGACTACCATATGACCCGGCAATTCCACTCTAGTGTATATGTCCAAAAAACCCCAAACCACTAATTTGAAAAGATACATGCACACTAATATTCATAGCAGCACTATTTACAATAGCCAAGATATGGAAGCAACCTCAGTGTCCATCAACAGATGAATGGATAAATAAGATGTGGTACATATATGCAAAGGAATAAAATTCAGCCATAAAAAAGAATGAAATAGTGAAGTTTGCAGCTACATGGATGGACCTAGAGATTATCATACTAAGTGAATTAAGTCAGGTAGAAAAAGACAAATATTATATGATATCACTTATATGTGGAATCTAAAAAATAATACAGATCAATTTATTTACAAAACAGAAACAACCTCAGACATAGAAAACAAGCTTATGGTTACCAAAGGGGAAAGGGGAGGGGGAGTGATAAATTAGGAGTATGGGATAAAATTAGGAGTAGAGGACCCACACCACTACAGTATATGTAAAATAGATAAACAACAAGGATTTACTGTATAGCACAGGGAACTATATTCAATATCTTGTAATGACCTATAATGGAAAAGAATGTGAAGCTGTACATCTGAAACTAACACAATATTGTAAATCAAGTATAGTTAAATTAAGAAAAAAGAAATTTTAAAGAAGAGAAAAGAGAAGACACTCCGTACACAGTCATCAGAGATTTATCCCCAAAGATTGGATAGGGAGTTGTAATGTTTGTGCCGATCCTGGGAGGATTGCTATGGGAAATCAAACCTAAAGTGCCTTTGTCTGGGTGTATTTGGAACAGGAGATCACAAACGGCTTATAGTCCTAGGAGGTCTGAGAAAGTCGTGCAATTATCCCCTGGAGCCAGATTCCTCTTGTTCACTCTCAGCACTGGTTGGACAGCCTCAGTGGAGAGAATGTCCCACATATATGGCTCAGGGTGGACTAGAGGATTCTGTGTGCCCAGTGGGTGTCTAGTCACCTAACCTCCCTCTGCTTCCACAGGGTCGGGGTCCAAGAGAGAGGAGGAAGAGAATTGAGGGGACCAGTTTGCACAAGATGGAGCACTGAGAGCTGTGGCAGGCATTTACCCTGGGTCTGGGTGGTTTGGGTGGGACTCACAAGTTCTTCTGAACTAGGAGAGAGGGTGAAAGGGGAGGGGTCGCCAGTACAAGCATCAAGAAGGCAAAGCTGAGGAAGGACAAAGAAGCCATGGGACCCCAGTTTTCCAATTTCCAGACCCACATCTCATAAACATCAGTCCTTCATAAGGATGTGGCCCTAATCACTGGGAACATGCAGTATGCTCTAAGAGAAAGAAGGGGAGGGCTTTCCTTGCCTATGGTCACAAGGAAGATGACTATGACTATTATTGCTAATTAATAATATATGAACACCTCCATTTGAGAGATAAAAATGTGGAAAACACGGAGGTGTGTATGCTTTTTAGCCCACAGTGATCAGAAGTTCAGTTCACTCCATGATTCCAAATCATGATTGCAAATCCAAGTCAAACCTCTGCATACACTCATCCTGAATCATTCTAACGCCCTCCTCCACCTGGGGTCTCCAGCAATATCACTCCCTCAACTCTGACTTTTAGATGGAAAACTATTTTATTATCCCTTTACACAAACACAGCTAAATTACATGAACGCACCGTAATTACACAGCTAATAAACCTACTCACGACTGTTCTTCCCTGGGACACTGTTCCCCTTGGTTGGACTTACAAGACAAAAAGTTAAATGTCTCAAAATGATGGAGAAAAAAAAGATAAGACCATTTAGGAGGGTTATTTGAAAATAAGATTCTTCATTTATTCACTCATATATAATTGGATTTCATTTTAGTTCAGTTGTATAAATTGTAGTTTTTCATAAAACCTTGGTCCAAATGCCAGTTTGGATTGGGGAGAAGAAAGTTATATCACTTAGGAAAAGTAACCACTTTCTTTTCCCTAATCTTCAACAGACACAATACAACATGTATAGCTGCTGCAACATGGTACACATCCCATGTACTGGAAAAATGCTAAGATATAATTACACTTCTGAACACTTGGTCAAGGCTTTACATGCTATTATCTCCCTAAGTTTCTAAAACATTATAAATTGTTTGCCATCATCTGCAACATGACAGGAATTTTTAGGAAATCTTTGTGCATGATTTTAATTCCTAATCCCTGGCTACTTAGACACGATGACAAAATATCAAAATCACTAAAAATGATGGGACACTTGAAATCAAACAAGGGATCCTGGCTCAATTAATGTCCTGGGATGAAGGCTGTGTGACATCCATGGGCCTGCGACAGTAGGGGCAGGTGAAGGACCTGGTCAACCACTCATTGATGCAGTTCAGGTGATAGAAGTGTGCGCAGGGCAGAAATCTGATGGAGTCCCCACGCACAAACTCCAACCAACAAATCACACACTCCTCCTGGATCTTTTCTTCAAATCCATCTGTTCTGTACACTCCTTGAGGCAGGTGCTCTTTAAAGCTGATTCTTTGAGCTAACCTCACTTGTTCCTCTTCCATCAGCTGTGCTGCTTGGTGAAGCGAGCTGGGTGTTGGAAGATGGATGGGATTTGGAACTTGTTCCGGATGTGGTTCCTGATCCCAGCGTCTCCTCCCGCCTGGGCCCACCCAGCGGGATGGAGACTCAGGAACAGAGCTGTCATCCAAGATGCTGGATTTGAGGCAGTTCCCCATCTTTCAGGCCTGGGTGTGAGATCTGTGCACCCTTCTCATGGTCCTCTCTGCAGGAGTTTCAACACACCTCCTTGTTCCTAGGTCTAGAGAAAAAGAAAAAGAAAAGTTTTATTAAATGAGATCCCTGCTTGCAGAGTTCCATAGAGAGGCTTCATTGAGCCTCACGATAACCCTGCTGATTTTGAATCCTTTACTGAGGGAACCAGTGTTGTGAACAGGGGTTTACAGAGCTTTAGTAACGTGACAAAATTGCACGGCTTGGAAATGGGTCATCTGGCCTTACAATTTTGGTCTGTTTCCAAACTCAAATTTCTCAGCAGGATTGTCGTGAGGGGTACATGCCATACCTAGGTTTCACCAGGAATCATCACCTCTCAGGGAAGGACTCAGAGGCCCCACCCTGGAATCCCAGCCTCTCCCCTTTCAGCTCATCTCACAGAATCACTCCCTACCTAGGTTCTACCACCTGGGAACCTGCCGTCCACCTATCCACTTTGTATTCAGCCCCACCTTCCTCGCTATACCTGCCTGTTTAATCCACATTTACTCAATTCAGTAGAAAGACCAGGGATTCTCATGTCTGTCTGAACTTTTACTATCTCTGCTGATCAAGACACTGATCCAGGGATTATGGAATCCTGACCTACCAACTCTAATTGCATAGTCATGTGCTACTAAAATTAAATATGTCTTAGGACATTACCTCCCCTACCGAAACGAAGATGTAAATCAGACTCCTCTATTTGGCATTGTTAATTAATGGTTCTACCAGACATTTAGGGGTTTATCTTTTTTTTTTTACGCGGGCCTCTCACTGTTGTGGCCTCTCCCGTTGCGGAGCACAGGCTCCGGACGCGCAGGCTCAGCGGCCATGGCTCACGGGCCCAGCCGCTCCGCGGCATGTGGGATTTTCCCGGACCAGGGCACGAACCCGTGTCCCCTGCATCGGCAGGCGGACTCTCAACCACTGCACCACCAGGGAAGCCCAAGGGGTTGATCTTTTACATGCCCTCAGAGAACCACACAAATACAATTAGGTATTGCTCTCATCCCTACACGGAGACCTATTAGCATTCTTCATCCACACATACACCCTCACACCATACACGGTTTCTTTTGGTCTTGGTTTAAATGTTAACTCCCCAAGGATCCCTTTTCTAACTCTCAACCACAGTTAGCCTTCCTCTTTCCCTCCCCTTTGTGTTAAATATAATTCTACTATTCATTTAGGCAACTTGTTTATTTATTTACTGTGCTCTCCACTGGTATAACTGCAAAAAAATATTACCTGAATTCTAAGGTTAGGTACAATTCCCTGTGACCACGACGTAGAAATGATTAATCTAGAAAACTTCCATGTCCATAACAACCGAACCAACCCTCAAGGGGCCTACCCCAAATTCTTGTAGACAGATTATGTGATCATTTTTCAATTAAAATTCATTTTTAAAATAAATGACATTTGTCGCTTCTTGTGAAAATTATCTTCATTATTTACCAGAAATCAAATGGATGGAAAATCCAATGAAGCCAGGTCTTTCCTGAGGTTGCTGTCACCACACTCCAGAGCTCAGAACTTCTCTACACAAAACACTGCTCTGATGTGAGTTCTCTTTTTATGCAGTTGATAACCTCATCAATCATATAACCTCATAAACTATAATCCCATCAACCATCTAACCTCTCTCACCATGTAACCCAAAGGACACACCCTAAATAACTTGAGTGTCTGTCAAGATAAATCCAATCAAGCATTCCCAGTAACAAAATATATCCCCCTGCTTAGGTAAATCATGTAGATACAACTTTTAAAAACTGACCAAGTCCTTTACTTCTGCACGTCTTCTAAAGGTCTCAGAAGAAAACTTCCTGTTCTTTCCCAGAGGTTTCACTGTTTTTGAGGTTTTTCATTGTTATTATTACTACAGCACAGAATCTGCAGCAAGAGGATCCATACTGTTCTCTATTTCCTTTTTTCCTTTTTTCAAACTATTTGTTCCACCTTTATTGAGGTGTGATTGACAAACACTGTATATACTAAAAGTGTACAATGTGATGTTCTGATATACATACACATTGTGAAATGATTCCCTCAATCAAGCTAATTAACCTATCCATCACCTCACAGATTTACTGTTTTGTGTGTGTTGAGATCTACTCATTTAGCAAATTTCATGTATACAGTATTTTAAACTATAATCACTATGCTCTACATTAGACCTCCAAAAGTTATTCATCTTACAACTAAAAAAGTCCCACATTTCCTCCACCTCAAGCCCACGAAAACCATCATTTTACTCTGTGTCTTTGTAAGTTCCACTTTCTTAAATTCCACATGTAAGTGATATTATGCAGTATTTGTCTTTCTGTGTCTGGCTTATTTCATTCAGCATAACATCAGCTATGTTCATCCACATTGTTGAAATGGCAATATTTCCTTCTTTTGAAAGGCTGAATAATATTGTGAATGTATGTATACATGTACACAACATCTTAATGTATACATCTCTAAATGAATGTTAACTCATTAGAAGACTAAACCACACTGAAACTCAACAAATTCATTTTACTGGATCTATTAAATCCAGTGGTAACTGGTCAAATGAAATACCTAGCTGACCTTAAATTGTGTTAAAAAATCATCCCTTCCAAATAGAAATCTCCTTAAAATGTATTTATGTTTGACACAAATTACGTTTTGGTAAATCAGTGAGGTTGGTGAGTGGGAAATTTGCTATATTTGGTAAACTGAGTTTTGACAAATTCATTTTCTGTGAACTTGTACACAATATAACATACAGTAATTCTGATAGAAGATGTCTGCACCAATACACTTTTTAAAATAGAACCAAGTTATTAAAGGACTACTTTATTTATTCTTATCAAAATCATAATCTGTAACAATCAGAAACAAATAAACATAAAGAGAGCAATGTATGTGATTTGATTTATTTGTTTATGCTCTTCCCAATTCTGCTTGTAGCTCCCTAACCCGTTTTAAAGCAAGGCGCCTTGCTCATGGTCATACTGTATTCCATCTAAATGTTGATTGTATTGATATTCTTCCATGGATAATGTCCTACTGTTACTCTAAAATGACCACAGACTCGGTGACTTAAAGTAACACAAAATTAGTCCCTTACAACTCTGTACCCGGAAGTCCTAAATCACTTATGCTACATCAAAACCAAGGTGTAAGTAGGCCCATGCTACATCTGGAGGTTCTATGACAGAAAGAGATCACTGGGGGGCAGCAGAACCCACTTTCATTGAGCTAATAGTTTCTGTCAAACAGGAGAAATAATGTAAGGAAACTATCAAATTTAATGTAGATATCCGTTAATTGAGGTTTAAATTAAATTAAATTAATGGTTTGCCAATGGTGTATTTTTTGTTTATTGTAAATATTGCTTATTTCAAGAATGATGTTTTAGACTAGCTAGTCATGTTGATTTCTTGTATAATCCAACTAAGTCATAGTAACAATATTAATTTTTCTTATTTAAAACATGAAATGCACTGTTATTTATATGTAGTCATTATTCTGAAATGCTGGTTTTGAAATAAGTAAAAGCAAGATAGGGCATAAATATTCATCTGGAAAACAATCTGTCATTCGAGACAACTCTTATTTTTGTTCATTTAAATGTCTGTAATGTATATTGTGACAGTTGGTTTTTCTTTTTTGTAATACAAGTGCCTGAATTAAGCTTTGATGGTTGAGGCATCCACTTCAAATAGGCAACCACTTCAAAGCTGGACCTACGGTGACTTAGAATATTTTCCAGGGCCTCAGACAGGCAAGATGCCCTCCCTGAGTTTCTCCTGAGGAAAAAAAAAAAAGAAGGCCAGTCCAGGCATCTGGCAGTGTATTTGGAAAGTTTCTGGAAGTTCCCTGGGGGAAGTGACTGTGGAGCTAACCTGGGAGCCAGAGAGCAGTGGTGTGTGCTTTGGGAACCCTCTGTCATCTTCAGGAAATGAGACAGTTCTTCACGGATCAAGAAACTTTATTCAATGTTTTATAACAACAACAACAATAATGATAAGGAATTATTGTAATAATATTCAGGACATGGGCAATCTTGGGAACTCCCGTGCCAACCCCAGGAAGAGATCCCTATAGGGCAGACATAGAGAGACCCTGTTTTAGAACCAACCAGCCACAGGAACCTCATGGAATTTCAGGGGTTGAGCCAATTTTCTGATGGCCCTGCAAAGAAGGCAGGGCCCAGATCCACCTGCTGCTCAAAGGCCCCCTCTACTAGGCACTTTAAGTCCTCATGATGGCCTGGTTGCCTTTCTTGTTCTTTACCTAGCTTCTTCAGGTCCAGAAATTTCAGTTCACATGTCTCAGCCAGTGCTCCTCAACCAGCAGGGGCGACAGTAGCAGCCTGAGCTGTTACTGAGTTCACTGAGTAATTTAGAAAATTTGATGGTAGATCACATGACAGCTTGTCCCCTCCTTGCCATCCAGTCCAGCACCAGCCTTTCTTGGACACTGAAGGGGATATAGAACATTCCCAGAGGTTCAGGGGGGCCTAGGATGCCTTCCTTGAGCCTCAGTTGTTTTTAAAGCCAGATTTCCAGCCTCTGTGCTGACTTTTAGAATTCTGAGGAGGCTCATGTGGGCAAGGATGCTCTCTGCAGCTTTTCCAGGAAGGTAACAGCACCTCCTGTGCCTTTGAATTGTCTTAGAAAATTATGTGAAGGCTCTGGCTAGTCTAAGACAGCCTTCTGGGTCCTTAAGGCCAGCAAAACAGTTTGGGGGCCCTCAATAAGACTTGTAAAATTTTCCAGATGTCCAGGCGGGGTTTGCCTCTGGAAGGAGACTTCTAATATTTCAAAAGGCTCATCTGACAAACAGGCCTCAAGGGCTACTGCAGGGGGACTTCTCTGCCTGCACAGTGGTTGGGAGTCCGCCTGCCAATGCAGGGGACATGTGTTCAATCCCTGGTCCAGGAAGATCCCACATGCCGTGGAACAACTAAGCCCGTGCGCTGAGCCTGTGCTTTGGAGCCCGTGAGCCACAACTACTGAGCCTGCGTGCCACAACTACGGAAGCCCGTGCACCTGGAGCCCCTGCTCTGCAACAAGAGAAGCCACCGCAGTGAGAGGCCCGTGTACCGTGACGAAGAGTAGCCCCCACTCAGCGCAACTAGAGAGAGCCCATGCACAGCAATGAAGACCCAATGCAACCAAAAATAATTAATTTAAAAATACTATTAAAAACAAACTGATGAAGGTGTTTCACTTAAAAAAAAAAAAAGGCTACTGCAGGAACCTGGGAGAACTGTGAATGTGTAGGTATGTAGGTATGTTGAGGGACCTTCCCTTATCTTCAGTCAACCTGACACCTAGGTGAAAAGAGAAACTCTGCTCAGTGCTGTATAACTACCACCACAAAAATAATGCATAATAAAAAAACATAATAATAAAAATCATAATGATTAACAACATTGATGATGATTATCCTAATTATAATAAAAGTAGTAACTATAAAAATGATAATAATTAGAAACCTAGGGAGATTGTAGACTAGAATACAGACTCTCCTACCTAAGTGACCAGATACTGTTATTGGACATCATGGAATATTTTGGAGTTGGAACCCTAGGTCTGCACAATAAAATGTGTTTTGAAAGTCATGGATGAGAACAGGAGGGAAGTAAAAACCAAAGGAGGGGAATATGGGCCAATGAGGGATCTCCTGTACCAACCCTGGGAAGAGGGATCTCCCCAGCAGAGGTGGAGGACGCAGGTCTGGAGCCTACCAGTCACAGGATTCCCACCAGAGGGACTTCCCTGGTGGTCCATGGGCTAAAACTCCACACTCCCAATGCAGGGGGCCCGGGTTCGATCCCTGGTCAGGGAACTAGATCCCACATGCCGCAACTAAGTGTCTGCATGCCGCAACTAAAGATCCTGCATGCTGCAACTAAAAGATCCTGCATGTCGCAACAAGGATCCCACGTGCCGCAACTAAGACCCAGCACAGCCAAATATATAAATAAATAAATACTTTAAAGAAAAGTATTCCCACCAGATATCAGGATTCAGGTCAATGGGCTGATAAAACTTGACCCCAGATTTACATCCAGGATACAGTAACCCCACCAGTAACATACATTAAGCTCCCAGTGCTATCTCAGTTCTCAGTGCCTAGCTTTCTTTCTGCCATCTGATCAACCCAGGCCCCTTGAGGTCCAGACATCTGTGTTCATATATATCATTCTGGGGCTCTTGGAGGATGTTACTATTGGAGCTCCCAGCTGGCAAGGTGTGACACGAGCAGGCACTAGAGGTTCCTTGTAGCCACATAGAACTTATAAAGTTCTTCAATTGATTGTTCTGGTGTGTTTCACTCTCCCTGCCTTCCATTTCAGCCCCTGGCTTTTCTGGGCACCCAAGAGGACTTAGAATATTTGCAGAGGCTCTGGCAGGTGTGGCTCATCCTCTGTGCTCTTCAGTTTTCAGCAATGGTACTTTGGACCTCCTGAAGTGACAGAAAATTCTGACAATGCTCTGTCAGGTTGAGATACCTTCTACAACATTTTCAGGAAGATAAAAATGGTTTCTGCATCCCTGAGTTGACTTACAAATCTTTGTGGTTTCTCTAGCAGGTCAAGGACTACTTCCCTGGGTCTCTTCAGATGGAAAAAGAGATTCCTGGTCCCTGAAGAGCTGTTGTAAAGTGAGCAGGGCCTCACTAAGATCAATGGAATCCTCATCTGGAACTCACCTACTCACAGGTTTGTCCCTGCTTCTGGAGCTGGAATTGAAAAATAAGGGTTTTGCTTATTGAAAAGATACTAAGTGGTATGGCAAGGAGCATGGGAGACTGTGAATGTGTGTCTGTTTGAGAACCCTTGGCAATCATCTTCTGAAAATCAGACATCTTTCTTAAGTAGAGAATCACTAGTCAATGCTGTGTAGCTATAACCACACACGAAAATCCATAATAAGAAACTTAATAATAAATAACTATAGTGATTATTATCCTTATGACATTAATATGAGGAAGTATAATAATAATACACCTAAGGAGATAAAAGAATACAGACATCTCTAACTGAATAACAAGATAATGACATTGGGCCCATTGGGTAGTTTGAAGTCTTAGTTCTAGGTTTGTGCTAGGAAACTTGCTCTGCAAGGCAAAGACGAACATCAGGAGGGAAAAGAAAACCAACCTGAGGAGAGCATGGGAGAACCTGGGAACTTGTGAGACACTTAGGAGAAGAGAACTACCAGAGAGAGGAAAAGAGGCCTTGGTCCAGGGTTTGCCCATCCCTGGACACTGGAGTTACGCCAACCTCTACAAAGACAGGAACCAGATCCGTACCCAGCAAGGAGAAGCCTCACCTACAACATACCTTATATGTCCAGCACAGTCTCAGCCCTTGCCATCTGGGTGCCCTTCTACCTTCTGCTCTGATCAGCTCCTTTGAGGTCTGACATCTTGGTTTTCATATCTCAGAGGGGCTGTTGGTAGATCCCATTTTCAATGTGCCCAGGCCAGCAGAGGGTAACACATGCCTACACGAACCTTGCAGGGCTTCCTGGAGGACTTAGAAAATTTTACGTTTGTTCCTGCTGGTGTGTTGAGAAAATTTTACGTTTGTTCCTGCTGGTGTGTTGCTGTCTTCCTGCTTTCCATTCTAGTACCACCTGTTCCGGGACATCCTTGGGGATTTAGCTTAGAGTCAGGGGCTCAGAGCAGCCTAAGACAACCTTTTTGCATCTTCATTTCCAGCAGTGGCGATAGCGGTACTCCTGCCTCATCACTGTGTCATGAATTTTGAAACAACGACAACAGAAACAGAGTGTCGTGGGTCTTAATTTCTGGCAATTGAAAGTCTAGAGAAGCACAGAAAAACTTCTCCTTTCTGGAATCCTCTGATGACCACAAGAGTCAAAGAATTTTAAGATCTAATATAGATAGCAACCTGATATTTGAATCACCTGAGGGTTAATAAATGTTCTTTGATCTGCAAATAAAGGGGTCATGAAGGTTTTGTTAAAATAGTATTGATGCTAGGCTCATCCTCAGAACAACTGAAATAATTTCTGGAGTGATGGTATTTCTTACAATTACCTAAGGTTTCCCAATGGGAAAGCAGTGTTGAGAATTATTTAAGTCAATATTGATTTTTAAGCTGTAATATACATGCAAATCTCTTGGAGATCAGGGGTTCAACATTAGGAAATTATGATTCAGGAAGTTTGGGAGGGACCGATGAAATTTTATTTTATTTTATAAATTTATTTTTGGCTGCGTTGGGTCTTCGTTGCTGCATGAGGGCTTTCTCTAGTTGTGGCGAGCGGGGGCTACTCTTTGTTGCGGTGCCCACTTCTCATTGCAGTGGCTTCTCTTGTTGCGGAGCATGGGCTCTAGGTGTGCGGGCTTAAGTAGTTGTGGCATGTAGGCTCAGCAGTTGTGGCTGGTGGGCTCTAGAGCGCAGGCTCAGTAGTTCTGGCACATGGGCTTGGTTGCTCTGCGGCATGTGGGATCTTCCCGGACCTGGGCTCGAACCCGTGTCCCCTGCATTGGCAGGCGGATTCTTAACCACTGCGTCACCAGGGAAACCCCCAAAATTTTATTTTTAACTTAAAAATGGAAATGCTGGGTCACAACATCATTTCTAAGCACAAACAGATTTGGTTCCAGCAATATCACCCATTACCTCCCCCTCCCCCAAATTATATTATTTGTTGACCTTATCAAATTGAGAGAACAGAGAAATCAGCAGTGTCTGAGCAAGACAGTATTTGAGAAACAACATGCATCAATTCACTAAAACAAGCTTTACTGAGCATCTCCTGTGTGCTCTCAGGTTTGTTAGGCTCCAATGTGTACAAGG
Organism: Orcinus orca; assembly: GCF_937001465.1. Lineage (NCBI taxonomy): Eukaryota > Metazoa > Chordata > Mammalia > Artiodactyla > Delphinidae > Orcinus > Orcinus orca. Next base: position 23,531,578 of record NC_064579.1, on the reverse strand, counting down.
CACTGTGCTGGGGACCTCGATACATTATGTAATTTAATCCTCAACATCCTGGCAGTTAGTAATATTCATTGCATGCAAGGAAGGAAGAAGTGGAAATGGGGGGTGGAAGGCAAGCAAGGACATCTAGGGGAAATTTCAGAGTTGGTGGAAGAATGATACTGTGCTACAAATTCTGCTGTGTTCTGAGACCTTGTCACTGGTCCAGGGGTCTAGAGTCTAGAGTCAGGGAAAGAACCAGGTTGCTGCTGCAGATACTGAACCTGTGAGGGGAGAGTGCTAATTGGAGATCCTCCCCACGTGTGCAGCCTGTTGAGCAGGAACCGCAGTCAGACAGGTGCTGTGGGGAGCCTGTCTCTGGGGTAGTGTCTGGTTCTGTGGAGGCAAGTTGGTACCCTGTGCACAGGAGTGGGCGCTGCAGGGACCTTGAGTAAAGGTGAGGTTACTAAAGACTCGGCTCTCAGGGCCTGTTGATCCCCACACCCCCAGCTGCCCTTAGTCCTCAGTACTCATTCTGACAGGAAGGCATCTTATGAGAAACAGTGGCCTAACATCCACAACAGGAAAGACTCAGAACCCAGTACATGCTTTTTGGAATTATGACACTTAAGATGACTCAAAAGCCATCCACCATTCTTTCCTTCATCTGGAAAACTCATTCTTCCTCTACGAATAGTAGAAGGAAAGGGCTCCTGATTGAGTATGAAGGAGCCAACTTCAAATATTGACTGTGAACTTCCCTCACAAAGAACTAGACATTCTGATCCTTTCTCAGAGACCCCTGGACAGATGTGGTGGTGGAGAACCACAGCAATATGGGGTATGTGGGTATTTCTGTGTTGCCCTGTTCATGAAGGTCTGTCTTTGGAAATGACTTGGGATTCCCTATGATGGGAGCTCTGGGACCTCTAAAGTGTGTATCTGAGGCTGGATGTGAAGGTTATCAGCCAACACTCATTGTGTTTATGTTCTTCATTCCCCACTTTCCACTCCTGGATGGCTGTGTTTTCTTCACTTCCAACATGGCATCGTTAGAATATTAAAATAAACATACAATTCATCATGAAAAAAATGAGACAAGAGTTGCTGCATAAGCATCCTGATGATCTCAGCAGAATCTCAGTAGGACAAAAGCCTTGCAAACATTTTCAACACTGGGAAACACCCTATTCACTAACTCCCCTAATGTGCTCATGTCCCCATGAAGGGGAATTGGAATCTCCCTTATTGTATCTGTCTAAACCAAACATATGAACTGCTTCATTTCACCAGGGTTCTGTACTTTAACTCACAGCAAACATCTCAAGCTGAGGGTCCCTAACATGTGAGTACCCTCAGGTCACTTGATGGTCACATGTACTAGGACCAGGGGTACCTTGAGGAGGAAAGTTCCCCCGCCACCCCAGGAATGTGGAAATAGGTTCCCTTATGTGCACTGAATTATGTTTTAGAGAGGCCGTATCTTTTTCAGGCCATCCGACTGACTCTCACCAAGATGTGTTAGGTATGGCTGAATCTCTCCCTACAAAGGAGTAGTTCTTTAATGAGGGGGCTTTGCAAAGGAATACCTGGAAAAAAAATTTAATTCTAGTAACAGTAAAGAAAACCAATTAAATTATACTTCAAAGCACTGTCACTTCCTTTTACCCTTCAGCTTTCATTGGACTTTATTCCCACATAAGGAAATAGAGTCTCAGAGATGTGGTGGGGAGACACTGTCGTCACTCAGACACCCACTGCATGTAAACATGAACACAGGAGCTTTGACATGGCAGGCGGGTTGGGGGAATGGACAATTTGTAGAGGCAGAAGTATACTGCTTGACTCCTATGACAAGAGGCGTGTCTGAAGTGTCTAACCCCTGGGTCTGTGGGTCCCTGCAGTTGTCACAGGCACTGCACCCCCTTGTCCCGCCCTCAGGGAGAATGCCTCATCCTGAAACGCACGGAGGCCAGGCAGCAGAGTTTGGGTCATTTCCTTTCCTGCTTAAAAGCACTCAAAGGTCCCTGCCAACCTTTCCGCATTTGGTCTCTTTACCGTCTCCTGCCTCGTGCTGTGACAGGTCCCCACTCAGGACGTGGACTCTCACCCTTCGCCTCCCATCACCCATCCTGGCCCTCAACGCAGCCCCAGGATGCCACGCCCTCCCTGGCCCTGGGATTCTGCAGACCTCAGTCCTTGGGAGAGGACTAACCTCATCCTCCTTGTCTTCATGGAGCTGGGCCCTGTACCTCCACAGGTCTCCCCTTTGTGGTCACTGCCTCTGGGTAGCCCCTGTCGACTGAAAAAAAATGCACAAGGTGAGAGTTGTGAGCTGTGTTATTTGGGGCAAAATTAGGACAATAGCCCGGGAGACAGCACTTCAGATAGCTCTGAGAAACCGCTCCAGAGAAGTAGGGGAAGGTCAGTGTTATAAAGGATTGCAGTGAAGGCGGTATGTGCAGTCAAGCACACCTTCTGGCAGCGGCTCGCTGCTCATCACGAGGAGCGGAACAGCTATCTGAAGACCTGTTCTGCCAGTTTTCCCCAGAACACAGAGTGCCTTCTTCCTCATCTCCATCCTGATCTCCTTTCAGGGGGTGTTGAAGGTCAGCAGCTGTAGAGGTCTGTGACTTAGTCCTTATAGAGGCAGATGACATGTGCCAATTTTTAGTTGGCACTCCTGAGCCCTGGCTAGGAAAGGTGACTGGTCCTGTCCTGTGACACCCGTGTCCTCTGTCCCAGATCCCATCTCACTGGCAGTGCCTGCCAGGGTATGTTTACATTCCTGATGTGAACTCTTCCTGCACAGGTGGCATCTTTATTCCATCCTTGTGAATGTGGAGGTGAAGGGCAGGGGAGGGGGAAGGGGGAAGAGAGACAAAGGGAGAACCAGGGAGACAGTGAGTCAGGGAGGGAGAAAATGAGAGGGTAACATAGAAGATGGAGGAACAGGTTGGTCCGATGGACTTTCTAGATACGAGAAGAGTCAGACGGTGACCTGGGCCAGAGGCAGTGTGTTAAATGAAAACAGACAAAAAGGGTTATCAGCAGAGAGATGGAGTAAGACAGAATAGGAAGAGAGTAAAAGAATGATAGATCTCAAATTCATTACAGTGTTTTAAAAATTATTTCTCTTAAATTTATTGTGTCACTTTCAGATTATGTCAATCATTTTCCACTCTTTATTGTATGCTGAAAATATTCTTTTGAGCTTACTAAATATTATTCTATTTCAATATGCACTTGGTAAGCGTATCGACAAAACTTTTTTTGTATTAACAGTCAAAATCTTGTTTAACCAATTTGTCTAATAATAATTTTCATCAATTCCCTTATGCGATCTTTTAACTTAGTGGTCTGTAAACTAAAGTTTCCCACTAAGTCTGTAAGCGCCCTTTATCCTTTCTTTGTAAATGTTCAAAGACTGACTGAATTGTACCTGAATTTTGTTCCAACAACGCCCATCTGTTCAGGATGAATACACTGCATAGAGGTGTTTACATAGCTGACTTTCCTTCTTGATTTCCAGTGATGGTAGTTTGTTCTTAATTGTATATTTTCTGATAGTTTAATGTAATGTTCTAGAAAAGAGATGTTAAATACTTGAGATAATTATGATTAAAACCATAGAAATTACTCTTGTTTGAGAGTATGAAATATGGTCTATAATCTTTAGATGTAGGAGTGATAAAGTAAACCTTGCCCTATTCTGTTCAGGCTACATTATTCCTCTGAGGCTAGTGGTTTCTACATTCTACTGGCTTCTCCCACTGACTTGCTTGCCTGTCCAACACATGCACAGAGTTCCTGGTCAGTTGGGTAGGGGAGGACCAAGACTTTTAAAACTAAGCATAGAACATAAATACCTCTCCCATTTGGAAGGGACACGTGGCTATGTGAACTGAGCTTGGAGAATGAAAAGAATGCTATAGGGGATGAAGGAGCTAGGAATGGGTGGGACACTGGGAAGCTTAGAATTAGGATAAATGAAAATCTTTGCCCATCCTTTCCTGGAAATCCTATGGTCATCAGGTACTAGAAGTGTCTTCGATGTCTCCAACTTCAAGGGTAGGTCAGTCCCTCCAAGAATATATGCCAAGAAATATGCCAAGAAATATGTGGGTTTCATCAGGATAGGAGGACTTTCTGAAGGATGGGAAAACCAAACTGCAGGCTCCACATAGCTTACTGACCCTGAATTCCCAGTGTTTTAGTGGACAGCAGACGACTGTCATATCCACAAGTGAATTCCTCCTTATCTGTATGGTTGTGTCACAGGAAGGGGGTATGCTGAAAGGCATATTTTCAAACACCCAGGAGTGACTTAGATCTTGCCTTAGAAAGCTCGTTTGAAATGAGGAGTCAGGAATGCTTCTTAGGAATCATCCTCTCTGTTGGTTGTTACCTTCTCTTCCTAAAACACTTTTTTTTTTTTTCTCCAGTACCTGCTAATCTCTCTCATGTATCTTACCAACACATTTGCTCACAGTCACTCATGGCCTTCCCTGAGCCCTCTTCCATCTCAGGATAGATTCTATCTTACCATGACTTGTGAACTGGCTCCATTTGGGGAATAATCATAGGAAGGACTTCACACTCAGAAGTGACCTGAATGGGGAATGAGCACTATAGTTTAAATGAGATAGCACAGCAGGGGTCACATCTGGATGCACTGTCAATTCTCTATGGATAAGGTATTAAAGGAACTGCAAACTTTTTATTAATCTGCAGGAATAGATGGAAAACAAGATTGATAATGGAAAACTTGATCTACCTAAATTTATAACACATCCCACCCTTAACAACGTGAATCAGTGTGAATTTGGCCACAAAATATTGTTTAGAATAAAATGGAGAATTCAGAAACTGGTAACAGTGAAAATTAAGACTGCATTTTATCCACATGATGGGGTGGGTTTTATTCCCTGCTTTTTAAAAATTCAATCAACCTAAATGTCTAAAATAGCTCACACTACATCTATCCTAAGGAGACCTTGATGTTCCTTGATTTGTAAAGAATTTTTTTGTGGCTGTTTCTGAGCATAATGACTTATCTGCAGATGTCAGAGTGTTCCCTGATTTGGGCAAGTTGGAGTTTGGTTGCTGGTTCAAGTTATGGTGCATTCATATTTTGACAGATTTTGGCAAGCTACCCCCTACCTAAAGCTGCAATATCCTCACCCACAACCAGAATGTGGGCTTTTCACTCAGCTTTAAATAGGACTTGATACTACATTATTTTTTTATGTATGTGGAAAAATGAGTATTGTTTGTCTCTTTCCACATCACTGATTACTGAATAAAATTTATCAATGCATTTTATTTCATAGACATGTACATGTAAGTCAAATTTCTTACTTGGCCAATTTTTCATGTAATTTTACATACTTTTTTATATTCTGTAGTTTCATTGTGCACACACAGACTTATACATGTACACATGCCTGCACTTTGATCCATTTTAGTTATAATTTTTATATGATAAAATATAAATCTTTCCTTCATGTTGTCTCCTTTTATTTTGGAAGACCTCCTCTATTCCATCGTTATAAAATATTTTGTGCACTTAGTCTTGGTATTATATTGTATAACATATTTACAAATGTTACATCCTCTTCATGAACTCAGTTTTTGAATTAGTCCATTCTGTCTGATAAAAGTGTAGCTAGCTCTGCTTTTATGATTTCCATTTATGTGGAATATGTTTTCCCATCCCTTCACTTTGAGTCCATATGTATCCCCCAGAAAAACATAGGATAAATGAATTATAAGCATCTGTGTTCTCAGTTTTGCCACCTGTGAAACACGAATATTAGTCATGTTCAAATGAATACCAAGAACCAGCCCTTCTGTTACCCTGGCAGCAGAGAAGCTCCAACTTTTTCTCTCTTAGCCTTCTGTATTTGTATATGGGAGGGGCTGGGACTCATGGGTATCATTCCCAGTTGGTGATTTGTGGATTCATGGCTGTTGTAACAGGGGAATATGGGCAAGATCAGATTATCTTGGCTTCTTTCTGCTCTCCCAGCTTTCTGGGTGTTTTATGAATCACTAGGAGGGGCAGTACTTTGTCATTACATCAATAAGTGTAAACATGTTAGGCATTCCAGAAATGGGATATTCCAAATGTCTTCAATCTCCTTCATGTACTAATTTATTTCCACTTATTTCTTTTCTTAGCAGTTACCCGACACTGAATCTTCTCATGAATGCTAAGGGTGGTGCTAAGTTAAACGAGAGTGCACAGTGATTACAGGTCTAGAATTTCTCTCTTGTGCAGTTTACTTATTTATTTAAAGGATAATTTATAACTCAAGGCATTTCCACACTGATTACAGACATAGAATTTCTCTGACATGTGATTTATCCATTTAGTTTAACAGTTACAGCTGAGGATAAAGATTCTCCCACATTCATTCCATTTGCAGTTTCAGTTCTCCCACCTGGGTCCACTGCTAAATGTTTTGTTACATAGGTAACATACATATGGATTCTCTCCACTTTGTATTAACTTTGAGTGGAGTAATAAGGATGAATAAAGGCTCTTATACACTGAATATAAACATAGTATTTCTTCACTGTGGGAGTCCACAATAGTGTTTATACTTTGAAGCTATGGGTGGTGAATCTTCCACGTTTACTACCTTTACAGCATGAGTTCTCTCGTGTTGTCTAAGGTTAAAATATTTACTGAAGGCTTTCCCACATAGATAACATTTATGCGGTTTCTCTCCAGTGTGAATTCTCTTATGCAATCTAAAGTTATAACTTCTATTGAAGGCTTTACCACATATATTGCATTCATATGGCTTCTCACCAGTGTGAGTTCTTTCATGTCGTCTAAGGACAGAAGAGTGATTGAAGGCTTTCCCACATAGGTGACATTCATATGGTTTTTCTCCAGTGTGAGTTCTCTCATGTCGCTTAAGGACAGAGGAATCAGTGAAGGCTTTCCAACACAGATGACATTCATATGGTTTCTCTCCAGTGTGAGTTCTCTCATGTCGTCTAAGGACAGAAGACTCAGTGAAGGCTTTTCCACACAGATGACATTCATATGGTTTCTCTCCAGTGTGAGTTCTCTCATGTTTTCTAAGGTGAGAACAATGAGTGAAGGCCTTCCCACATAGATGACATTCATACGGTTTCTCTCCATTGTGAGTTCTCTCATGTTGTCTAAGGTAAGAAGTTTTACTGAATGTCTTCCCACATAGATGGCATCCATATGGTTTCTCTCCAAAGTGAGTTCTCTCATGTTTTCTAAGGTCAGAGCAATGAGTGAAGGCTTTCCCACACACATGACATTCATTTGGTTTCTCTCTAGTGTGAATTATCTCATGTCGCCTAAGGTTATAACTTTTACTGAAGGCTTTCCCACACAGATGACATCCATATAATTTCTCTCCAGTGTGAATTCTTTCATGTTTTCTAAGGTCAGAACAATGAGTAAAGGATTTCCCACACAGATGACATCCATGTGGTTTCACTCCAGTATGAATCATCTCATGTCGTCTAAGGTTAGAACTTTTACTGAAGGCTTTCCTACATACATGACATTCAAATGTTTTCTCTCCAGTTTGAGTATTATCGTGCTGCCTAAGGGCAGAACTCTGAATAAAGGCATTCGTACGTTGATGACATTCATATGATTTACTTCTAGCATGAATTTGCTTATGTATATTAAAGGATGACAAGTAACTGATGGCTTTTCCAAAATCTTGGCTGATAAAAGGTTTCTTTCCCACTTGAGGTATCACATATTGAGTCAATGTTAAGATTTCAGTAAATTTTTCTCTGAAATCATTGCATTCCAAAAGATCCTCTTGACTGTGAGATCTCTGCTTTTTGAAAGGAAATGAGAGACTGTTACAGGTTTGCCCACATTTATTCATTCCTTCATTCATTCCTCTACATACAAATTCTAATCATTCAGTGACAGACTCCAGTTAAAATTGTCCCTATGTTATTTACATAAACATGGGCTATTACTCTCTTGCAAGCATAGATTTTATCTTTTGTAGTAACCCAACTGCAGAGACATCTGTTTATACGGATGTTTAAGACATTATTATGTTTCAGTGATTAGGAATATAAACCATGATTACATAATTGTCTGTTTATATAAGACCTCAAGTTATGGTTTTGACTACAGGTTAATGTTTCTTCCCTAAAACCAAACTAACTAAAATTTTCTCCTGTGGGAGCCCATGATCCCAACTTTAATTAAATCAGGTAAGTGTGCCAAATTCCCAACTTATTCAATTCCTAGGTCTTCATTTGGAAGAACACATTTACACCCGTGAAGCTTACCATTGCACTGATTACAGATGTGTCTTTCTTGTAGATATGTTGCATGGATATCATTTCCTGTTTTCTCAGATCATCTTCTCTACCTGAAATGACTGGAAAAAAATAAATCTCTATAGTGGTATTAGGAATTAAAATGGTGAAGAGACCCAATGCCCATTTGTGTATGTTTCAAATACTGACACACAGATGACATTGTCAAATTAAGGAATAGTCTGAAAAGAAAAAAACGAAAGCACATCAAATTAAGGAATATTCTAAAGACAAGAAACACATTATAGGACTATAACAATTGTCATTCTCAGGACTGAAATATGAGAAAAATAAAATGAAGATGGTGGGGACTTCCCTTGTGGTCCAGTGGTTAAGAATCTGCCTTCCAACGCAGGGGATGCAGGTTTGATCCCTGGTTGGGGAACTAAGATCTCACATGCCACAGGGCAACTAAGCCTGTGTGCTGCAACTACTGAGCCCACGCACTCTAGAGCCCACACTACAACTAGAGAGCCTGGGAGCCACAACTACTGAGCCCATGTGCCACAACTAGAGAAGCCCACACACCACAATGAAGAGCTCATGTGCCACAACGAAGACCCAGGGCAGCCAATAAATAAACAAACACTTAAGAGGAAGAAAAAAAAAGAAGATGGCAAGTTGAGGAGGAAAAGAGAAGATCCTATTCATAAAACAGGACCATGAAAAGGGACTTTCTGTGAATGTTTATTAGCTCCAGTGAGTATATAAATTTCACCTTGCCTAAAGCCAAAGGCAAAGGCAGAAAAACACGTGAATAGAAAATTGATACCTGCAAGGTATGACATCATCTGAAAAATTTTTCTATGATATTGTCTAAATTTTAAAAATATCACTAAACTTAGATATCTTCATGTGATATTTCTTAGGGCCTATTCACTCACTGACCAGGCTCCTCCTCCTATTGAAGCACAGCTTCTTGGATCTCACCTGGACTCTGGCCTTGCAGAAAACCTAACTCTTCTCTTGAAAGTTGCTCTCCTTGCTCCAAATGGGAAATCACATCTGATTTGTAGAGCTGATTGCCTGTTTGTAGGAGAAAGATATGTGGATTTTGAGTTCTGTGCTCATTAACAGTGCATCAGTACAGGGCAGACTAATGAGGAAGAATTTAATAACCTCTGAGGGTCAGCACAGAGAAGAGTACGTTGAAAACAACATGTATACTCTTTGAGCAGCAAAATGATAGCTCTTGAACTTGTTCCCAAGGACATTAAGAACCTATCACAGTTAATGCCCATGCCCAAGTTCAAAGACAGATTGTGGAATCTGCAATATTTTCATTCTATGGTGTTTTAATATTATATTCAAAAAGAATTCAAAAAATACAGCCTCCAAAAACAATCCAATAAATACAACTTCCAATAAATACACCACAAAATTCTAAGTTCTGTGTGGAAAACAATATATCTGTTATTTTTAACACTGTGATCTGATCAAACCAGTCCTTGCTGTGAAATACATTTTAAAAAATCAATACATTTACTCACCCATACAAAAATAATTCCCACCACTGTTTGAGCATTAGAGATTGAGTAGCAAGAAAGACACAAAATTATGTTAGGAAGATAATACTGTAGTGGGATTGTCAAACTAAATGTAAGTAAGAAGTAAAGAAAACTGTGATAAGGTAGTTGTGAGAGTTATGAAAGGATCAAGACAGAGTTTAGAGTAAGAAATGGGAAAGTTTTTCTGCATAATTGTTGAATGAATGAATACATACATAATAAAGAGTAAGAGACTCACCAACTGAGACCAGATGACTGATGTTCTCTAGCATCACATCTCTGAATAGTTTCCTCTGGGATGTGTCCAGTAGGGCCCACTCTTCCTGGGTGAAGTCTACAGCTACATCCTTGAAGGTCACTGATTCCTAAAATATTACGGACATTGTTTCAGATAGGGCCATCTCTGCCAGGGAAGGATGGTACAGATGTCAAGCACTAAGGAGGTGAGGGTCGAGTGTACAGAAATCTCAAACGGTATTTTGGGTCCAATCACATCATTCTCAGTGTTGACATGAACATCTGACTTTCGGATATACCTACAGATACATACACACTCTAGATACATAAAACTTCATTATAAAGAGATAACACATGATGTGTGGTGTAATATACCCTGGAGATTTCCCAATAAATTTGTGATTACAGCTTCCAGATCGTGATTATAACATTTCCACTTGAAAACTTGTATCGAAAACCGTCTTCTCAACCAATTTCAAGTAAATCTTTTAAAGGCTTCTCACAAGGGATGAAGTATCCACGATATGCCACTTTTAAAGCACAACTATGGTGGGATTTCCCTGGTGGCGCAGTGGTTAAGAATCTGCTTGCCAATGCAAGGGACACAGGTTTGATTCCTGGTCTGGGAAGATCCCACATGCTGCGGAGCAACCTAGCCCGTGCGCCACAACTACTGAGCCTGTGCTCTAGAGCCCGTGTGCCACAACTACTGAGCCTGCATGCCACAACTACTGAAGCCTGTGCACCTAGAACCCATGCTCTACAACAAGAGTAGCCACTGCAATGAGAAGCCCGCGCACCACAATGAAGAGTGGCCCCTGCTCGCTGCAACTAGAGAAAGCCCATGTGCAGCAACGAAGATCCAACACAGCCAAAAATATATTAAAAAAAAAAAAGCATGGCTATGGTTAGATTATTCCCCTTTATGGTCTCAGTTTCTTCATCAGTGAAATGGTTTAATAATCTTCATGAGTTTTGAAAGATCTAATGAGCAAATGTGTAAAGTACTAACTATCTAGCAAATATTTCTTAAATATAACTTTTAGGTTTATTATTCATGAAATGGCAGAGAATACTGAAGCAACATCCAGGATTCTGCACAACTGACTAGAATTCATACAGGTCTTGGGATCAGCAGGTGTAGGCTTTTATCACTACAGAACTTAGGTGTTCATTATAAAGGATAACTGATTCAGCAGCTCAAGCCAGAGGCTCTGAGACTCCCCCCAGCACCTGTAACACTGGATTGACTGACCTCACCTGTGGAAACATCTGACTCTCTATTGGTTTGTAATGTTTTCCTCCTCACTCATCTTCATCACCAGTATTCACTTCAATCCTAAGTTCATTACAGTTAATAAAGTGGTTAATGACTAACTTTTGTTTTTTTTGCCAACTAGGCCATGGTCTTGATGAGAAAAAGAAAACCTCTCTCATCTCTTCTATGAATACACAGCATTAGTAGAGACTGGAATATCTTAGTGTGATGTTGGGAAGGAGTTACCACTTGATGAGTCCTTGATCCAACATGACCATTCCAGAATTCTGGGGAAACTTAACTGAAGCTCAGATCCTTGAAAAATCTCTCGAGTGTGCTTAGAACATGTGTGCCTGTAGGAGAAATATGTCCATATACTGAAAATAGAGATGCAATTTCAGTAGAAAGAGTAATTTCCTACTTACCTGTGATTCCATCGTAACTAGCTCAGCTGCCAGCTGACTTCTGGGTTTTCACTTACACACAGCCCAAGCAACAGGAGGCAAGGCTGAGGAAGAAGAAAAAAGTCATTAGACTCTAGCTGTTCACAACCTCCATATTCACTTGTCATGAAGCCCCAATGCTTCACCTGGAAGTAGCCCCCTGGACAACCACAAGAAACATGCAATGTGCTCTAAGAGAAATAGGGCTAGAGCTCTCCTCTACCAGGATCAAACGCAAGAAGGCTATGACTATTGTTGCTAGTAAAGAAGATATAAATACCTTCAATTTAGAGAGCAGAATGTGAAAAACCATTGAGTTTTGTATGCTAATTAAACCCTGGTGTTCAGAACTGTCCAATCCCCTCCGAATTCCGAACCATAGGGATCCCTGATTCATGTCACATGTGTCCCCACCTCTAGTAACCACTGTGGAACTTCTTAGGTTGAATCATTCTTACTCTGTGCACTAGCAGTTTCTCCAGCTCCGTTCCAGCCCTCTGGTGCCTCAATCCATCCCTACTTTTCCCTTCTTGCCTTTACAATCAAACTAAAAGATGACGGTGCAGTTGCCAAATCCTCACATCCCAGTCACCACTTGACTTATCGTACCGATAATATCTGCATAAATAAATCCAACGTATGTGCCTCAGGCTTTTACCTAGAGCTTAATAAAAAGTATAACATGACCTCTTTTTGGGAATATACTTTTTCCTAGGTTTCTCTAACATCTCAGTCTACAGTCTTCAAAGGAATCTTGTCATTCTAACTCCTTATCACTTGCCAAGAACTTCTCAAACAATATTGTTGAAAGACCTCAAGACTCCATCCTACTCCTTCATCCTTCTCTACTTACGTACACTGCCCAGGTATGCCCACATATTTATTCAATTGCTTCAATTTCTTCCATTACTTTTTCTAAATTGAAAGTGACAAAACTCATATCTGAATTCCATTTCTGAGTTTGCTTTTTTTTTTTGAAACTAACATACACTAGAAAGGAAATAGATCTCAGGACATTATCTCCCACTTTCCCCAAATATTACTCTTTATCTAGTCTCTAAACTTTTCAATGTCTCCATCAGACATCCAAGGGTTGACTTTTTTTTTTTTTTTTGCGGTACGTGGGCCTCTTACTGTTGTGGCCTCTCCTGTTGTGGAGCACAGGCTCCAGACGCATAGGCTCAGCGGCCATGGCTCACAGGCCCAGCCGCTCTGTGGCATGTGGAATCTTCCCAGACTGGGGCACGAACCTGTGTCCCCTGCATCGGCAGGGGGACTCTCAACCACTGCGCCACCAGGGAAGCCCTGCGCCACTGGGGAAGCCTGGGTTGACATTTTATATGCTCTCTCAGAACATCACAAATACAATTTAGCATTGGTACTACTTCTACACTGTTCACTATTATCCTTCATTTCTACTCAGATCCACAAACACAATTTCCTACCCCATACTTATTTCCTTCAATCTGTTTGAATGTCAGTTCCTCAGAGATCCTGTCACTGAATTCTTACCAAAATGAACACTTCTCTTCACAAAAAATCATTTACAAAATAAAGGAGGACTATCCCTCCTAGTGAAAATGATCTCCAGTACTCACCAGAACCCAAACAGATGGAAAATCCAGTGAAACCAAATATTTATCAAGGATGCTGACACAACATTCCAGAGTTCAGAGCTTCTTTCTCTTTCTAGAAAATGCATCATTTTGATGGTGAACTCTCTTTTAATGCAGTTGGCAACCTCATCAGTGTTGTAATCCAAAGGACAAATCTGATTAACTTGGGTCCCAATCAAGATAAATGTATCAAGAAATGCCTCTTTAGATAAACCCTGTAGATGAAATTAAGGACAACAAATTATATCCTTTAATTCTGCTTCTTCTAAAAGTCTCAAAAGCAAACTTCATGCCTTTCCTCAGAGATTTCAGGGTTTTATGGATTTTGGTTGTTCTGGTCAGTACTAAGAATCTGCAGCCAAGAGACCCCTTCCTGCTCTTTATTTTTATTTGTAGGAGGATTTGTAATCTACCATCATTTTCTCAGGCTGTGGACATAAGTGTGACTCTACAGAAGTGTAAGTGTTTGTGCTGAACAAATATCTACCGAAGGAAAATATCTTTCGTTTTTACTACCAAGTGAGAAAAAGCTCATCCAGTGTTAGGTCTCTTCAAGTCAGATCTAGCTCATGTCCTAAAAACTGCAAAACCCTACAATCCTCATAATATTAAGGATTTCCAGAATAAATGATCAGTTTCAGGACTGATTTTATTGTAGACAAAATTTAATTATTTTTATTGTGGTAAAATACACATAACATTTACCATCTTAGTCATTTTTAAGTGTATAGTTCAGTGGTGTTAAATACATTCATAATATTGTGCAACCATCACTGCCATCCATCTCCAACACTCTCTTCATCTTGTAAAATGGAAACTCTCTACCCATTAAACAACTACTCCCTATTCCCCCCTCCTCCCAATGCCTGGAAACCACCATTCTACTTTCTGTCTCTAAATAGGATTTGTTTTGGGGGGTGGGGCTGTGCTGTGGGACTTGCAGGATCTCAGTTCCCCGACCAGGGATTGAACCCGGACCATGGCAGTGAGAGCCTGAATTCTAACCACTAGACCACCAGGAATTCTCATCTAAGTAGCATATTTTAAAAAAAACTGATATTAAAAAGGAAATTAAACACTTAAAAATCTTAAGACATTACTTTATAGAAGGATATTATTTCTGAAGGAAAATCAAGCAATATATTTTCATTTTAGATATAGGCATAAGAAATACTTGATCCCATAAGAAATTCTTTGTAATTTTCTTTTTTAAAATTATACTCTTCTGACAGTAAAAAAAAGGATTTAGTATGTATTACTTTTTATCAACCATTTGATTTTCATGTATTTCTGAGATGGTCTATGTCTTTTCAGCCCATTTACTGCAACATATTTGAGGTAAGTGATGATCTCCCTTTGCCAAAAATGAATGTTTCATGTCAACTCAGAGCCAAGACCATAGCAGGGAGTGAAATCATACTGATGAATAAAGCAGAGAGATCACTTGTCCTTATGGAGTTAAAATACTAGCTTAGAACAGATTAAAGAAATAAGAAAAAAAAAGAAATAATGACAAGGATACTCTGTGAACATATACTAAAGTGTTTCATTTGTGGAGGTGGGGAAGCTCTCTAGAAATGCACACATTATTTATGACACCTTAAAAATTCAGTTGGGCAAAAAGTTTGAGGCAGTTTTGCAGAAATGGAAATAGGTTCAGAAGTTTGTTTTTTCTTTCTGATTTAGGAACAAGTATAAAATCATGGACACATCATAGAATGTGCTGTACCCCAGGAAATGAGAACACATTGGAAGGCAGGTGAGTGACAGGAAGACCTGGAGAGGGTGTCAGGCAAGTAGATTTCAGGGCCCAAAGGCCACTGTAATTGGATTGGTCCTTCTTCTAAAGCTAATGGGAATTCACTGGAGAAATGAAAGCAAGAAAGTGACAGGAAGACTTGTGTTTGTAAATGAGCCTTTTGTTGAAGAATGGAGTTAAGTAATTCAGAAAGGTTTAATGAGTTTTAAGAACTGGATGATGTTTGTCTGGCACAGGGTGTGGGTAGTGAAATTATGGTGGGGGAGGTGGAAGGATATGAGACAAAAAGAAAAGGAAACATAAACAAAACGATTTTTTGTTGTTTCTCAGATACTGTTGGGCACCAATTACAAGTCAGACTTAGTGCTACGGGCTGGGCATACAGTAAAGCAAAACAATGACATGATTATTGCCTCCACTTAATGCATTTACAATTTAATAAACATAAATATTAAGTTACAATACGGTGTTTCTATATAAACCTAAAGACAGGTTACCAGAGAACTAAACTTATTATCAGAAGGAAATAGAAGTAGGAAGTATCCTAGAAATCAGTGCACTGGGTGCTTGAATCAGAGCCAAGAAAAGAGGGGAAAGGAGAGGAAATTCAAAAACAGCATCAAAGAGCTGAAACTGTATTGATTCTCAGAAGATATGATTTTAAACAAAAAAAGGAATTGGGGAATCCATTTTAACTATCATACCTAATATTTTTTAAAGAGAACAAATCCAATCTTAATATACTGAAATCAATATTTCCTGTTTAGTAACAATAATTTAAAAACTAAGTAAACACACAAAAGCCAGTCTCTATGTACAACAGCAAAATATTATGACTCTCACTTGAAATAAATTTGCAAACCCATGTAAAGAAATTTTAAAACTTTTTGAGGACATAAATACGACATGAATAAAGCCTGCCAAACCAAATTCTTAGACTAGAGGACATGGTGACAAAAAAAGTCTCAATAACTGCAGAAATTTGGTGCAACTCAAATTTAAAAGTCATATGCAGAATCTAAAAAAGAATGTATATGTGCAGAATCTAAAAAAGAATGTATATGTATAACTGAACCGCTTTCCTGTACATCTGAAACACAACATTGTAAATCAAGTATACACCACCCCCAAAGTCATATGTGATATTTCACATTAAAAAATGAGAATTATCCTAAAAGTCAATTTTGTCTCAATTTTGATTTGGGATGAGGATACAGCCAAAATAATTGTGAAAAGGGAAAAAAAAATAGAGACAGGTCAAATTACATCTGAACCTATATTATGTGAAACTTTAAAATAATTCAAATTAAATAGTTGAAACGAACAATATATTATGACTAAATGAACATAATATTTTATACTATGAAATAGGTGACACCTTGCAAAGGAAAGAAAAAAAGCAAAGGACATGAAGGAAGGATTTTGGTTTCACTTCATCAATGTTATCAGACCAGAGTGTGCACATATGTGTGTGTGTATAATTAAACTATAAACTATAAAATATAAGCAGAAAATAAGTAGAAAAATTCATTTTACGTATATATGTCTATAAAAAGCAACAATCATTCAGTCTCTTAAGTAATTAGTAAAATGGAAATTAAAAACAGAGTTGTCATTTTATCCAAATCTATAACCATATATATATATGTATATAAAGAAATATATGTATATATATATATATATATATAAAATGAGGAGCTTCCCTGGTGGCGCAGTGGTTAAGAATCCGCCTGCCAATGCAGGGGACACGGGTTTGAGCCCTGGTCTGGGAAGATCCCACATGCCGCGGAGCAACTAATCCCGTGCACTACAACTACTGAGCCTGCGTCTAGAGCCCATAAGCCACAACTACTGAGCCTCTGTGCCGCAACTACTGAAGCCCGTGCTCCCAGAGCCTGTGCTCCGCAACGAGAGAAGCCACCACAATGAGAAGCCCGCGCAGTGCAACAAAGAGTAGCCCCCGCTCGCCGCAACTAGAGAAAGCCCGCACACAGCAATGAAGACCCAACGCAGCCAAAAATAAATCAAAAAATAAATAAATAAATACATTTAAAATGAATCCTGGTTAACTCCTGGTTAACCTCAGGAGTTGATGATGGATGAGGATTTCTTGTTGTGTATTATGTGTGTTTGGGGAATCGTGCCAGAATCTATTACAAAATGAAACGTACCATCTCTTGGCCCAGCAATGAAACCCCAAATACCCAAAGAGGAGGAACCCTCAAATATCTGTAGAAAAGTCAATTCTTTACAAATCCATGAACACCAAAGTCTCCCTGGGACGGATGTGATGTGAACAGTGTTAAAATCCTCTTACTGTTAAACATTTGGGTTGATTCTATTTTTAAACAATTACGGAATAAAATATACACATTATGTGGATGAAATGCCACCTTAATTTGTCATGGCTAAGTTTCTAATCTCTCCCTTCTATTGCAAATCATTAATATTTTGAGGCCAAATACACAGATTCACTTTGTTAAGCTTCAGATATATTACAAAATCAGGTAGAACAAATTTCCTCTTCTCCATGATTTTTTAGGTATTCCTGACATTAATTCAGTACTAATGTGTGCAGTTTCTTTAATCTTGGTCTATAGTACATCCAGATCTGGTCACTATGCAATCCCTACTGGCAAATCTTACTGACACTATGATGCCCAGTCCTTGTCTCTAATCAATGTCTGGGTATGCAGCATTTCTCATAACGATCCCCCAAATGGAGCCACTTCACAAGTTCCATGTCACTGGTTGACAGTGAGATAGAATTGGTCTGGAGATAGGAGAGGCCATCAGTGAGTGAGTAAATGTGTTAGGCAGGATATCTGAGAGTCAAATTTTAGCACATCCTAAAAACAGCATTTCAGGAAGGAGAGGACAGAACAATCAACAGATAAGATGACCTTTTCCAGATAAAGATTTATTCCTGACTCCTCATCTTCTTCCTCCTCCGAGTGTCTCTCTCAGGCAAGATGTCACTCCTGAGTGTTGAGAATGTGCCATTCAGGTCTTCAAATAACTTATCCCCTTCCTGGCCACAACCACATATGTAGGGAGAAATTCAACATTTGGAAAAAATAGTCCTCTGCTGTCTGCTGAACTATCAGGGAGCAGGGACGATAAACTCCTACATGGAGACCAACAGCTAAGTTTCTCTGCCCTTTACTCCATACACCCTTCTACCCTGTAAAGCCCACACATCACATGGCAGATATGGGAATGTGAGTTGGTGTGACCCTACCTTTCAAGTCACCATCCTCACAGTGTCTTCTAGTACCTGCTAGACAAAGGACCCCCAAGTAAGGATGGGCAGAGGTCTCCTTTTCTCCTATTCCTGAGCTTCCCAGGCTCTCTTCCATTCCTTAACATCCAAACTGCATTGCCCTTTCTCCTCCAGCTCCCTTCCCAGAGCCAAGTGTCATCTCCTCATTGGAGAAATAACTTTGCTCTGTGCTTAGTTTAAAAACTCTTGGTCTTTCCCTACCAGCTGCCTTTGTACTATGTGTGTATGTTTGGGGGCAGAAAGAGATGTGAACAGGAGAGAGTAACCATTACTGGCCTCACAGGCATGGGGTGGTCTGGACTGGATAGTGGCAAGGTTTACCATTCTCACCCCTGCCCCTAAAGATTCCAGATCATATTTAATTCTCCCGAGCAAGAGCAAGTTCTCTGTCATGTTTTTACTCATACTGATTAAAATAATTTCTCTTTTCCATAATAAATATCAAAATATACATTTCCATGAGTATATCAAAAAATATAACATTAAGAACACTTAATTATCGGCATTGGAAAACACAAAAGTTCAGCTGTGGAAATAGCTCTGAATAATGTATTCATCATAAACAAATGAGGTCTGTGAGAACAAAGTTCTAGAACCATCCAGCCTATCATTCAATATTTGCAAAACAAACACAAAAACAAAGGGAATTTGAAAAGAGCATATACTTAGTTGGAAACTAGCTCACAGACCAATAAATTAAAAAGTTGTCTCCTTGTTCTGTCTCATCCTCCCCCGCCCACTCGCCATCCACAGGGGTGGAACAAAGATGCTCTGCCCAGAAGAGCACACTTTCCCGTGAGACATCGGGAATGTGGACACACGTTGGTCGGTATCGCCAGCTGATAGGATTTGGGACAGAAGGACACGGGGTGTCACTTCACAGGACTGATCCCCTGCCCCCAGCCCGGGGCTCTAGGGCCTTTCTGAGGCGGTGACCGCGAAGCGCAGCGATTGGCACGGCCAGGCCGCAGGAGGCCCAGGATGGGCAGGTGGTCTCAGGAGAACACAGGGGTCTGTGGAGTCCCAGGGCCGCGGGAGGGCGCGGCGTCCCGGGCTGCCCCGAGGGGCCGAGAGGGGCGATGCGGGCGCGAAGGGCGAGAGTCCACGTCGCGAGTGGGGACCTGACACGATGCGGGTCGGGCCTAGAGACGGTGAAGAGGCCGAAGGCAGAAAGGCCTGACGGGGACGGCCTCGGAGCGATTTTGACCGGAAACGGACGCGGACTCGGACCCGGCAGCCGAGCGCCCCGCATCCCGACTCTCAGGGCGACGCAGGCCGGAGAGGCAAGAACGGGGACCCCCAGAACCTGCGTGTGAAGGATGCGGTCGGGAGGGGGCTGTGGAGCGCGGCTCTGATTCTCAGAGCCGAGGGGCTCACTCACCCGAGGGGACCTTCGCTCCCGAAATCCGCTTCCGCGTCGGCAGGAAATTACGCAATCAGGGCGGGGCCTTAGTCGGGGAGAGGCGGGGCGGAGCAGCGTGGGCGTGGGCGAGGCCTGAGCCTTCCCGCCCAGCTCCCGGCCGTTTCCGGGTCAGCCCCTACCCCGGCCGAACACACCTCCATCCTCAGCGTTTGGGTGCGTTTGATTCGGCTGGTGTCCGGGGAGCCGGGCTGCTTCCTCGGGGCTTCAAGTTAAGTGTTTCGGACAACTCTAGGTACGAGCTTAGAGCTGTGAGCCCTTTCGTGGTGAATGCTGGGATGTTTCCCTGGTAACATGTTGCAAACGGTTTAGGTCGAAATCCCCTTTCGCGCCTGGAGACTCGTGTCCTGCGAGTGCTCGGGGCGCGACTCGGCCTCGGGCGGGGACCTCGCTGGGTCCAAGTGGGCCGTGGTGGGATCCCGAACAACGTCTGTGGTTCCTGCGCTTGGAATGGGTTATTCAGTTTAGTAAGGGCTGGAATTGTCTGTGCTGGCGATGGAAACCAGAGCGACCATGATTTCCATTTCTGCTCCCGGTTCACCAGAGACGCAGCCCTGGGCTCAGTATCGGGGACTTCATGGGGCCAAGCGTGGATGGCATCACATAATTTGTTGTTAATTTCTAAATATTTTCCGATTTTCCTTATCTATATTCCCACAGCTATCCGAAAGAATGTTAGTGTTAAAGAAAAAAC